>NW_026585504.1:64905759-64996682 GCF_907164565.1 Psammomys obesus | reverse complement strand
GTGTGTGTGTGTGTGTGTGTGTGTAAGCTGGAGGTCACCCTCCACCTTGAGTTTTGAGACTTGGCCTTGCTCACTCACCTAACCTTAGCTGGAGATTACCAATGCAAGTGGGCCAGCTGGCCACTGAGCTCCGGGAATCCTTCTGTTTAATGTAGCCCAGTGCTGGCATGTCAAGGTCATGCCGCCTCACCTGGCTATTATATGTGTGTGCTGGGGATCAAACTCAGGTCCTAGCTTCCCCAACAAGGACTTTGCCAACTGAGCCCTCTCCCCAGCCCTCAGAGCTACGAATAAATAGAAAATCCTGTTCTGTTTCACATACATTTTCTACACATAGCCAAAAAGTGATTTTAATATGACATTTTCTTGTTTTTACTGTGACCTCTGACATGGTATCCAAAAGATGGAGATTTCTGCTTGTGGCTTCGTGTCACGCTCAGAAGGTGTTGTATTATGAGGCCTTTGTCTTTTTGTATTAAAACTACTCTACCTGTACAACGTTAATCGCAATCACAGGGAGAGTGGGCCAGAACTTGGAAGCCATGTGGTCCTTAGCCTTATCAGCGATGTTTTCATTCTGGCAAACAGGAAGCTTTGTTCCTTCATTAATATACTCAGGAGGTAGGAACATGGAACTGGTAGGAACTGCCCTCTCCAGTTAGGGCAGGACTGGAGAGGCTGATACTCCCACTCCTTCAGCGCAGTCATTCTCTCTCGCCTGGTTTCTCTGTAACTGTCTCAGGATTGAGGCAATGTTTGGGCATCCGTCTCACGCTTCAGAAGCTCGTCTAGGATTGGTTATTATCGCCCCATGTCATTGTGATGTGAAAATCCCCAGCTGGGGATGTAACCCAGGAAGCACACACAAGACACTGGGTATAATCCCCAGCCCTGCATGTACTGGAGGTGACAGTTTGCATCTACAATGCCAGCATTTAGGAGGTAGAGGCTGGAGTACCTTTAGTTCAGGGTCATCTTTCGATTCCTAGGGATTTTGAAGCTGCCCTGGCATTCATGAGACCCTGCTTCAATAAACAAACATATAATCAAACAAACCAAAATGATACTTCCATTTTGATTGGCTGGCAGCCACTGTCTCAACCTCTTGAGTGTCCTCTAATCAACCAGAGTGCTCTCAGATCCCTGTGAAGCTTGGAATTCTCTGCTCTTTCTGGAGCCCTTAGCTGCTCTCTGCAGGCTGGAATGTAGGTGGTTGCTATGGTGGTGGGGCTTCAGGACAGAGGCCCCAGTCCTCTCTTAGTGTCTTCTCTTCTGTGGTTTTGCATTGAAGTATAGTCTAGACTTAGGGATTCTGAATTCATCAAGAAGTCTAACTCATAGACCCCTGTCTTTCGTCTCTCAGACAGTCAGCGAGTGTTCAGCTTGCACACCCTGTCCAGCCACACTACTTCGCCGCCATTCAGGCTAGTCCTGTGGAACCTACAGCACAGATAGCCACACGTTCTCTCCTGAGCTTTGCGGGAGGTGTAGAGGCGCTCTGCTTCCAGTAGGGAAAGTGCCTGCATTAGGGAGGAGAGATGATGGTCAAGATGTTTAGTTAAACCTTGGGCAGGGACTGCAGAAAGTGTCTGGCATGCAGGCAGGCATATATGAGGACCTGAGTTCAGATCCCATCACCCACAATAAAGAAGAAAAATTAAAGTGGCTGTGGCCTGGAGAGATGGCTCAGTGGGTAAGAATACTGGATGTACAAGTATGATGATCTGAGCCCCAATCCCAAAGGCAGAGAGTGCCAGAGCAGGGCACCAGCTATCCTGCTCTGTGCACTTATGTCCACTTGCGTATCAGCCATATGCACAAATCTCGTAGACAAAAGTGTTTCTTCATCATCTTCTTCCTACAAAGCTTTACTGGCTATGAGTTTCAGAAATGATTGCAAGGTGCCAACTTTTATCGGTGATAATGTAGGCAAACTCTGGCAATCATTGTAGTATTCAGTTACTGCTATTCGGAAATCAAATTGGATTTTGCATTTATAGGTAATCCATGGACAGAATGCCCAAATAATCTTCAAGGAAATTTAGCTTTTCTGTATCAAAAAATAGTGTCAGTTTTGAGGGCTTTATTATGGACATCACATCATTTTTGCTTTTTTTTTCATTTTTAAGTGGATTTTTTTACTGAAAACTTTTTTCTTATAAATTCTGATCAACATCTTTCCCTCTCTCCACCTACCCAATTCCATGCCCTTTCTTTCTCCTCCTTTTTAGAAAACAAGCAGACCAGCAAAACAAATAAATGAAAATAGAGCAGAATAAATTTATTTTATTTATTTATTATTTTATTAATTAATTCACTTTACATCATGATCATAGGCCCCTCCCAGTCTCACCCTCCTTCCCACATCCCCTCTCCTCTCCTCCTCAAATAGGGGAGCCCCCCTACCCAGGCACCCCAGATCATCTACTCCATGAGGACCGAGTTCCTGATTCTCCCTGTGGCCTGGTAGGGAAGTCCTTTCAGGGGGAGTGATCAAAAGCAGGTGACATAGTCTGTGTCACAGGAGAAACACATACACACCATAAAAACACAAAATTGTAAACTATACTATGCAAGAACAAAAGCCAAGACACACACACACAAAAAAAAAAATACCCAAACAACACAATATGAGATAAAAGTCTACGAAAATACGATTGAGTTTGTTTTGTGTTAGCCAAGTATTGCTGGGCACAGGGAAGGCGTGGGCTACTCTTAACTGGGATTTATATACCAGATGAGACTCAACTGGATAAAAGCAATTTTTGTCCGCAGTTGACAACTGCTTATGGGTATTATTTTTATCTATGTTTTGTATCTGTGTGTTTGAGTGTGTGCGCATCTATGTGAGGACACCAGAAGAGGGCGTCCTGATCTGGAATAACAGGCTGTGAGCTGCTCTCGCGCTGAGCTGGGACTTGAACACGGGGCTTCTGTGAGAGCAGTACAGAGTCTTAACTGCTGAGCCAGCTCTTGCTTTTAATTTGTAATTGAATAAGGTAATTCTTTGTTTACAGCCCTCACTAACGGGAACTTTACTAGTAGTAACGGCCAGCGTGGACTGCGCACTTACCATGCATCGGGAAGCGTGCTAAATAAGCCTTTCTAACAGCATGCAATTTAGTCTTCATAGCTCTATGAGGCAGAGGTTGTTATTATGTTTTTCCATTTTCCAGATGAGGAAACTAATACACAGATTGGATTCTTAAGTAAAATAACCAAGGAAAAATTGTTAGCGAGAGCCATGAGTTGCTAAACACAAACACGGTAAGTGCCCAACCTCCTGGCACAGGAGCACTTCCCGAAGTACCAGCGGCCTGGTCCTCACCATTCACACTCTAATGCAAATTCTGAGGACTCCGAGTTTTCTGCCTGGGCAAGTCCCCAGTTTTGTAGAGTTGTTCATGTAATGTTCCAGTGGCTAAAATAAGTTGATAGAAATTGTGTTTGTGAGACAAATCCCAGTGAAACAACTCTCTTTTAAAACTTTGTGTGTGTGTATGTGAGTGAGTGTGTGAGTGTGTATGCGAATGTGTGTGTGTCTGCCCCTGGATGCACATGTAAAACCAGAGATTGAAGTTAGACAAATGTCTTCCTTTATTGGTCTTAGTTTTTTGAGATGGTCTCTCATTGAACCTGGAGGTTTTCAATACAGCAATTCCCCAGTCTCCATCTGCCTTCTTCCTCATCAGCACTGGGGTTTGGGCAGGCACCACTGAACTCAGCTTTTATGTGGGTTATAGAGATAAAACTCGTGTCCTCATGCTAGTACATCAGGCACTTCCTACTGAGACGTCTCCGCAGCCCCCAGAGAGGTGACTTTTAGGAAATGTGACAAGCATTAAAAATACAAGTGAATGCTGGCCATGTCAACTTCTCAGGGCTGTCCTTAGCAGAGAGCTGCAGACCAGCTGCATCGGAACAGTAGCCCTGTATCCCTGCTCAGGGCAGAGGCGAACGTCTTCTAGCAGCATGTACATTGGGTGCTCACGCTCCTGTGAGGAGCTCTAGGGAAAAGGCTTTCTTGCTTCTTCTGTGGTTGTGAGTCTGGCAGCAGCCACTGGCTCATGGCTCCATCCCCCTGTTATCTGTTCTGCTGCTCATCTTAGCATCGTCAGTTTCTGTGTACCTGCATCTGTGCCTGAATCTCTCTGCGGAGAGGACAATTACAAGATTTCAGTTCTGCCTCACTCCACTGGACTTTATTTTACTTTGACAATATTTACCAAGATTGTATTTTCAAGCAGTTCATGAATATCTGTTTTGGGTAGACCAGGAGTTTCTGGGTAGATGCTCTTTGGGTCCCTAAGGGCCATGAACTGAGGGTATTCAAGCAGAAGGTATGAAGTCAGGGGTTGGAGTGATGAGACCTTAAACATGATGGAGAACCTGCTCATTAAAATGTGTGTGCATCTAGGGAAATAAGTTATAATTGCTGCTATTAAAGTAGGAAGTAGTTTTCTTTAACCAAAATATCCACAGATAATTATATCTAAATATTCTCTCATAATATTTTAATAAACGCACAAACAAAATCTTTTCAGGGGCTGGAGAGATGGCTCAGTAGCTTAGAGCACACACAGAGCACTTGCAGAGGACAGGACACAAGTCCACTTCCTAGCCCCATACCAGCTCACGGTTGCCGGGTGCTCCAGTTCTAGAGGGCCTGACACCTGCTTTTCAGCAGCAGCTTTCACAAATGCACAGGCGCCTACATGCAGAGTGAGAGAGAGGCCACAGTCCCTTCTCAGAGGGTTCCTGAATTGTCGAGGGGAAATCACCGAGGGCAGAATCCACAGGTGAACGTTTGCTTTTGAAGTGAGATAGATTCTCTGCAGAGTGGAAGTGAATCTGTCCTGGTTCCCGTAAAGGCATCTTTCCTCAGGAGAAGTCGGGCAGTTTGTCCGTGGCACAGGGCACCTTGTCGGTGCTTCAGAAGCTCGGCGTGCTTTGTTTAATTTAGAACATAAGACCGTTGGGGTTTGTTTTTCACTTTTAGATAAACTGTAGCCCTGGTTTGTATGATCCATATTAATAATAAGCCTGTTTTGTGCCATCTCTCTGCTCTTGTTGTGGCCACATATGACCCTGTAATTGAGAATTCTGATTGATAGAGACATTTAGAGATTTATTTTATTATTATTTTTAATTATGTGTATGTGTCTTCTGTCTGTATCTGTTTGTTCGTGCACACAAATGCAGTTGTTTGCAGTGGCCAGAAGAGGACATTAGATTCCCTGGAGCTGAGGTTTCAGGCCCTTGTGAGATGTTCTGTGTGGGTGCTGGAGAGTGAGCTTAGGTTCTCTGCGAGAACAGCACGTACTCTTACGTGCTGCGCCATCTGTCCAGCCCTGACCTGGATTGACCCCTTTAGACTCACGTAATATTAAGTTAATAAAAACAAGTGATACTCACTGGGCCTAATTGACTATTACCAAAATGCATTTAAAAATTGCTTCTCATTTTTACCATGAAAGAGATGCATTTGTGTATATGTATACATTCTGTAAATTTGTTAGCTACACAATAAAGCTTAACAGTGCATGCATTACTTACTGAAAATTATTTACTCTGGTTTTCTTGTCTTTCCATCCATCTCAGTGTGATTGTATCCTGAGAATTCACCGTGCCACCAGCTTTTAGTGTCTTAAATTATTCTTTCTCTCCCCCCTCATCTTTTATTTCCCACTGAAGACAGTGTTCTCTAAAGCCTCTTTTGCTGTGAAGTCACTCTGCAAACCATAGCATGGCAGGGAAGGTGAGAGATCACTCTCTGTGCTTTCCACTAAGCAGTTGCCAGCCACGCTCACGGTACACGGCTGCTGTAGACAAGACCCTGCTCACCCCTGAGAGCAACACCCGCTTGTTCATGTGTTTGCTCTGACAGTACATGAATTGTCCCTGCGTGGCCTCTCTACCTGATTTGCTGAGTTTTCTCTCCTTAGTGTATACCAACAAGTCTGAGGTTCTATTATTTAGCTAAATACTGTTTGTTTTTAATCTTAATTGACACCAACCTCTGATTTTTGTATTCTTTTCTTCATTTCTACTCTTTCATTAATTGAGGATATAGAAGCAACAAACCAAGTAGTTTCCTGAAAATTCTCCTTTGTGCTTGCCTGCCTGTATGTTTACCTAGTGGGTTCAGGCTTCTTACATAGAACGTAAAATTCATTAATCATCTTTCTTTTACTTTTTTTCTATGTGAGGGTCAAACCTAGAACTTTATTTTTGTGAAACATGTGCTTTTCTACTGAGTTAATTCCCCCAGAATATCTTGGTTGTTTCTTAAATAAGAAATTATTCATTGTAATTATAGTAGCAGTATGTGTACACATATACATGTATGCACAGAAATAAACGATACTATTACTATAGGTGTTAGTTTTTGCTTAATTCATTCCATATTCCAGAATAACCTTTCTTAGAATACACTGCTTTATTACGATTTACTTTCCTGGGTTTCTTCTTTGTATCACACTAATCTTCTGTATAGTGTGTAGAGAGAGAGAGAGAGAGAGAGAGAGAGAGAGAAGGAGAGAGAGAGACTTCTGGTAGATGATATTATCTGTTTATTTCATTGAGAGCAGGAAAGGGAGCCTGACATAATGATTGGATAACAGGGAATACTGCACACGGAAGTAATGTGACAGAACTTAAAATTCCAGGCAATACTTACAAGATAAAGACAGAAGATAGTGTTTTCTCACTAGGTGACTGGAGAATGAAGTATAGTATGGAAAAATTTCGAGACGGTAGGGAGACACTGGGGTGATGGCTCATTGGGTGAAATGCTTCCTATACAAGTATGAGCACCTGGGCTCAGAGCTCCAGAACCCATGTTAAAAGCTAGGTGTGGTGGTGTATGAGTGTACCGGTCAGCTTAGCAGAATCAGTGAGGTGCAGGCAGGTCTTGTCTCAAAATGAGATGAAAAATGATTGAGGTAGCCACATAGCGCAGCCTCTGTCTTTCACATGTGCACGTGCTCTAGAGCCACTCATAACCACAGGCGAACACACTTGCGGAGGTAGAGAAGAGCTTGTCCAGTCAGGGACACATTGGTTGGAGACAGACATTTTGAATTTGACATGAAAAATCCTAAAAGGTTTAAGGCAGAAAGAACAATACATAAGTTAAAAAAAAATTCTATTCCACACTGCATGCCTAGGCAGTAGGAGGATGAGTAGTACCAGGTGCTGGAGCCCATAATGTCATTTGAAGACCTTTTAAAAAGCCATGAGAAGGTACCCTTCTGTTTACAGGTGTGGTACACTCTAGAGCACAGACTAGGGTTTGTTTGTTTTTTTTTTTTTTTGTTTTGTTTTGTGTTTTTTGTTTTCAAGACAGGGTTTCTCTGTGTAGCCTTGGCTGTCATGGACTCATTTTGTGGACCAGGCCTCTAACTCACAGAGATCTCCCTCTGCTGCCCTGAGTGCTGGGATCACAGGCATGCGCCACTGTACCTAGCTCAGACTATTAATTGTTCTTTGCATTTGAGAATACATTTGACACCCAATGGCCAAGTGTTTGGTGTCTGCCACATCATGCAGAGAACTTACAGTTAATGTTTGAGTTAGGGGAAAATTAAGCCCTGGCATTGCTACATAAACAAGAAGATGGCTTCAGATGGCAAAATGGGCGGCACCAAGAGAGCATGTGAAGGAGTTATACCAAAGGGAAATTGAGTCCTTGCAACACTTATCCTAGTTTATGGATCTCTTTTTTCACGTGTTCTACATAGTAGGTCCCCGCCCCCTACAGAATGGCCACCTTGTGAAGGATATGGCCTGTCCATTTGATAAATACAAAGAGCAAAGCCCCTGGAAGAGAAAGCTCACTTGCTTAGGAAAGCCTTATTAACACAGCTTTAACAAACCTGGCTAGGAGATCCTGACCACCTCCCCCAGACATCTGTGTGCTGTTGTTCTGAGTTTTAATGCTCAATTGCCCTAAGAATTATTAACGTGGAAAGGAACAGGGTTGGCTCCAGTTGTGGGGTATTTTCATTGTAAAATCTTCCTAGAGCTATAAACAGCAGAGATGGGCATATCAGACACCACTGTCAAAATAAATGGCCAGTATACTCTGAGGCATAAATGTTCGGGGGAAATAACCACACAAGCAGCAGAGCCTGTATCCTGTTAGAATACAGATTAGATCATTAAGAAGGAACATATTCCATCCACTTGTCAGTGTTTGCATACAGTGAAGTCTATTAATTGAAAGAGTACAGAGAACAGTTATGCATCAGAGGCTTACTGCTCTGTCTTCATCAATAAATTCTATCTTTAATTCTGAGGATAGATCGAAAACAGAGAAACAGCCATTCTTTTAGACCATTTCTTTTGGACTTTGCATGACTTTGTCTCCATGTTTGTAGAATTCACTAGTAACTTAGCATAGATTTAGAATTCTCTGAGGAGTCACACACTAGGTCTGGGCTCATTTACAAGAGCAAATGAAAACAAATAGCTGTGAACGTTCCAGAAAGCTCTGTTGCTATCAGGGATCACAGGAAGGGGCTGGGTGTTAGATGAAGTAACACTGTGTTTGTTCCCACTTTTAATTAAACTTAGAGATGAATAGATCTCTGCTCAGTGTGATTTAAGAGGTTGACAGTCCTCCTTGGTTTTGCTTATAAGTCTGTAATTTTAAAAGCATAGTTTGTAGAGTTTTTTTTTTTTTAATCTGCTGAAGATGTTGGCAACATGATAGCATTGTTGCCTGGCAGATAGGTTCTTATGTAGACACTGAGCAGTAGGGAGCTTGCCTAGCATGCATGAAGGCCTAGGTTCAATGTTTTGCACTGCAAACAAGAGTGGGATATAGCATCTAGGGAATGCATTGCTAAGCATTTACTTATGATATCCATTGGTTCCTGAAATCAAACAACCAAGATATGTTACTTATGTTTTATAGCTAAGAAAATTGAGATACTTTAGAAGCAGAACCCAAGAGTGGAAAGTGACCTGACTCTAAACATAGATGTGTTTTTCATGTGCACAGTCAGACATACTATGTTTTGCATTGTTACTGTAAATGTTGAAAGCACAGTCCAAGGTAAAGCTATACTAGATGGTTCCAATCTTTTTAGTACTATATTCAAGGCCATTTCCAGCCATGCATATTCATTCTCCAACATACTCACTCCTCCACTAAGTCTTCTTCTCACCTAACCATCCTAGAGGACGATCTGTTCCATAAAACACACACACACACACACACACACACACACACACACACACACACACACTGTACTTTCAAGGACCCATACATTGTTGGACTTTGCTCCCACTCCTGGGGCTGCCCTGACCGTTTTGTATCCAAAAGCTGTTAATCCTTCTTCAGACACTGTCTCAGTGGTCATCTCATCTAAGGGTTACCTTAGACTGTTCTGGGTAGTTACATTCGATCTTCTGACCTCATCAGAGTTGTTCTTGTATTATGTTACAATAGTCCTTGATGAGGCTCCCTGTTCTTTCTTCTTCAGTAGAGCTATGAGCTTGCTGCGACAACTCTGCTGTTTTCCCCTGTGTTTTCTGTGTCTCTGGGAAAGAATGATGAGGGGTGAAATGGCCCAGAAGGGGCTCTGGTATTTGTGTGGGGACTCAGTGCAGTCAGACCCATATAAATATCACAGCATTTTAAATTTTCATAAACTGTAATCTGTAATGGCTCCCAAAGCACCAACTATTTTCTCTCCACTACATATCATGCATTCTTAACTGTCTATAATTATACAATTAAGCAGCAAGCCATTGGGGCCACCAGAGTCATTAGCACAAAGACTTTCAACTTCTATAACCTGTCACCAGGGACAGTTTTCATACAAAAGGATAACAGGCTTGTCCACTCAAAGGCCCCCTATCAGGCAAACCTTTCTGAAGATGGTGGCAGTCCCACCATCTTGAAAGTGGCTTAAAAAGGCTTAAGAAAGAAGGAAACTCAGGCTGGAGAGAGAGCTCACTCAAAGCTGTGTTTTCCTTACTGAGTTTTCTATCAAAAACAAACAAAACCCCTGGGCACTATGGTGTGCTTCTTTTACCTCAGCTCTGGGTAGTCAATGACAGGGGGATCCCTGGGGTTCCCTAACCAGCCATACCATACTTGACCAAATATAGACCCATGAGAGACTTTGTGTTAGAATCCAAGGTAGACAGATCCTGAGTAATGAAGCGACAATACATGCCATTGTGACGTTTATATTTATACATATATGCACATATATAATATTTTATCATACTTAACTTTGATTACTCTTTTGCAGCCCCCTTAACCTCTTAACCTTTCTTCCAAATATTCTTTTATATTTTCATGACTAGTTTTTGCTGAAATTTTTAAGGATTTTCTTTATTGTCTTTATGCCTGTGTAGTTGTCTGTGTGTTAATATCTGTGTGTGTGTGTGTATTTATATGAGTGTGTATACACTCAAGTGCCTGTGAAGGCCAGAGAATGGCCTTATAGCTTTTGGAACTGAAGTTAATTGTACATGTGACCCACCTAGCATGGGTGCTGGGATCCAAATTCTAGTCCTTGCCATTGGGCATTAAGGACTCTTTACTGCTGAACCATCTCTCCAGTCCTTTTTCCTGCATATTTTTGACACATTATTGATTGACTCCATATCTCTGACACTCACAAGGATACATGTCCAACTCTATGATCTCAATACCCCACGTGTGTTAGTTGGAGGCCAGCAGATTTAAGATGAAGTGCTGATCCTGTCCTGAACTGTGCGTGCTGAGGACCATAACTACCATCTTTTTATTTGGAGGCCAAGTATTAAATTATGTTATTGACTAAGCTTTTGTTTATTTAAATCTGTTATAAACCTTCTCTGTGTGAATGTTTCTCCCTTCCATAGCCCACTTTTTCCTTACATACAAGGCACTGAGAAGAGTGTTTGTTCTATTCATTGCTCTGTCTGTGTGTGTTCACCTGGGAGAATGACTCCTAGATCTTACAACCAGTGATTCTAAACACATTTGAATTAAGAAGGAGCTATGAACAATAGTCAAATAATAAAGACTGTAATTTTACCATGACATTGCTATCAGCATAGACAAAAGGGTCTAGGGCAGAGATGTGTGCTGTTGGACAGAGACTCTTGGCACATATTGAGGGTAGGAAGTCTTTGGCTTGTGGCCCTTCTTCTGCTGAGTCTTTCTAATCATTATCAATCTTACATCAGTAGTCAGTATCCAAGTGTTTGGAGAAACAAATCTTTACTTAAAGTTGAAGTGGGGGGTGTGAAGATGGCATGAGCAGCAAGGAATAAGTTACTGTAAAAATTTGTTTTCTGGAGGAGTCTTTACTTGAGAAAATTGTGTTTGGGGGTTTTATAAAACATAAAATGAATGTCTTTTACCACATGCCTACATCTATATGCCCTAAGCCATAGCACTTGTGTTGTGGTGTTCTGGTCAGCATACACAGACCGGAGGTCTGTGCGCTGGGAACTTTGCGGTGCTTTTACTCTAGAAGAGTGCACTCACTCTGCTTTGTCAACTCAAGCCTTTCTTTCCACCTGTAGCCTAGCTTAAATCCTGCAACTCCCTGGGTTTGGCCATCTTTCCAGTCCTATGCTACTCCTCTCTCCTGGGAAATCCTTTAGTACCTACACATCTCATCATAGGACCTGAATCCTGATGCTACAGTTCCTTTCTCACTAATGCAGTATGTCTTTGGCTTTGAGAATATAATTTTATCTCGCATTTCTTGAAAGTAGGCACCATTACATAATTCTAAGTGATAAAGACTTTTTAAACACTCTGTTAAAATGCTAAAATGAACTTTTTGCTAAAGATAAATGTGTGTGTGTTTGCGTGGATGTGTGGGGGGATTATACATGCACATGTGTTTGTGCATGCAGATGCCAGAGGTCAACCTTAGAGGTCATTCCTCAGGCACTGTCTACCTTGTTTTCTTGAAACCGGATCTTTCATTGGCCTGGAACTCATGGTCTAGTTGGCCAGTGAACTCCAGTCATTCCCCTGTCTCCATCTTCCCAGTGCTGGTATTGCAAGTACCTGCCACTGCAAAATGTTTATTTTTTATTTTTAAATACAGTGATTCTAAGAATCAAACTGTATTGGGCACTTTGCCATCTGAGCTACAGGATATCTCTACAGATACTTTGAATATCTGTGTATCTCAATTTACGTTCAACCACTAAATCTTTTCCTAGCAACTAGAACATTAAGCACAATGAAATATTTCCTTCTTAAATTTGGCTTGCTAAGAGTTAATCAGAAAATCCTTAGTTTCAGCGCTCCTCAATTTCCAAGTCCCCTTTGCTGCCATCGTCCATCTGGCTTCATGAGCATAACTGCATCTCCCTTTGATGAGTCAGTGAGTTGCTGAACCTCGGGGCTGTGATGCTGACCATCAATTATCACTGCGTAGGACAAAAGACAGAGATGTGGAAGAGACTGAGTATTGAACTGAATGTGAACAAGTCCAGCATGGCCTGTGGAAATCACTTTGCTGAATAAATCCCTTGTCAGTGAGTTCCTATTACAAGACTTTTTTCCTTCTCGAAAAACTTGCTTAGTTCAAGGAGGAAAGAAGGAAACAACCCAGTGCTGTATTGAACTTTCCTTGGAAGAGGTGAGCGAGTCTACTCACCCCACACAGGGTACAGGTGACAGACCAAAGAGAGATCCCACCCGAGTTTCATTTAGTCAGCCACAGACTCTATTGGGGTTAGTTACAGGACACGGGTGAGGGGTGTTTACATGAGCACACACGGGGTAACCTACAGAAACCTAGGTTAAAGATGCCTCACTGGCTCATAAGGGGTAACTCACAAGGGCATGGGTGAGGGGCTACTGGCAGGGGTGAATAGTCCTCTCGGGAGCTTGCACGAGGGTGTAGAGGAGCATGGGTGACCAAAGACAACTACTTCACCAGCATGCCCACTTCCACACAGGTGAAGACTTATGAAAGCTTTATCGCTGTACCTCCCAAAGTGGAATGCTAATTATCTATAGGCCCTTTTGGAGAAACCATCAGTTTCTAAAAGGTAATCCAAGAACATTTCTGGCCACAGGATAGCATCTCTGACCTGACAGAGTTCAGGGACAGGTCTGACGATGTTCAGGTTCAAACATGAGTGTTGCTCAGGACTTTGCAGACTATGACATTATTCTCACTTTAAATATAAGGAAACTGAGTCCACAGTATGGGGCTAGCTGGAGAAAGAGGTGGAACTAACCTTAGCCACTTACCCCACCTTCCTCTGTTCTTCACCGTCACTGAAGAAAGTCAGATTTTTGTTTTGTCTGGGGTTTATTTTTAGATGGAACGCACCCTGTGATTGATGTTGGAGAATGTGAAAATGTGTTGCTTTTATAATCATGAGACTTATGCTAGAGTTATATGTCTGATTATTGGACAAGTCATTCTAACCTGTCTTAAGTAATACAGATATTTATTATTCTGAAATGCACAGAAATTCGTCCATAAGGATGATACAGAGTTTTCAAAAACGATGAGCCTTTTCACAGCCCAGTTATATATGATCCAAATATGTAAGGTAGCAAATACGAACCATCATCAAAGATTGACTATGGACAGCAGCCTCAACTTCATGTCTAAAAACTTCACGTACCTAAAATGTTAATGACGTGAACTCTTGTGGGTATATGCAAAGTGGGAACAGGGAACAATTCTTAAGATTTATTACAGAAAAGTGAAAAATTAAGGAAAGGTGAAACACTGCAAAATTGGAGGTGTTTCCAATAGAGTAAAAAAAAAATTCACTGAATTTCCTCTGTCCAAGGTTTCCATATGACAATGGCAAAAACTGGACAGAGGCTGAGGTTGAGATTGGACAAACCTAAGTCTACAGTGAGGCACGGCTCATGGGATGCCCACCCACTTAGGAGAAGTTGAACCTCAGATACCGATCACTCTCTGCTCTAGCTTTGGCCTTGACGGTCTCCTAGCTTTGGGTCATACTGCCAGTGCTAGCTCCATCAGATTTTGTAGGTGTCTCCAATGTTCTTAATTATGCCAGTCTGTCTTCGTGTTCACGTTTACAGGCTCAGCTTGATGTTTTCCCATGAGAGAGTTAACCGGGTCCCAGCCACTAAGATGGAGCTGCGCTCCTGCTACCTCAGATTTAGCTCCTTGTCTCTGTGGTGATCAGGGAGGCCTCCCAGATGCCACCTTTACTTATAATTTAGTTGTTAGATGTTAACACTAGGAACAGGAGTGCAGGAAGTAACAGGAGTGGTTTACATATGTCCCTTGAGTCTTTGGAGAGGCCAGTCATCTTGTTAACCAGTCCAGAGGGCTGTTGCTTCTCTTATCTGATTACCTCATTTTATATATATATATATATATATATATATATACACACACACACACATAAATATATATATAAATACATCTCAAACCTTCTTATGCGTCTTTCTCAGTGCTCCTGACTCTGCCATTCATACCCCGTACTCTTCCTGTTACCCATAGCCTCTGTTCTCACTACATTTATTAGTACCACAGTGCTCTCTCTCTTGTGTCAGGTGGATAAAATGAGGAAGGCATGCACAGTTTTAACAACTGGTGAGCCTTGGTGCTCTCTTCCTTCCAACTTCAGGCTCCTGCTATTCTCCCACGTTTGCAGAGACACTCTTACATTACAAGCAAACATTTTGTCTTCAAAACAGAGCTTCTTTTATGTTGGCCAGAAACAAAATGGTAAAAGAAGTAGGTAGTGAGAACTTTTTTCCTAGCTCTTTTACCAGAAGGAGATTTTCTGTGAAGAGTCACCATCTGGACTGTGTGAAGCTGTAAAATGACCTTTTCTTACTGTTGCCATCCAAGTTTCTAGAAGAGGGTCAGCAAACAAAATCCTCACAAGAAGTGAGGCAGAGACTGAGAACAAGTATGTTTCTGCCTCTTCTCACTGCGCCAAGAGGCATCCTTGCTGATTCCAGTTGGACTCAGCTCAACACATTAATCTTGGAACAGAATCACAAGATGGTTCTACAATTTTGAGACACAGAGTGCCTGTCAGTATATATTGAAACAACTGTGTTTACAATAACTGTCATATACTAGTGCACAGGGCATTACAGAATCGTCTTCTTACAAACGCAAGAATGCGATTATTGTTCTCCATTTTCTTTTTCATGTTGAATTTCACTGACTAGAATTGCCTTTCTACAATAAAAGCCAACACCAAAGTTTGTGGCTAGTTGTCATGACAATCAAACTGCTATTTGCCTACACAACACATATTCTTTCCTTTTTTCTCCTAACTTAAAAAGACCTGTGTAGCTGAGGATAGCAGTACAGGTAGTGTTGGAAGACTGAATTACTCAGCATCCTTTGAATAGAGGAGTGCTCGGTGGGGTGTGGGGTGGGGATTATTCACGGACCTTCCAAGATCTTTAATGGCCTCCTTCCAGTTTTCAGACACCCTTTTTCTTTCTTCACATCTCTTCCCCCTGCAGTTCTTTCTGCCTAGAACTGATGGCTGTTAGGCTATGACCAGAATGACTGTGTGGTACAGCAGCACTGCTACTGTTAAGTTTTTTAGACAGACTGATAGTATAAGCCAGGGACACTGATGCTATCAGGAAACACAGCCATGCATGTAGTTACTTCATGGAGCATAGGACTACTGTCCTTTAGTCTCCTTGGCAAAGTCATGTAAAACCATTGTGTAATTTGTATAAGCCCAGAGATCTCGAGTTTCATCAATGTGGATGAGCGGTTCCTAATTGTAGATAGACTTACCGTGGTGGTTTCAATAAGAATGGCCCCAGGCTCATGCATTTAATTGCTTGGTCATCAGGACATAGTGCTACTTGAGATGGATTAAGACGCATAATGTTATTGGAAGAACTGTGTCACTGGGAGTGGGCATTAGGCTTTCAAAAGTCCAAGCAAGTCCCAGTGTCCCTCTCTTCCTGCTGCCTGTGGTCTGAAGGTAGAGCTCTTGGTTATTTCTCCAGATCCACATCTGCCTGCATGCTGCCATGCTCCCTGACATGGTGACATGGGCTAAACCTCTAAAATCTAAAAAAGCCCCAGTTAAATGTTTTTCTTTATAAGAGTTTCTGTGGTCATGATGTCTCTTCCCAGCATAGAACACTGACTAAAAGACTTATATTAGATTTTAAATTTAAAATAAGTACCTTGATATCCCATTTTTGTAGAGTTGATCATCCTGTGATTATAAAAACTTTCATGCAGAAAGCTTAGACCTTAGCATGGGGTGGGCTAGAATTGGCTGGTAGAATACTTACCTGTCCTAACAAGGCCTGAAATTCAGTCTCTGGAACCGTAAAGAAAGAAAACTTGTACTAAGTAGTGTATGCTATATAGATAAGTATAAGAAGAAAATGAAAATACTTTTGCTTTAACATGGATGCAATTTATTTTTATAAAGAGTACTCTGTTGATGAATATATAATTTTATAAATGCTGCATTCCACTATTGGAACACAAAAAGTAATTCTGTAATTCCAACAAGGTATGCCTTGCCAACCTTTCTTTTAATTAATGATTCTGCAGTGTGTATTTTCCCATCTGTTTTATTTTTTTTTAACCATTCTATTTAAAGCTGTCCCAGGTGGGTCATACATTTTCTACAATGTCTGACAATCTCTGTTTTTTTCATTGCTATGTTTACATGACTTAGTTAAATGTAATTATTGACATGTATTTTATTGTGTTGGTTTTCTAGCTGCGTTGCTTCTTTTACACTCTGTCTTTTCCCTTTTATTCCCTTTCTTTTGAGTTATTTGAAAATCATAAGTAAATCTATTTTTTTCATACTTTCAAGCTGTCAGGGTGTCCTGATTTCTGGCTGTTGCTATGAAATCAAATGTTAAACATCCCTTCGTGACTCATCTCATGAATCAGCCTTTGAATCCTGACCCTCCCCAATCCACCTCAGAATTTTCAAATAGTGTTAGATATATCCTGTTAAATTTTTATTGTAATAAGGAGTATGTTTATTCTGTCTTTACTTTTTGGAGAGAGTGTCTTATGGAGCCACCTGCTTTGTAGATGAGGAGGCCCTGCTCTGCTGATCTGCCTGCACCCATGTCCTAAGTGCTGGAAATGCAGTAATACGTTATCATGCCTGGATAGTGCAAGGCAGGGAGAGGACCCAGAGCTTGGTGCATGTTGGGCAAGCTCTCTACCAACTGAGCCATGTTCTCCCTCACACTGATCCTTTCACTTAGAACTAAGAGCTGTCATGTTTTTGTTAAAAAAAAAAAACATGTGTTTTGGAGTTTCTTTTCCTATTCCTATGATACTATTTTATGATTCAAAATATTCTATAAATATCACTGTTCTTCAACAAGACTTTGACACTTTAATTTTTAAAGGAACCTTATTTTTATTGTACAAACAAAACCTTACATTTGAAATTCCATGGCTATGATGAGTTGTTATTGGTTATGATGCTTTTAATTATAAACTGCTCATGAGAAGGAATACGGCTAATATGGCATACATGCTCTCTTCTAAAATGGTCACAGCACACACTTAACTTATATTAGGTATTAAGTTAAAATTGACTTCATTGCATTTTAATTAATGATCTAATGATTTAAGCTCGTAGCACTTGTTAGGACTTAAAAGCGAAGACTTTATTTGCAATCATTAATAAAAATTTTAAGAAAAAAATATTAAATGCCAAATATGTTTTATTGAACTTACAATTTCAGTCTTAAGTCATTAATGCGTGGAGAAGAAGAAACTGAGGAACTGTAATATCAGAGGGGCTGGGTCAAGTGTTCCATCTCCTTCACTGGTCATGCATGTGGATCAGTGGCCCCACATGGAAGCGGCACCTGTCAGTCCGAGAGTATCCATCAGAGTTAGATGAAGGACGGTTGGACCATCTGCCAGACCCAACCTAAGAGCTTCTGGTTGTATTTTGAACAAGCCCACAGCTGGGACTGATGCTGCTTGTTTGGGTCTACACTGAGGATGGCTGTTCTAGAGCTGTTATCACCTATAGAATGATCATCCAGGCTGGTCATTCCCTTACTCTTGGTAACATCATTTGTCATCGTGGATGCTGATGGGATTTCTGTACACAACTCTCTCACCCAGTCTATAATGCAGCAAGTCTCTGTGGAGGGTGCAACAGAGGAGAAAGTTATGGATTCAAAGAGATTTGGGGGGAAGGGACATGGATCAATAGGTGACATGCTTCCCGTGAAAGTATGAGGACCTGCATTCCCAACCCCCGCACAGGACATAAAGCTGGATGTGGTTGTTTCTGTCTGTAGTGCCAGTGCTTTAAGGTGAGATACAGGGCAGAAACCAGAGGTGCTAGCAGGCCAGCTACCCTGACACACAGAGCAGTGAATAGCAAGAGGCCCTGCCTCCAATAAGGTAGAAGATGTATACCAGCACCCAAATTAGTCCTCTGATTTATAATCAGATGATTATTCAAATCCTGGATCCTGCTTTTTTGCTAATTGTGTGATTCTTGAATCTTTACTTTATAGTTTCATTGTTCCCTTGTGTATCACATAAAAAAGAACAAAGCAGTATGTCTATACTGTAGTCACTGTGATCTGATAAAGAAACCTGTCTGTCTAGTGAGCATGAAATCCTGACAAGCCATAGTCTTCGGGACAGCCCTGAGGGTGAAGTAGCAGTCTACACTTGCTTACAGTTAGGTACACTGTTGAAGAACATTCTTAAACATGCTGTGGAGGAGATTTAGTCTTGGTGTTAGTGTCAAAGTAAAGACCTCAGGAGGTCCTCACTGTAAATGAATTGTGAGCCTTGCTATTAGGCTCTTTCTTACAGGGTGCATGGTCTATTTTTCCTCAGCTATATTCTGTGCTGTTCCAGCCAATCCATTCCCTCTGATTCTCCCTCTCCTTTCTGGTTTGCTTCTTCTCTCCTAACCTCTCATTTTTCCCACAATGCACTAGATCTCCTCCATACCACATTTAAGAGTGCTCTTCAACCGTGTACCTAACATCCATCCTATTGTATGAAGGCAAAGGTCCCTCTGAACCTGGCAGGTGTCTGATCCTCTGCTGTTGTTGATGAGCTGTTCTGTCTGTGGCAGCGCTCAATAAATGCCAACCCCCTGCCTTCCTAAGCATATGGTAGACTGGAATATATTGGCACATCCTGTTGAATGTTAAACTCAACTGAAGTTATTTTAAGGTGATTTTCACCAGGGTTCAGTTCTATTTTCCATATAAGAACACCGAGTCTGAAGAAGCAAAGGCCTACCCCAGTTCTGTATTCAGAGTATCTTACCGGAGAGACTAGCAGCCTTTCGAATTTCCCACAGCTTCTCTTGAGCACAGTTTGGCTATCAACGACGATGGCAGGGGTGAGGGAGATGACTTATTCGGTAAATTGCTTGTTATACACGGAGGAAGATCTATGTTTGGTCCCCAGAGCCAACACAGTAGCCATGTATCCTAGTACATACTTGGAATCACAGTCTCAGGGAGGCAGAGGCAGGAGATTTTCTGGAGCTCACTAGCCAACAAGTATAATCTACTCGGAAAGGTCCATGCTAGTGACACACTCCATGTCAGGTATGCAAGATGGACAGCCTCCTCAGGAACAATAGCCAAGTCTGACTTCTGACTCACATGTGCAAGTACTACACACACACACACACACACACACACACACACACACACACACACACCAGAGATAGATAGATAGATAGATAGATAGATAGATAGATAGATAGATAGATATGTGAATGGATGGATAGAATAGATAGATAATATGAAGAAGGAAAGTTTATTCAAGGAGATCCACTAGTCAAATTAGAGAGACTATCATCCTAATGTAAGTCTTTGATTTTCCTACTTATTTCTATTACAGCATTATAGCTTAGACTTTTCTGCTCCTCAACTAATGTCAGGTGTCTTTTGTTCTTTGCCAGTATGATTGGTGGACAGCTGAAATTTCCTGGAATTGAATAGTTGTCTTTCTTGGCTCCTTTTGTGTCATCTTTTGTCTTTTGCATGCTGAAATCCATCCCATTAGTTTGCCTTGCAGTAATTGATGGATATGTGATTGACTCTCTTAGAATTATAATTAGCTAGGGTGACCTTTCATGCACCACTGAATTGTTAAGATTAGTATAGTGTGCCTGCAGCAGGATACCCAATTTCTACAAAGTAACATTTTTAACATGAGATGTACATATATAGTATCTTTATATGCTATCAATATATTATGTAATCAATAAATACATAAATAATAAAAATATATTTCAAGTGTGTAAAAGACATCTTGTATTGGTAAATTGCCATGGTTGTTCAAGTTTGTTAAAGGTGAACTCTCGGAGTGATGAGACCTCCCCTCGTCTGAAATTTAAGATTTAAGAATTTACTTCAAGTGTCCTTCAACCCTGCTGTACTAGGTCAGGCTGGGCCCCTGACTCTACCATGTGAAATGAGAAAAATAGCAAGCTATAAAAGCTGTTAAAAACCTTGTTTTTGAGGACTGCTAGAAGGTAAACCATTTCAAGCCCATATCAAAGTTTTGTTGTTGTTGTTTTAATTTTGTAACATAAACATGACCCCTGAGTAGGAATCTATTTTTAAAAAGCCTAGTGGGAAATTCAAGCGAAAGCACTGACTTCCCGGCTGATTTACTCTGGGCATGGTAAGCCCTGATGTCATGATAACTACCTCTCTTTGCTCTTTCAATGAGGCTGGTTCAGCCCTCTCTGCTGAAGATAATAAATGCATGACTTGATGGTATTTTGCTATCTGCTGCCTCTATTTTTATCTATCTATCTGTCTGTCTGTCTGTCTGTCTGTCTGTCTAATCCATCTATCATCTATTTATTTATCATCTATATGCCACTTGATATATATTCATAATGTTCACATTTCCCTGTGTCTTATAAAATTATCTTTGCCTCAATACAAAAAAAAAGAAGCTTTGTGTCCAAAGTGCACGTGAATGCCTGTGTGTATGTCGTGTATGTCTGTTTGTGTGTCTGTATGTACATGTCTGTGTACTCACCCACAAACATACATTGACAGACACGCAGACACACAGGAGTATACCCTAATGGTTATGTGTATTTGGGTTTATGGGATTATCATTCTGAAGCCTCCAATAACAGTGATCTGAAGAAGCCAAGTGTTGTCCATCGTGTGTTAGATGCATTGGTAACACTAAAGATTTTGTTAAGAGTCTGTTCCCTTAAGAAACTTAAAACCGGAAAGCTGGTATTGGGTGTCTTGGAGAGATGATGGGTGGGGAAGTCTGTTTCCTTTCTTCTCTGGAGTCTAGACATACTGGAGAACAGGTGTGCCTTCCCTGAGGGCACTCAGAATCCCTCCTAAGAACCAGGACTCCAAGAAAACTGATCAACAGTTTGGGTGCGAAGGATCTGATACTCTGACATATCTCATTAGCCATAGATCCTATTTTAATGTACTTTCTGTCTTTAGTTTCCATTTATTATTCTTACAGGGTAATTCTCTGCACAGCCTGAAGGTTCAAACACTATTTTTCACAAAGTAAAAAGACAGTGTTCTCAGACTGTCCTTTACAAGAGGAGAATCTCAAGCTCACACAGAAAATGAAACACTTTTTCCTACACATTGACAAACTCTACATGTAATTATCAATGTCAGTATTTGATAAAGTAGTTGAACTCCAGCTCTTTAACTCAGACTTCTCCCACCTTTGTGATGGCACTTCAGAAATTCCTCTGTTCTGTGCACTTTCTTTTCTATATACCTGCCTTGAAAATTTCAATCTCCCATAAATTGTAACTTTTGGAGTAGAAAAATACTATATGCCGAACCAAGTACATACTTATTAAGTGATTCACTTCCATAAATATTTGAGTATTATCTATAAGTGAAAGGCATGGGGTTATTTCACATCGCTCTAAATTGCTGTCTACCTTTTTGGGAATCAACAATGTGTTTATTTTCCCTCCATGATTTATGCAGTCATTTTCAAACAGCTACATTGTAAGCTGTTTCCTGTTACCAAGGAAAAGCAACTGATGAATAGGGATGGGGAGAAAGTTACCTGGTTTCCTGGGATATTATTGACTTTGTCGCGTTTTGTTTGGTTGGTTTGTTTGTTTATTTGCTTGTTGTGTGTGTGTGGGGGGTTCTGTATAGACATAGGAATTAGGTTGGGAATAAAATTTCAGTATCTTTCTGTAGTGGGGATGGGTAACTCACTAATAAGGTACTGCCCATGCTCTAATTGTTATGATTTTTTCAATTGCTTAGTAGAAAGGGGGTCCTTGGGGGAAGGAGACAAGAAATGGAAGAAAGAATGTAGAATATGGTAGTGTTTATGTCCGTTCATCGCCATGCAGGATGATAGCCAAGAGATTAGGAAGCAGATCAAGTAGTTATAGTACCTTCAATGGAATCAAGAGATGCTGGAGGCTTCTGGGGAGATGGCTCAGTGGGGAAAGTGCTTGCTGAGCAAGCATGCAGACCTGGGTTCAGATCCCAGCACCTATGTAGAAGCCAGACAGAGCAGCATACGTCTGTAAAGCTGGCAGTTGGGCTGGAGACAGGCAGATCCCAAGTGCATGCAGGCTCTGTAGTCTGGCAGAAACAGTGAGTTTTCAGGTTAGGTGAAAGACCTTGTCTGAATATATAAAGGGGAGAGCAATGGAGGAAGACAACTGATGTCAACTTCTGGCCTACACACATACAGACACACACACACACACAGACCCCAAGGAAGGAAAAATATTTAGAAAAAGGGGTTCACAAACTTACTAAGGAATAACATATTTTATCTGGAAGCATTTTATGCTTCTAAGTTCTTTTCCTTAGAAAAGAGGCTGGGATTTTCAGACTCCCCAAGGATTCTGATTTTACTGAGAATATCTCATAATGCAATGTTGGATTCCCGAGCCAGTACTGCTTCTCCTAGGGCTGATGTCCCGGTTAATACTCATCACTGCATATACCCAGCATCCACCTCAGAAAAAAAGAAAAAAGGTAGTGGCCAGTCACAGAAGTCCAGGTTTCAAACATGGATATTAATGGGTAATGAATGTTTTGTTTCACATTCAAATTTATCTCAAATAGACTTTTCTTAAAAGTTAAGCTGAACTCCTTTAATGTAGGAAAGTATTTTAAATATGAAAATGTTAAATGTTCCTTACAACAACTTAACATGTACATATGCCTTGTTTTACTGGCTATTTCATAAAGATGGGTTTTTTCCCATAAGTGGACTATCAGTTAATTTGTTATATATAATTTGTAAATGATATCACTTACATAATCATATATTTTTAAGTAAATATCTGATATTTACTTAAACTCTAAGGAAAACATCTTTCCATAGTATTCTCTTTGTTTGTTTGTTTGCTCATTTGCTTTCTTATTTAGATAGAAAACTGGGTAGATGACTGATGGATGGATGGCCAGATAATGTCTCATGTATCCCAGGCTGGCCTTGAACTGGGTACGTAGCTGGGATGACCGTGAACTATCATGCTCTTGTCAGCACTTTCCAAGTGCTGGGATTACCAGTGAATGTTCCCATGCCTGGTTTATACAATGCTAGGGATAGAACCTGGAGCTTCGGGCTGCTACTCAAGCCCTCGATGCACTGAGCTACATCCACTGGCTGTACATGTTGTGAAATCTTTAGACATGATGTTAGTTTCAAATGTCTTGCAGCAAGAAATAAATTACCAAAAAGGAAACTGACCTCATCTTCTTTGTGGGTACACTATTTTTCTTACCTGGATGGTAGTGTCATGACTGGAATCCAGTCATCACTTAAGATAGCTTTTACCATCTCCTAAGTTGTTTCATGGCTTTTAAGACTCTTAAGTTAACTCATTTCTTTAGCATCTACAACAAAAATCAGGGGACCTGTCTGTAGAACAGTGTCTACCAGAACACCTTGCTTACCTGATCTTAGGTACATAGGCTTGAGCCCCATGATGGTACTCAATGGCTTCTGCTTCCCTTCCAGCTCTCATGCTATGACCAATGCTGCCATCATGTATAATTACAGCAATGCAGAAGTCATGAAAGACAGACCATGAGGATGCATATTTTCACTGGCTTTAGGGGAGGGACTTGGGGAGGACTCCACAGCTACTCTGTGGACAAAGGCTTAAGCTCTTGCATCCATGGGATCCCTGGACACTGAAGTGCTCAGAAGCCTTGGGGTTGGTCCCACCTGTTATACATGTGTGCGGTGGGGGGAGGGGGCATATATGAAGAGTCCAAAACCTCAGCTGTCGTTCTCAAGTGTTTTTTCTCTTGTTGTTTTACTGTTTATGATTTACTTTCTGTTGGGTTTGGGGTTTGTTGTAGTTTGTTTTTGTTTCTGGATATTTTTTTTAGACAGGTTATTTCCTGGCACAGAACTTGGCAGGTAGGATAGATTGCCTGACCAGTGATCGCCAGGGAGCCACCTGTCTCTCTCTAGCTCTGGGATTCCAAGAGCATGCCACCATGCCTAACTCTTAAAATGTTTTTTTAATAAAATTTTGTTCACTTTCTCTATTCTAAAATTCAAATTGTTGTTGCTTCATGCCTTGATCTAGGGTATTAGGAGAACATTTTGCATAGTGTAACAGCTAACTCAAAGACGGTTAGAATTTAGATTTGCAATGTTAGACCTAAATTGAGGTTAGGTCTCAGGAATATGCCTAAAGGCTACAGAGAACTCCATCAAAGGAAAAGCGACTCCTTTACAGAGGGCACACTGACTTTAATATTTATCTTCCCATCAAATCATTGCAACCGGGCTGTCCTGATATTTCTAAGGCAAGAATAAATATAAAATGGAATTTTACATGTGGTGAGGTGGATAACAGTTCCCTCTAAAAATACTTGTCTTATTTTAAAATTGCGTGTTTGCGTGTGCATGTGTGTTTCTGCACATTTGTGTGTGTGTATGCATGCACACACTCACGCATGTGCAGGTGTCCATGAAGAGCAGAGGAAGCTGTTCGGTTACCTAGAGCTGGAGGTATGGACTGTTGTGGACCATCAGCTGTTGGTGCTCGGAAGGAAACTTGGGTCGTCTGGAAGGACACCAAATGCTCTTATCTCTCCAGCCCAAATATTGTTTTCTTTGACGGCAAGATAATTAGACCTGGTCTGACCCAGAATAGTGGAAGATGAAGTGTCTAACTTGTTGTTCTTTCAGCATTACTCCTCTATGGGGCTATGAGTGAGAATATACATGCTTGGCGTGGGGGGGAGGGGGTGACAAGCATTTTCTCTTTGGCTAATTCTCCCTAATGAGTTATGGTGGGAAATTATTACTTATTATCTTTATCCTTCTAGAGAGTTTGTGATTTTTTTTTAGCAATTTGAACTTTTAAAAAATCATGTGCATGGCTCTTGGATTGCAGACTTACTATTTCTGCCTACTTACACTGGTGGCTTGAGATAAAAGCGCATTCTTCTAGGGACTTTCAGAAAAATCCACATTCCATGAGATGATGAGCCTAAATGACACTGCTTGCTGTCCTGGTGATGGCTATGCGGTTCTCAGCTGTGCAGAAAGGCTATTGTTTTCAAAGCCTCTTGGAGTACTGGGATGTTAGACAGATGCCAGGAAGCCTGAGTGTGCTTAAATAGCCTCAGAAGGACTGGTCCACTCAGTCCCATAAACTTTTAAGTTCCAATAGAAATTGAAACAAAAGAAGAAGTTTTATGAGTGTAGTTTGCAAAGGCTAGGCTCAGAGAAATTAGAAGGCAAACTGTCTTGTAAACAATGTGCAATTGGAATTGGAATCAGCCTTGGCGGTTTTCCTTACAGACGCTGCACATTCCTCACACAGAGCCGATTCCACCCACAGCGGTGATGGACAGTAACACTTATTTTTATGTGAGCAGTAATCTAAAACTTCCTTATTCACCAGGCTTTCTTAGGCGTTTTACAACATTTGTAATAGTTCTGTGAGTTTATCTTTTCTTTGAAATGGTTTCATGGTAATAAAAGAAAACTCTTTAACAGTTTCTCCTAATCTGTTTTCTCAGTTGTATAATCATGCAAAAGTGGCAGTATCCACTTAGAAGAAAATTTTGTTTTTTAGTTTGGCGTTCTTTCTGGCATCTATGTGACTCATGTTGCTGGAAGACCCTTTTAGAAAGATTTCTTTGCCTAGGCAAAACTGTAATGAAACAAAAGCCTACAGTTAAGATATTAGAACACTTGAAGACTCTTCTCTGAGTTGTAATCACTGTTGTTTCCAGGAGAACAGAGCTGTAAATTCCAGCACCATAAAGTGTCACAGATTTCTATGCAGCTAGTTTCTTTCATCCCCCGATATGTTTCCCTAAAGCTTTATACTTGATAATAATGAGTGCCCGGGCTAACATGAAGCCTGAGTGAGGTGGAACAGTTGCTGTTCCAACATCTTCAAGGAGCTCCCTGTGTTTGATATCCCTGTCAGGGGTCAAACCCCAGTGAGCTTCTCTGTGAGCTGTCCCTGCAGGATGAGCCTGCTGTGTCTGGTGGCTCACAGGCAAGCCAAGTTTTCCTTTCAGCACCGAGGACAGAGCTACAGGCAAGCCTGGATGGTGAGGGCCTGCAGGAAAGCAAAGGACAGCAGACAGGGATAGTCTTGTGCTTGTTCTCAGATGTCAGCAGTTCCTACCCAGTCTATTGGGTATCTTAAGTTTCTCTGCTTTGGTCACATTGAAGGAGACACAGCTCTGGACAGAGAATCACAACTTGATCTGAGCTCATTTTACTCAGATCACACTGGACACAAAGAGCGCAGTGTGGGGAGGGGCTGGATGAAGCTGCAGAGCTGCTTTCTACGGACTAAAGGGAACAAATGTAGATCAAAGTTCCCAAAAGAGCCTTCCAGTTGTGGATGTGTTCTAGAAAAAGAAGCCAGCAGCTGAAGGGAGGGAAATATGATATGTTTGGCTTTGCGCTAGGCCCCAGGCTCCTCAACTCTTTGTCACATAATGCTTCAGAAGAAACTCATATTCACTTATCAGAAATTGCATCCCCTTGATTTATGATCTGGTCAAGTCCTCCTTGGTAAGCTCCATGAACTTGTCCAACCAAAAATAAAAAAGCAAGAAACTGCAGCTGGGTCTGGCATGTATAAATGTATACTGGCAATGTATATATAAAACTTCAAACAGTTCAGAAGTAATAAATTAAGTGCCCTGTCAATGCCAGCTAAATAAACACATTTGTTGTAAATGATCTGACAATACAATTATTGATTAGAAATCCAAGGTTTGACATTTGGAATGTCTCCATTTACTTCCCGAGAAGGGGCATGACTCCTGATTCATCTATAGTGGCGCCCTAGCAGTGGCTCACGCAACTCAGCCACTTCCCAGTCTGATTAATTATTCGGGAGTCACTCAGATCTCTCTCTGGAATTCATTGCATTAACCCTTCTCTGCTTCTCAGCCACAGTGTGCACAGCTGATGCCTTCCACAAGAGCTAGCAGGAGAAGGCAATGGGGAAGGACATCGCTACTTACAGCACGTCTAACCCTGTCAGGTGTTTACTGTGTGTATACACAGCACACAGGTGACACAGTCTCATCTTTCTCAAGGCGAGTCCTTTAGTGGACTCACTGGGCATTTTTATCACTTTTCTTAGTTCTGTAAAAGTACATTTTATATGTGTGTGTGCACGTGTGGACAGGTGCATATACACATGGATGGATGAATTGTGCTCATGCATGTAGAGGCCATAGTGGCCACTAAGTGTTTACCACTCTCTGCCTTTTTTCCATCCTGTTTTCTAAGGTGAGGTCTCTCATTGAACCACTCACTCAGCTAGACTGGGCCGTCAGCAACCCCCGAGGAATCCTTTTCTGTCCCTCCCAGTGCTGGAGTTATACGCGCACATCACCATGGGCTGGAGAGATGGCTTCACATTCAAGAACACGCTTTGCTTTTCCAGTGGCCTCAGGCTCAGACACTAGCACCCGTGTTGGGTGGCTTGCACTGCCTGTGGCCCCAATGGTTCTGACATGCTCTTGTGTCTCTGCGTGTTCCCGCACACAGGTGGTATACACACATATACAATAAATAAAATACTTAAAATAAAAACGCACCTGGCTCGTATATGAGCCAGAAGTATATGATCCAACTATGGATCAGAAGTTGGATCTGCATATTTGCAGAGTAAGCACTTCACCAACAGAGCCATCTCCCCAAATCCTGGGTTTGTAGCAATTTCTATTTAAACCTTGTAAGCAAATTAACTATAAAGATCGATTCATTGAAAAAATTATTTTCTAGAACATCTTAGTTAGTCCAGTGTTGTTAGGCATCCACGTTTCCAGAAATAAAATTAAATGAGATTTGTCTCTTTAAAAATATGTATATGTATATGTATATGTATATGTATATGTATATGTATATGTATATGTATGTATACACACACACACACACACATATATATATATATAAAGATTGAATATATATATATATGTATATAAAGATTGATAGGCTTGCCATAAACACCATATTAAGTCATATTATCACATCAAATCCTTAAGCCCCTCTAAAGGGAAACCAGAATGATTGTGTGAATTCCTACCTGTGGGATTTGCTTTGTTGTTTTCACAGCAAACAAGGAACTGACTTAAAGGACATAGACTGTTTGTCCTTCAACATGGAACTGAATCTTCATATTTGTGGTTAGTTGAGGCTTTTGAACTTCTCTCTCTCTGGTACTTTGTTAATAAGTCTTGTTCTCTTCATTAATTTACATGTGTATATGTGTGTGCTGATGTGTTCCAGTGCCAATGGGAAGGTCAAAGGAACACTTGAGGGAGTGAATTCTCTTCTTCCATGGCATGTGTCTCAGGGACCAAACTCAGGTCATTGCCTTGGACACAAGCACTCTTTTCTGCTGTGCGTGTGAAGGCATGCTCCTGCAGCAGTGTACTTGTAGAGTTCAGAAAACAGCGTCAGATGCTGACCCTCACCCTCTGCCTCGTCTGAGACAGTGTCTGTCCTTTGTTGTTCATTATCATGTATCCCAGGCTAGCTGACCCATGAGCTTCTGGGCATGGCCTTTGCATTCATGTCACCATAGCAGAGCTGAGGTTATAGCTGCATCTAAGCTCACATGGGTCCTGGGGATTTGAACTCAAGTCCTTAGGCTTGTTTAGCAAGTATTTTATACACTGAACCATTTCCCTAGCCCCTCAATTTCATTGTTAAAAAAAAGCTCAAAATAATGCCAATAGATGAGATTTTTTTTCTTCACCATGAGGAGTAAAATTGATCATTGGGTTTATATTAAAGGCTTTGTCTAGACAATGTAGAATTCTGTAGAGTCTTGGTTCGTATGAGGCATGGATAGCCATTGGCTTTTCCTACCACCCCTATGAGCATTCATATTGTATCATTAAAGCTCATTACAGGAAGTTTAGCTCATCCAGATTTCAGTAGTGTTTTGCATAATGAGCTTGACTTGGGAATAAGTTTTTCATTTAAATGTGTCTAAGAATGAGGGGCATGCAACACTTGAAATGGTGTTTGGGACACAGAGAAAAAGTATGTGTGTGGTGAAAGGCTGATGTGGGCTACATCCAAGACAGAGCAAGCACTGTGATCCACTGACCCCCCATGTGCGAGGGGAAAGGTCTCAGTCCCTTGCAAGTTTTTAGACAGTTTTTCTCTCCTTCAAGAAATCATCTGTCTTTTCTTCCATCCTCACTTTTATTTTCTTCAAATAAGGGCTTTGGCAGTCCCGGAAGGCCAGGTTTGTATAGGTTTTTTTCTCTGTAGCTATTTAAAGCTAGATTCCGCATGCCAGCTCTGCTCTTCATCTGGTTCCGGGACGTGAGGTGTGAAGAATCTCTTTTATCCATCCCAATTTAACAGTGAACTGGAGGTGCACATTTCTCCTCTAAGAAAGCTTCGAGGTGGAAAGAGTGGAAGAACTGGAGGATACCGGCACTGCTGTGAAACATGGTCTTCAGGGCATGCATGGCTGCTGGACACATGAGCACACAGCAGTTGCCGTTACTCATCAAGAACTGCACAAGATAGAACCTGCCGGTACTCCACCGTGGGTGGAGGAAGGGCTCACAACGCCCACCACTGCCCGAAGGTTTATAGGAAATTAATGGCTTTTAGGGGAGGGAAAGATATTTCCTCAGTGTTGCCTGGAAGTTACCTTTGCTCCTGTGGACAACCCCAGTTCGTGCTTATGAAGCAACTGTAATTAACCCAGTGCATCACAGAATGAACAAAACCAAAAGACATGAAAGTTAGAGGAGATTTGTTGAAAAAAAAAAATAGGTCTAGCATGAAAGGGAGAGGAATGAGAAGACAATGGTGATGAATGTTACTAAATCACATTAGATGCATGCGTGCTTTGCTAAATAATTGAGAAGTAAGTCCTTATCAAAAAGGAAAGCTTTGCAAATTAAATAAGAATATAAGTGAATACTACATCTCAGACATATGCCCAAATGCTCTGAGTTTCAACTAATGCAGATTCCATTTCCCTAATCATTAATGAAATAAAAACTGAAGCAAAACCATGTGAGTTTGGCACCTGTAGACGAGGAAGTCTGTTTCTCCTCAGCTTCACACTGGCTGTCTGGACACAGCTGTTTGTCTTGGTTGCAGTGGCAGGAGTGCAAGCCGCTACCACAGCTCACAGAGCATCTAAGAGTCACAGGATCTATCAACAGCCTCCAAATCCACTAGAGAGAGGGCCTGGGATGGGGGCAGAAGCCCCCTGGAGAAGAGCACATTTTTGAAAAACTGTCAGAGATTCAGAAGTCTACCAAAGTGTGCCTTGCAGTAAATCTTTGGTTCTGCCGTGTGGGAAGAGAAATGGCTGCTCTCCCTGTGTCCATCACTGCTCGCTGACTGCTCTTCACTGTGATGCACACATTTGTCTGCCTTGCCCTAAGAAAGGAAAATGGCCCACTTTGGAAGCTCCATTCAGCTTCACTACTTTAGGTTCTTGATGGCTCTGAAATAAAAAGGGGGAGGGGTTGTAGATGGCTGGAAAGTGGATTTGAGTGACAACTAGAGAATGAGAGAGAAGATTTTGATCCCTGTTGTCCATGAAAATGTACACAGGAAACACAGCTATGAAACACACTGATGCTGAACACGTTCTTTCAGTAGCTTCTGTGCTTGGTAATTTCTGGAATTTGGTATAAGCTGTTCTTTTTCTTCCTCACTACATGTCGCGACGGGTATATTTTCTAAGACTCCATGGGTTGTATTTGTTCCAAAAAGGCCTTTCTATCTTTCTTTTTTTTTCAGTAAGATTTGAGGGTCAGGGAGATAGGTCAGTTGGTAAAGTGCCTTCTGTTCAAGCATGAAGACCTGAGTTTGGTCCCTAAAACCCAAATAAAAACAAGTGGATGTGGTGACATAAACTCATAATTGTGTCACTGAAGATGCAAAATCAGATGGATCCCTGGATGGGCAGGCTAGCCAAATCGATGAGCTCCAGGTAAAGATGAGGGCCTCAAAGGCCGGAAAATAATAATAGAAAAAGACAACCTGATATTACATATATGCACACATGTTCACCTGTGTACAAATATGTGACCAGGTACACACACATGCACACACACACACACACGCTCAGAGAGGAGATTTTATCTTTTTCTTTCTTAGCTCATGGCCAGCACATCTGCCTTTGTAGATGATATGCAGACTGATGAATGGCAGGAATGTGTCTTGATACATGAAAGATATTAGAATTATGGCACCATTTTGCTCCTTGTATACCCCATGAAGAAGGCCACATTGCTATTAGGAGGATCTTCTCAATCCCACAGCATTTTAGAAAAATGAAAGCGACTTACAAACTTTATCTCAGAATCCAGCTATATGTTCTTGGAGTGAGAGTCCTCTGGGTCTAATGATTGCAGCCTTGTGAGCATTTAGATTAATTAAGACTAACTGATAATCTGAAGGAAGAGGGCCTTCTATTACCTTTACTTTTTCTTTATTTTTGAGAAGTTGCACATGTGATCAAAGCTAAATAAGTCTTCATGTAAAACTCCACACCCCAAGAGATCTGTACAGCCAGCTGAAATCTTCTGACAGAAATAACCACAATTATTTCTTCAAAAACATTATTCTACTGTCAACCCAATGCATCCAGGTTTTCATCTCCAGTCTGCACAAAAGTCCAAGAGAAATAATCTTTAGTTACTGCCCATAAATGTCATTTAACTAAAGTTTGTTTGCCTAAAGGATAGCATAAATTGTCTTAGATTTTCACAATATTGGCTCTAGTGAACATAATCCCTACTCCTAGATTTACTATATAATTTTATAGGGAATTAGCAGATGAAAAGCAACAAAAATGGAAACTTAAGATGTAGCATTTAAATAGAACAAGTTGGTTTCTTTTCCTTTCACTCAGCATTAAATATTTAAAAGAAAATTTGGAGTTTACCTATCAGTAAGTTTTATTAATATTAATTAATCATATTCTGAGTATGATGGAATATTCTAGAAAAATGCTCATTTATATACCAAGAAAAAATGAAACCCATTTGTCCTGATTAGCTTTAACTATCAACTTGATACAGTGTACAGCCATCTGAATGAGGTCTCAGCTGAGGGATTACCAGACAAAACCGTTTATGACCATGTCTGTGGGGGTTTGTCTTTATTGTTAGATGATGGGGGAGGGTCCAGTCCACTGTGGGCAACACCATCCCTAGGCAGGTGGTCCCAGGCTGCATAAGAAAGTTTGCTAGGCATACACCTAGTGAGGAAGCCATCAAACAGCATTCCTCCAGAATTTCTGCTTCAGGTAGCTGCCTGAGTCCCTGCCCCAACTTCCCTCATAGACTGTGACCTGGGAGGATGAGCTAAAATAAGTCTTTTCTTCCCTTAAATTTTTTTTTTCAGTGCGTTAATCACAGCTAGAGAATAAACTTTAACATCATTTATGTTGTATGTTATATTTTAAGTACTACATTGTTAGTGAATTAGGTGATACATTCTTTAGGGACATTTTTATGAAGAAGGAAGCATTGATCCATCCCTAGTGGGGCCAGGGAAAATCAGCAACAACCAAACAACAACAACCAAACACTCTAGACGATGATGATGAGGTCATAGAGAGGATGTTGTGGATACAGTAATCCACAAAATTAAAAGATCTAGTCATGTGACTCCAGTCTAAGTTTCAGGGTAACACTGGAAATCAAAGAACACTGAGGAAATGAAGTAACACAGGAAAAGTGTCATGGCTGATCTTCCTTGTTAACTTGACTAGATTTAAGACCAACTAGGACATGGTGAGTCACATTGTGAGTGGCTTAAGGGAACATTAATGGAGGGAGATGATCACCCTGAATATGGACATCCTTCTCCCATGGGCTAAGGGCCTGGACAAGAAGAAAAAGAAGAATGTGAGAATGTGAGTGGAATACTAGCATTCATCTCTTCTCTCCTGTGGGGTCTGCTATGAGGTGTGCCTCCTCTCCTGCACTGGGAACTAAGCTCCGCCCATCATGTTCTCATAGCCAGTATGGGCTCACACTCTGGAAACAGTGAGGCAAGGTGATGCCTTCATCCCTTGTCTCTGTCAAGTGATTTACTATAGTAATTCTGGAGTTACTGATAATACAAGGAGAGACAGAAAGGTGTTTTATTTTTACTCTTGATCTCTTTTCTTGTTTTGCAATTACTGTCCTAATTGGTTCTCCTAATTAAGGATCATGGTGCATTAAGCACCCTCTATGGGGGGCAGCAAGCCTCAGGAGCAGCTGGGCTAGATGAAAGATTAGGAGACCTCTTCAGAAGACCAGATACACTCTTACCAAAAGACAGGTGCCATATCTGTGAGTTATGCTTCCCAGAAACTCATCTGGCTGATACAATGAGACTAGGAGTGAAAATAGCTTGTGAACAACCTAAATAATGCAATAAATGTCACGCCACATTCACATCGCTTTTTCAGGGTATTAGAGAGCACAAATGGACTGCAGCCCTTAATGTCTGCTTTCTTTTATTTTGGCATTCATCATTTTTGTTTGAATCAATATAAAATGCAATCTTTGTTCTTTAACATTTAAATAAATTGGTATCATTCAGCGTGTCATCCTCTGGCCTTTTTGGTGTGGCTGGTCCACGTCATCCTATCCTTGGAGATGGAAAGAAATTGATTCAGCTTATTTAAAGCTTAACTCAATTCTGTTCTTAACTCTTTCAAGTCCTCTTTGAGATGACTTTGCTGAAGGCTCTGTAGATTACTGTGTGCAAGGTAGAGAGAGGGAGTAGGGAGGCAAGAAGCCAATGGAAATTCTTTTCAAGACACCATTTACGTGTGTTTTTGTTTGTTTGTTTTGAGACTTCTCTCACGGGCCCAGAGCTCAACAGTTTGGCTAGGCTGGCTTGCCTTTCCTTGAACACCAGTGACCCGACCGTCTCTCCTTTCTCTGCAATTGCGTTATAAACATGCATCACCGCCCTCTACTCTTTATGTGAGTTGCTGAGAGTTGAACTCAGGTTGTCAAGCGCCTTGCTGACTGGGTCATTTTTGCCTTGTGTTTCATCTTTGAGCTTCTTTTCATCCTGTTTGTTGAGTGAATCACCGAGATAACTATTTTGGCTGAGTTGACTGCAATTCTGACAATTGGAGCAATCACGTTACTCCACCTGACTGTAGTAATCACTTTGGGGTCTTAATGAAGTAACACCCTCCTCTAATTTGTTCCTTTGTGGTGCTACTGCTTTCATTTATGTTGCTGTGATAATAAAATATCCTCATAGGGATATATATGGCACAGAGATTGAGGGAATGTCCAACCAATGCCTGGCCCAACCTGAGATCCACACCACAAGAGAAAGCCAGCCCCTGACAATATTAATGATATTCTACTGTGCTCGCACACAGGAGCCTAGCATAGCTGTCCTCTGAAAGGCTCTCCTCAGCAGTGGATTGAAACAGCCAAACATTGGGTGAATCGGAGGGAGTCTTGTGAAAAGGTGAGACAGAGGATAGAATGACCTGGAGGTGACAGGGACTACACAAGAAGACCAACAGCACCAACTAATCAGAGCCCAGAGGGGTTTGAAGAAACTGAAGCACCAACTAAGGACCATGCAAAGATTGGCCCCCTAAACAGATGTAGCTGATGGGCAGCTCAAGCTTCATTCGGGTACCCTGTGAGGAGAACAGGGGCTATCTCTGACATGGACTCTGTTGTCTATGTTTTGCTTTCTTAACCCTGGTGGGGTGGCCTCACTAGGCCGAGAGGGAAGAGGGAAGAGGATGTGCTCAGTCCTGATGCAACTTGATGAGCTGGGATGGGTCCATAGTGGGAGGGTGCTCACCTTCTCTGAGGAAAGGGGAGAGGGGGAATGCAGGAAGAGGGAGGGAGAGCTGGGAGGGGAGAAGGGAGGGGCTACAATCAGGATGTAAAGTGATTAAATAAATTGATTAATTAGGAAAACAATGACCAAAACAATAAAGTAATTGCTATTATCATCACTTAAAAAAATATCCTCGTAAAATGTAACCTGGGGAGAAAGGGTTTATCAGACTTGAAATCTCAGGTTATACTCTGTTATTACAATGAAGTCAAGGCAGGAACTTTAAGCAGGTAATCACAACCACAGTCGAGAGCAGAGAAGCCAAATGCATGCATGGTTGAGTTCAGCACCCTCTCTACACTTACACAGTTCAGGGCTCCCTTCCTAACGAGGGAATGGTGCAACCCACAGTAGCCGAGCCTTCCTACATCAATTAACAGTCAAGACAACTGCCCCTTCCCAGACATGTCCACAGGCCAACTCAATCCAGGCATTCCCTCACTGAGATTCTCTTCTAGGTTGACTCAACTTGTGTCAAGTTGACAATTGAAACTAACCATCACATACAGTTCCTTTTTCCTCATTTGGTTTCCCAAATAGCAGTGAGGAAGTCAAATAAATGCAAGATGTTCCTAATAGATTTTCAGAAGTAGGAGCTAAAGAGAAAATGAAAAGTCACGTACAGAAATGTTCTATCTGTGGCTTTTAGTTGGATGTCCCTGTAGCCAGTATCCATTGGCTTTTTAATTTCATGTGATGGGGTGATACTATCTGCCCACTTGGAGATCTAATCCTCTAGTAAATGTCAGCACATGACTAATCATCTTGTTGAGAAATGATTCACAACGGCCTCCAGGACATCTGATTTCTCAGGCAGTGCCAAGATGACCTAATGGGAGTGGGAACAGACTGTTCCCCTCTTGCCCTGTGAGGAAGGCAATGCTTAAAGACCTTGCATTTCCTTACAGGAGCCAGTGCCTGCTTCCAACCTCATTGAACGCTGTGCATTATCTTAACCTGTGACTATAATTCTACCCCCAGGTTCCTTGACTTCTTTCCACCTACCTCTCCAAGGACACTGGCCATCCTGACGTGGCAAACACGAGCTGGACTATTGTGTACTCATATGGTTATTCAGAACACATGTCCTTCACGGAAAGATCATCTTGGCAGACCTTGCTGTTCATGAGGTCAAAAGAAACATATGCCTCTTCATATTAATAGTCACGTAACATCTCAGCCGTTAGGAAACTCCTTTGCTATCCATCTCTACTAAACTATTGTCTGGCTTTACTCCTCATCTTAGTTTGCTCTTGTTGTAGAACAGGTTTCTCTGAGCAAAACAGTTGCCATCTTCATCAAATCAGCTGTGCTTTTTTACAACCATCAATGATGGTGGAGCAGTTGACATATCCTCATAGATGGAGGGCATGGCGGAGATTTATTGGACCCCCACCTACCCACCCGAGTATCCAGCTACTCTTTCCAGAAATTTGTATGCATTGCTGTTGTAATTGCATATGGCCTCTGGAGTCCAGAGCTGCTAGTGTATACAGGTTGGGGAAGGTTTAACTGAGGGGTATCCTGCCAGAAAGGTCTTATCCCATGCTCTATAATTTAACTCAATGAGCTCATTGGTTCTTCAGATGAACTTTGCTGAAACCCCACCTTGGTTTCTTAGTGGGACATTCTGAAGATTCCAGAAACTGTTTACTCTCTGCCACGGAAAGGGTTTGCTATTTTATGAATTTTATGATTATGTTGTATAACAGCTTTCTCTACTCTAGCATAAGGACTGTCACCCACCTTTGTATTCCTAACACTGAATCGAACAAGGTACACCCTGGGTTTGTGGAACTGAATTCTGAGTAAACATTTTCAGATAAAACATCTTAGAATTAAAGTCTGAAGAAGTAGCTCAGTGGTTAAGAGCAGTGTCTATCCTGTTTGCCCTTCTGAATGAGATTTAAGCATCCTCTCTAGGGTCCTCCTTGTTGTTTAGCATCTTTAGGTCTGTAGATTTTAGTATGGTTATCCTATATTATATGGCTAATATCAGCTTATAAGTGAGTATATATCATGCGTGCCTTTCTGGTTCTGGGTTACCTCACTCAGGATGATCTTTTCTAGTTACATTCATTTGCCTGAAAATTTCATGATTTCCTTGTTTTTAATAGCTGAGTAGTATTCCACTGTGTAAATGTACCACAGTTTCTGTATTCATTCTTCAGTTGCAGGACATCTAGGTTGTTTCCAGATCCTGGATATTACTAATAAAGCTGCTATGAACATAGTTGAGCAAATGTCCTTGTTGAATGGTGGAGCATCTTTCAGGTATATGCCCAGGAGTGGTTTAGCTGGGTCATGAGGTAGCACTATTCCCAGTTTTCTGAGAAAGTGTCAGATCAGATTGATTTCCAAAGTGGTTGTACAAGTTTGCACTCCCACCAGAAATGGAGGAGGCTCCCCTTTCTCTGCATCCTCTCCAGCATGTGTTGTCACTTGAGTTTTTGATCTTAGCCATTTCGATGGGTGTAAGGTGAAATCCTTTTGATCCACATTTCTCTGATTACTAAGTATGCTGACCATTTCTTTAAATGTTGTATGCGTTTTGATATTCCTCTATTGAGAATTTTTTGTTTAGCTCTACATCACATTTTTAATTGGATTGTTTTGTTTGTTGGTGTCTAATCTCTTGAGTTTTTTTAATATATTATGAATATTAGCCCTCTGTTGGATTATGGTTGGCAAAGATCTTTTCCTCCTCTAGGCTGTTTTTTGTTCTGTTGACAGTGTCCTTTGCTTCATAGAAACTTTTTATGAAGTCCCATTTATTAATTGTTGATCTTACAGTCTGAGCTGTTGGTGTTTTGTTCAGTAAGTTTTCTCCTGTGCCAATGGGTTCAGTGCTCTTCTCCACTTTTTCTTTCAACAGATTTAGTATGTCTGGCTTTATGTTGAGGTCTTTGATCCACTTGGACTTTAATTTTGTGTAGGGTGATATATATGGATTTATTTGCATTTTTTTCTACATGTGGACATCCAGTTAGACCAGCACCATTTGTTGAAGATGCTATCTTTTCCCACTGTATTTTTGGCATCGTTGTTAAAATCAGGTGTACATAGGTGTGTGGATTTATTTCTGGGTCTTCAATTTGGTTCTGTTGATCCATGAGTGTTTCTGCATCTGTACCATGCAGTTTTTATTACTGTTGCTCTACAGTACTGCTTGAGATCAGAGATGAAGATACCTCCAAAAGATCTTTTACTGTAGATAATTGTTTTAGAAATTCTGGGTTTGTTGTTGTTGTTGTTATTCCATATAAAGTTGAAGATTTTTCATTCAATATCTGTAATGAATTGTGTTAGTATTTCGATGGGGATTACATTGAATCTGTAGATTGCTTTTGGTAAGATGGCCATTTTTACTGTGTCAATACTACAGAGCCACGAGCATGTGAAATCTTTCCATTTTCTGATATCTTCTTCAACTTCTTTCTTCAGAGACCTGAATTTTTTTTTCACGAAAGTCTTTCACTTGCTTGGTTATAACTACACCAAGAAACTTTATTTTTTTTGTGGGTATTGTGAAGGGGGTTTTTTCCCTAATTTCTTTCTCAGTCCACTTGTGTTTTGTATACAGGAGGGCTACTGAATTTTTTGAGTTAATTTTGTATCCAGCCACTTTTCCAAAGCTGTGTATCAGCTGTAGGAACAGGATGGGAGCCTACCATAGAGGTCCTCTGAAAGGCTCCACCCAACAGGGGATTGAAGTAGATGCTGAGACTCACAGCCAAATTTTGGGTAGAGTGCAGGGAGTCTTATGGAAGAAAAGGGTGGGTAGAAGGACTCAGGGGGCACAGAAAGTCCACAAGGAGACCACAGAGCCAAAAATTCTAGGCCCAGGGGGTCTTCAGAAATTGACGTACCAGCCAAGGGCCATGCATGGAGAGAACCTAGACCCCTGCTCAGATGTAGCCCATAGGCAGCTCAGTCCCATCCACAAGTAAGAGGATCAGGGGCTGCCTCTGTCATAATCTCAGTTTCTTTGCTCTTTGATCACTTCCCCCTGGCCATGCAGACTTACCATGTCATAGAGGAAGAGGATCCATGCAGTCCTGATGAGACTTAATAAGCTAGGGTCAAATGGCAGGGGAGGAGATCTCTCCCTTTTAGTGGACTAGGGGAAGGATATAGGGGGAAGAAGGAGAGAGGGTGGCACTGGGAAGAGATGAGGGAAGGGGCTATAATCGGGATAAAAAATGAATAAATTGTAAAAAAAAAATTTGTACCAAATGAAATAAAACATAAAACACACCTTAAAAAAAAAAAAAAGCACAAACTGCTTTTTGCTGAGTTTGGTTGTCAGCAACCACATCAGGCAGCTCACAGCTTACTGCACCTCCAGCGCCCTCTTCTGGCATTTATAACCATCTACATTAGTGTGTACTCACCTACACATGGAGATATACACATGCACATCTTTATAAGAAAAATAGCTCATAAAATTTAGAATTATGCAGTGGCTCTTGCACTTTCTCTTAGGCTCTGATACTTTACATAAATTCTGCACCCAGGCTCTGACCTGCCTTAGCCACCTTCCATGGTTCTGATAAACACAAAAGACCCTGACCTGTTAGCTGTGCCATGCTTTCATTCAGCTGTTTGCTCAGTGTGCAGGACTCACACTTGAACTGCTAATGATAATTGTGATGGTTAATACTGGTGATCAGTGTGACAGGTTCTTGAATCACCCAGGAGTTAAAGCTGCAGAAGTTTATCTATAAGGGAGTTTCTCGATTAGGTTAATTGGGGTGGAAAGACACATACTTGAACAAGGATGGCGCAGTTCTATGGCTGGAATCCTGCACAGAATAAACTGAGAACCTGAGCTGAATACCATTACCAGTTCTCTGTCTGCTGACAGTTGAGGCCATGTGACCTGCCACAGCCTTGCTTTTCCCACCATTATGTACTGTGTCCTCAGATTGTGAACCAATTTAACCCTTCCTACTTTAAGTAGCTTCTTCAGGGTATTTTATCACAGCAACAGGAAAGGTAACTAATGCATGGAATTTGGCCATTTAATTATATATGCTTTGCAATATACTGGAAAATACTGCGTTTTGAGAAACACTTTCCTATATTTCCTTTTGCAGTTTGAATAGATTACATAGGAATTAAGCAGAAGGCAGAATTAAATGGTTTATAATGCAGCACAGCAAAGACATCTTTCCTCACTCACTAAAGCCAAGTTATGTGAAAATGTCAGGAACTGGAGCGTCTTTTGAAAATATGTAAGCCACCTACACTTGAAAGAACACAATGGAAATTGTCCAAAGAGAGTAGAACACACAGAGGAAGCAGATTTGATGTGTTTTGATCTGACTGGCCACACATGGCAGAGAGAGGGTCAGAGTGAGGAAAGGTGACACTTGAGTTTATTAAAGAGAACTTAGCAAAATTATACAAATTGTGTTTGTGTGGCCAAGCTGGGTTTCAGAAGAACGTTGCGTGTGGTAGGGTGTGCATATGCTTGTGAGTACATGTGTGTGGCACACGTGCAGGCGTGTGCGCATGAAAAGATGTGTGTGGGTGCACATACGTGTGTGTATAAGCATGTGTAGGTGCAAATACACATGTGCAAGGGCCAAAGGAGAATGTCAGGGGCTCTGCTTCCTCACACTCCACCATATTCCCTTGAGACAAAACCGCGCGCTGAGCCAGCTGCTTGGCATCTAGCTATCCCCAGTGATCCTTGTATTTGTGTCCCTGAAGTTCTGGTGCTTCAGAGACATGTGGTTGATCCTGCTGTTGTAAGTGAGCGCTGGGGAGGCAAACTCAGCTCCCATGCTTGTGTACCAAGGGCTCTTGGCCATTGAGCCATCTTCCCAACCCTCAGAAAGAAAAATTTAATTGTGAAGCTAAGAATCTAGAATTAGAATTTCAATAAGGACAGCAAGGATGTAACAAACGTCTTCCTGGTATTTATCTCTTCAGCAAGCAATTTTATTTTTCTCAAAGACCTGGTGTAAAACCTGAACAGAAATATCAAGCTCTTCGCCATCAGGGGAAATCCATGCCAGGCAGACACTGTGCCTTCTGGCCAGCATCTGCAACAGGAGGCTAGACTAGGGCCTACTCAGTCCTCCACACAGACGGGAGCAGGAACTGGGAGGACTGGCTCACCAGGAGCCCGGGGGAGGCAGAGTCAGGAGACTAGTGTTCTTGCTCAGAAGATTATAGCTGAAAAGAGCAGGAACTCAGATTCACCTCCAGATGCCACTTCCTTTTCTTCCAGTCTTTCCCCCTGAATTTCTTGCCCTTTACCTTTGACTTCCTGTTTCTGTCTCAGGAAACATTTCAAAATATCCCCAGGATTTTTGCCTTCATGTTTTCGTCTCCATTTTATTCATTTTTTTTATTGTCTGTCTGTCTTTCTGTCTGCCTGTCTGTCCATCTGACTGTCTGTCTTTACAGAGACCTGGCAGCTAATTGTCCCCTGTCTTTTCATTTCTGTTGCTCTGATAGAACAACCTAATCAAAAGCAATTAAAGGAGTAAAGTGTTTCCTGGGCTTACGGTTTAAGGTCACAGTCCATAGTTCTGGGGAAGTCAAGGCAAGAATGCAAGCAGCTAATGCCATCACTTTCATAGTTAAAAACAAAGACGCTAAGCTCGTTCGTGCCTGCTTGTGCCTCTGTGGGTTTTTCATCTTTTCTAAAGTCCAGAAGTCCCTGCCTAGGGAATGGTGTCATCCACAAAGAGCTGGTCTTTCCATCTCGATTAATAATCAGCGCAATCTCCCGCAGACATCCCCAGAAGACAACCTATCTACATAATTCCTCAAGAGAGACTCTCTTCTCAGCTGACTCCAAATAATGGCAAATTGCCATTTAAAATTAGCCACCCAGTCGCCTTGCTGGAGTGTTTTGTGTTAATTGTTTGTCATCTTCTCCAATAAAACAAACTGATTTCTATGCATCTCCACCCATTTCCACAGACATTTGTATGGAGACTGGAAGCAGCCCCTGACCCTGTGTCCATTCTCACCCACCAGTTTGCAGGTCAGGCTTTTTGTTCAGTTTGTCTAGATCTAAACACTATCAGATGAGGTACTGATGCATGTCTAGCCTGTGGTTCCCTGATTTGCCCATTTTGGAAGACAAAGAAAGATAGCAGGTGATTGATTTATTCATCTGTTAATTTCATCACCCACGAGTAACGGAAGCAGTATTACAGACTTGTCAGTCTGCAAAGTCCACCTGCATTTCTAGAAAGAGTGACCCATGTTTTCTCAGAATTTTCTAGAAGACAGAGTTAGTTGCAAGGGGAAGCAAGGGCTTGCAAATTGTTTTAGCCTGGCCTTAATGTAATTTTTGGAACTCTGTAGATTTTAGTAAAGTTTTATTGGAGGAATTACACAGATGAGCTTGAATCTTAAATTTAAACTCTGTGAACCTCATTTTCTTCCTCTGCAGACTAAGAATCTTGAATCAGGACCAAAAAAATGATGTTACAGTTTCAGCATTTTGTCTCTTAACCCTCCAGCGCTGATGTGTGCGCACGCGTGTGCGCTGGCAGTGACTGCATCCGTGTTGGTGCACACAGGAGGCCGGAGACAGTGTCAGCTGAAGTCTCTCAGATGACGCCCTTTTTTTCTAAAACAAGTTCTATCACTAGCTTGGAGTTTGACAAATAGGTTGCTGGCTGGCCAGCCAGCTCCAGGGTCCACCTGTCCCAGCCCCTCCAACGCTGGGATTACAAGTCCATATCATTGTGCCTGGCATTTTTATGTGGGTTCTGAAAACTGAACTTGGGTATTCTTTCTTTCAGGGGAAGAATTTTACTTTCAGTGCAATCCCCCATCCCCTCTTTCCACATCATTCATATATATATATATATATATATATATATATATATATATATATATATATATATATATTCTAAATCCACCCTTTTCATGTCCTTCTGATAAAAAAAAAATTCTAGCAAGTTAGAGAACATTTGAATCTTTTTCAGTACAATTACCAACCTCAGGGTAGCAGATGACTTCACTCTTAACTATTTACACAGTACTGTAAAATACCTGATAATAGTTTTGCTGTGGACTTCAGTTGTGTCTATTAATAATTTGACATGTCCTAAACAAGGGATGTGTAGAGCCAGGCTGGCATGCCCTCTGCATCCCGAGGGGCATGGGGCTGAAGAGCACAGCCCTGCTCTTTCCTTTCACCAGTGAGGAAGAGCTCGCTCCAGTCCACTTTCTATTCAGTTTTCACTCCCCAGTTTTTTCATATGGGTGGATTTTATCTGATAAGTGATGTGAGACTGTGCTAAATACACTGAAATTATTTCCATTGTAACAAAGCCAGCTGTCTGTAAAGTAAGGTTGTTAGGGCTGCTTAAGTAGAGAAAGGGGGTTTAATTAGTTAAAGAATAAATTTAACCCCAGATCAGCATTTCTCTCCAAGGACCACACAGAGGGAATAATTAGGAAGTTGGTTTTTATTTCTGCAAGTCTCAAGTTGGTTTTATTTTCTGTAGAGAAGTGAAAAACATCTGATCTTAAGCAACCAGACTCTTGACAAGATTAACTAAGGGGAAAAATCCATTAATCTGATTACCTTTAGAGTATTAAAAGATTCAAATTCCCAAGGTCCTCTAAGTTTTAATGATTCCAATAGTACTTCCCTCTGAGAATCTCAAAGAATTTTACAAATACGCTCAGCCTCACATAGTCTTCAAAGTGAACTCTTTTATCTCTTGTTCTCTCTCTTTGTGTGTGTGTGATGAAATCAAGACAAAGAAAGGTTAACAAATATTTTCAACCATCTAAAGCTGTTTGCTGATGCATGTTTAATATAAGTGACCTTTGGTTCAGCTCATCACTCAAAAAGTTAGTCAACATTTTACAAAGCTGGTGTAGGCCAATTCCCATAGGAATATGTGTCTGAGTCCTAAGGGACATATATTGATATAAAATGTAGAAAATATACCCAGATGAATGTCTCTGGGAATAAATAGCAGCATAGATAATGTGCTCTGAATTTCAATCTCAAGTATTATACTCTGGGCTGAGCTGAGCAAATGGAGAAAATTTTGTTGTGCCTTACCCCAAATAGATTTAGTACAAAGAGTATTATCATCTTTGTGTGGTTTTTCATTTCACAAATAGGAAAGATTACTTTCTATTAGGCAGGGGAATGCAGGTCTCAAATAGCACAAAGGTTGCTCATTTATTTTCCTTCTACCTAAATAAACTGCTCCACAGAAAGCCATCTCTCTCTTTTCTCACCAGGATAGCTTTCTTATTCGTTTCATTTTAAACAGCTATTGTGTGCTCTGCAGAACCTTCTTCAGCCTTTTCCCTTGCTCAAGACCACTGGCTCTTCTACATTCGGTCTCTGAATACATCTCCGTGGCACCCTAGGTTAGGAACCTAGGTGAGCAAACAAAGGTGGCCCTCATACTCCCTGGGAGAAACAACTGAGAACACTGGAGAAGTTGTGAGAGCTCCAGTGCGCACTGAAGTGTGGAAGAGCCATGATGGTCAGAGCCGAGAAAAGCCAGCAGCAGAGGTACCAAGGCTCCTCGGTAAATCCGTAGACTTACTGAACTGCATGGTCACCTTCTGAGTTTACCTTTGTCCCTGTTCTGAATCTTCACACCTTGCATTCTCTAGCCATGGTCAAGGGCATTAGGCTTCACAGTAGCTCCATGCTCAGAAGTGAGGTTTCCATGACTCACACATTGATAAATGACCTCAGGTTTGGGTTGTCAGTGCATACTGAGGTCCTAGAACTGGAAGCACAGGGTTTGTGATAGAAATGAGATAACAGGAGAGACAATGTCAGCGCCAGAGTATATGGTATGAGTTCACTCATGAAGTGAAATAAAGTCATCCCCTCCACCATTAACACCCCAGGACCTGTGCGTATGCCAGGGTTTTGGGGAGGAAGTCACGTTCCACTTTCACACAGCTCTTCTTCTGAACAGTGAAAATATACTCCTTAAGAGAGAGGGTGTGCTGAAATGCAGAGATTACATCTCGTTCTTTAGTTGATATGCAAAGTAATAGTTAACTTGCCAACTGTGCCTTCTTTTAAGTCACCAACACTGTGGAATCTTAATTGTTTTGTACTTTTCTTGATAATGGAGATTTTATCCTGTAATGGTTATGAAGGTATGGATGTGGAAATTCTAAAAGGAACATACAGTTGAAACTAGAAAGCCAGCGTTAACTCCGGAACGTGCCACTTAAGCCACCTCTTGTCCTCTGTTCTTGTTGGGCCATGATGACAACTTTGAATAAGGTTAATCATCTGTCACAGGGAGAGGTTGTTCCCAAGATAGGATGCTTGGGGGGAGCTGAAACAGTGTTTTAAAAATATTAGAAATCTGATGCCCTTTATAAAGATGACTAATTTAATAACAGTTATTATTATAGTTATTCCTCCTTATCCTTGGGAAAATGATTTCCAAAATGTGCCTGAGAGTGTCTTAAATCTCAGATAGGGCCAAGCTGTGTCAGGACTTTCCCTGGTGAGAGAATGACGAATATCTGTTTGTCATAGACAGTGCACAGGCAGTAGCCAAAAGAAAGGCATACCTAATACCTCCTTTAAACAAATGGCCTTTATGGAAACTATGTCAGTTCCCAACCACTGCTGTGTGGGTGAAATTGGGAAATAATTACACCAAGCTAATAAGCTCGTATAACCTTTACTGAGTAACAGGAGTAATGATGACTCCTAGGCAGCTGTGTCACTGAAAGACCTGCCCTAGCATGCTTTGCAACTCACAATGGGTACATCCCTGGAGCTCCCTGATCATCTTGTAGATAGCACTGCCAAAGAACAAATATCTATTAACTTCTTGCTGGCGTATATATTCTTGAGGTTTTATGCATACATATGTATATGGATATATATGTGTGTATGTAAAACAATTGAGATACATAAATATTTTAGATAAGAAGGTATATATATATATGGTATATATATTGTATATATAATATAGATTGTATATATATATTTATATATATTATAATATATATATATGAAGATGAGGGGAAATTTTGGGAGGAGCCAGCATATAAAACTAAGATATATATATGTATATGTGTGTATATGTATGTGCAAATATACATACACACATACATATACATACATTTCTATAGCTAGTGAGAGGTTTATATGTATATGAAAAGACTTAAGTATTTATATATGCATAAAGATATTTGCATGTAAAACCTTGGTGAGGGGGCCTGGTGAGCCTTTTAAGCTTCATGGGCTTCCTAAGCCTTGTCAATTTCCTTAGCTTCCTGAGTCTCGTGAGCTTTCCTCATCCAAGTGGAAATGTTTGCGTTTTGAGGAAATAAGCAGGCACATACACATGGATAGTGCACACATATGCATGTAAAGACACTTTCTAACAAGATCATGCCAATGTAATCACCCCAGTCATACTATACTCGCTCTTGTGATGGAGTGAGTTGACACAGTGGCTACAGGATCTGATGGACTGAGGGGAATCACGGGGCACTGCCACCCAGCATGATTAGCCTTTGTGGTGAGGTTGCCTGAAGTACAATCCGTATAGCACCACTGAGGGTTGAGAGCGTGTTAGAGACTCACTGCCCAAGTGACTAGTGAGTGGCTCTGAGCATCTTGTATATGAGTGGAAATGCTGTGCACATGGGTGAGTCACACACTGGTAAGGAATGAATACATGAATGTGACATTCTGTGAGAGGCTGCTCAGAACAGCTGGTGAGCTAGAACTTGGGAAATGTTTATTTTTAGGACCGTCTATCCAATAGTTTGGAGCCATGGTGAACGCGTTGAGTTGTACTTTCACCGCACAAGGTTATAGACCCCATGCTTCTATTTAATCCTTTTTTTTTCCGCATTGGTAATGCTAAAAACAAACCGTGTGTATGTCTTTGATTTATCAGGGACCTTATTTTATCTGTGTGTACAAGTGCACATGTAACTGTGTGCCCATAAATGAGTGGGTGTGTACCTGTGGAGGTCATAAAAACCTTGAGTGCTGGTCCTCCCTTTCCACCTTGTTTGAGAGTCCCTTCATTGTTCACACTGTGTGTGCCAAGATAACTGAAGCTTGACTCACATACCTCTCCCGTCTTTATCTACTTCGCTGTAGGATCATAGGTGTACCATCATGTCTGGCATTTACATGAGTTCTGGGCTTGAACTCATGTCTTTGTTTTTGTATCCCAAGAACCTTACACCAAATCCACCTTTGCATCCCTGGAGTACCTTAAATCATAAGCCAAAGTTTGTGAGTTTCTGTTTATGCCTGAATTAATTTGCTTAAAAAATAGACTAAAAGGGCCAGAAGCTATCTCTTAGGTCTCATCAGCAGTGACCTGTGTGAAATGGGTGTCCCCAAACTCGAATGTGCTTTTTACAGCTTTGCTAGAGGGAAATTCCACACCCACCATGTACATATCTTCTACAAAGGGCACAGGTGTCCACTGTTTTGACGTGAATGTGAGCCCTCTACCACAGGAAGGCCCTGTGGCTGTGAAGGCTGTGTTGGTTACCAACTATCATACTCAAAACTTACACCCTAATGGAGTCCAAGAGGTCAGTCTTCCAAGTAACAGTTTATGAATGAACATGTCTTGAGGAGGAGTATGTTTTTTTTTTTCTTTTCCTTGTTCATTGTTCAAGTGTACATTCAGGCCGAAGATTTTTCTGGCTCTTTCTGTTTATATGTTTTAATTATACAGGTACAGTGTCTGCATGTACATCTATACACCAGAAAAAGGTGTGAAGGATCTGATGATTCTGGAGTGGTGGTGAACCACTATGTGGTTGCTGGGAATTGAACTCAGGATTTCTAGAGGAGCAGCACGCACTCTTAACTACCCAGCCATCTCTCCAGACCTTTCTGAATATGGGGTTTCATTCATATTTTCCCAATCATTTTAAAACATGGTAACAACTCTTGACAGGTCGACTGGCTCCCAATGAGAGGGAATGCTGGTTAGCCAAAGCGATTATCTTGAGAGAACGGCTGTTGTAGTGAGGAAAACTCCAAATGTTCACTCCCTAGTCCATCAAAAACAAGGTGGTTCTGTTACTTAATGAGGTTTTTCTCAAGTGTTTACATATTTTTAAATAATTAAAATTAAATTGAATTGACATCCTTTGTAATTTTAGCTGTATTTACATGGTGACCCAGGCAATTGGAAGGAGGTGGGACAAATGAATCCTTTCAAGATCAAAGTCAAAAAAAAGGTCACCTTCAGGTTTTCAAAGGTTTCTTATTTCAGTTGGTCATAACAGCTCACAATCTAACATGTTTTCGTTCACTGTTCCCCATATCACACCCAAAACAAAATAGAAATTGAATTTACTTTATTCGTTTTTTTTTAAAGAGTATTAACTATCTGGATCATTCTAATAATTATTAAAAGCATATAAGAGAGCCCAGAGAAATGCCTTGGTAGTTAACATCACTTCCTGCTCTTCCAGAGGACCTGCTTTCTGCTTCTAGCACTAATGTCTGGAGGCTCACAAATGCCTGCAATCTGGCTCCCTCTTCTGGTGACTTCATGTACCTGTACTCATGAAACACACACACACACACATACAGAGAGAGAGAGAGAGAGAGAGAGAGAGAGAGAGAGAGGGAAAGAAGGAGAGAGAGGTTCTGTGGGTGAGGAGATGGAATCTAAAGAGATTTTTTTTCTCTCAAAGTGTTTTGCACAGCAAAATTTGTAATTTGGTCCTCAGTAAAGGACTTTGAACTAAAAAATCAAACAAATAAACAAAACAACCAATCAACAAGACAATCAAACAAATACAAACCAAAAAGCCAAAACCAAAAAACTCTAAACTACAAAAATAATTGTTTACATGGTAGACATGGTAAGTAGCCTAGATGATGAGGAATGCACAGTACCTGGAACCATCAAACAACTGAACTAGCCAGAGACTGTTTAGGATGTAACTGAGGGTCCTGAGGACACATGGAGAATATCACTCTCTAAAATATTTTTTTGGCCAAATTGGGGGAACACGGTCAAATCACGGATTATTTTGATAACACTGGCTGCTAATGTGTTTGGCTTTGGGGAGCTAGCCAGCAACGGCAGAGGTGAAGGATGCTTGGATGACACAATGCCAAGGAAAGCAACATGCTAGTCTCCATCTTCCCTATGCCTCTCTTCTTTTGGATCGGCCCATGTTTGCCTTTCCATTTCTAGAACTCTCTTCATCTAAAATTCTGTAAATATTGTACAAGGGTTTATTACTTTCCAAAGAGGCTAGGTTGAGATGCTGTCTCTTCTGAGATTTAAAAAAAATGGATTCAACAAAAACTTATTTTAGATTTCAGCAAAATTTTCTTACACACACACACACACACACACACACACACACACACACACACACATAGATGAATTCAAATTCTTGCATAATAACAGTTATCATATTTATGGAATTGGAGAGAAGGCTTTGCCATTTAGTGCATTTGCTGCTCTTAGAGAAGAGTGGAGTCCTGTTCCCAGCGCTCATACTGTGACACCCAAACACCTGCAAGTCTAGCTCCAGGGGATTTGATATCCTCTTCTGGCCCCCTTTGGCACCTGCTCTCATCTACATATATTCTCACAAAGTCACTCATAGACATCAATACACACACATATATATGCACGCACACAAACGTGCACATACACACTTGAATGTTAATAAAATAAACCCTTACAAAAATATATATCTAATTAACAGTTGATTTTTTTGTCCAAAATTTGTCAAGCCAATGACTTGGTGTCATTTTCATAGTACCATGATGTTTTTATAATGATTCTTATACCTATAATTTAAAATGCGAGACCTGTGCCATATGAGAGCTTATACTGGGTAAATAATTTGAATAAAATCTTTAGTTTTCTTTATTTTACAAGTAATGTGCCTGAAGATATCAGTTTTGTTTTTGCTTTAAGTCTCAGTGATTCCTATTTGGAATAACCAGTGTTTCCAATCCCAGTAAATACAGAACTTGGGGCTCAAGTGCACCCACTGTGTCTGTTGGTTAAATGCCTGTTCAAGGAGGCCTCTCCCCAACTGTACATTTGATATCATTTTTATAGATGTTCATTTAGCAGATGAAGCAAGACAGTATTTTCTAAAAGGGAACAGCAAACTCCAGCTCAGATAAAGCAGACAATTTCAGTTCATACTCCTTGGGATAATGGCCACTTCATTTCTGTGTGTGTGCATTTTAAAGTCTCTTGTAGGCATATATCATTCAAAGTATCTGTCTGTTGAATCTATGTATGAGAAAGAAAAGCTTTTCAATGTGAATGTTATCTTCTTGAATTTCATAACATTAAATGAAATTGACTCATGAAACCCTACTATTAACACTATTAGCAGAATTTTAACTGAAATAGTCATTGTCAGTTCTTTATTTTCATTAGAATGAGTGCTCTTTCTCTTTATCCTGTCTGGCTCTGGGACTTCATGTGATTTATTAAAGATAAGAGCCATGGCTTGCTTCCAGTTAGGTCAAAGAAATGCTCTGTGCTTTGACAGAATTTGTCTTTCCTTCACCTAAGTTTGGCGCTAAGACAAATTGGGTAGAGATATACTTGATTTCCTTTTGAAATTTTCAGTTGCTTCTTGGGCAAGGCACAATGATTGCCCAATGAAAACTCTTGTGAAGGGGGTTGGAAAGAGAGCTCTACAGTTGAGAGCTCTTGTTACACCTGTAGTGGATCTTGGTTCAGTTCTCACCACCTCTGTTGAGTGGCTCACTGATGCTTATTACTCCAGCGTATCTGATACTTTCCTTTGCCCATCTCTCTCTCTCTCTCTCTGTGTGTGTGTGTACATACATGTACAGACACAAATAAGAATATTTTTTACAAAAACTCTTGTGTTTAATGCAGAATATCTTTTGAGTATATCATTACTGTTTTAAGAAAGTTACTTAATTTTGTTTTTATGGGCATATACTGTTGTGTATATATGTGTACAGACAGGCACAGGAAGCTGTGATAGGGACCAGTTGAGAGTCTCAAGTGCCCTGCTCTATCATTCTCTGCTTTATTTCCTCAAGACATAGTCTCACAGTGACCCGGGATCTCTCCATTTTGGATAGACTTGCTGACCAGCTAGCTTTTAGAATGTGCTTGTCTCGCCTCTGTAACTCTGAATTTATAAGCACATGTGACTGCCCAACTTGGCTGTTACAGAATGACTGGAGATTGAAACTCAGTTACTCATGCCATTGTCCCAGTCCCAAGATGTCATAAGAAAATATTTATCTCTGCACTCTGGACATTCTAAAACCCACTCACAGCTCCAAATTTGAATGTATAGTCCAGAAATTACCAAAAAGAAACTCCAGTAATTTTTAACCAATTCTGTTATGGCCTAGAGAACCCCCCAAAAATTTACATGTAAAAAAATACACTGTCTGCATAGCTTGTTTCTGATAAGCCCAACAAAACTCATTACCACCTCTCATTTCAGAAATTTTGGCCAGGAAGCTCATTCTCATGTTGTCTGGTTACACGGAGATACCCTAAATAAGCTGCCCTCCAGTGTTAACCTTCATGTTTCCACAGAACTTTTCATATACTGCTTACATTTTTATTCTTTATTCTCTCCTTTAAAAATAATTTTTTTCCTGGAACCATTTTGTGTGTGTGTGTGTGTGTGTGTGTGTGTGTGTGTGTGTGTGTAAATAGATTTTTAAACATATGCCCGAGTACCCATATAACAAGTTTGGTGATTATCTTCAGATTAAAAGGCATATACCCATTGGTCTATTTAATTTACCACAGTAAACTTTGATTTTTTTTTAAGTGGCACTGTTCATGCTGCTGTGCTAATGACTCACACAAGACTGGGCAATTCATGTCCCCAGTTCAACAGATACAGTACTGTGGACATGACATTCAGAAACCACACAGACATAAGCATGTGGGCTCACACAAGCATACAGAAATGCTAGCAAACATACATCACGCACAAATACACATACATATATCATGTGCTCACATGTGCAGTCATGCACACACACCATATGAACATGCGCAGATAAAGAAATTTGAAAATAATGTTAATATCCACAATTTTCCCTCCACTGTGCAGTTGTCCAAGCTGTATAATAGATCTTTAATGTACTTGTAAGAAGTATTGATTTCATCTGTGCCTGCCATTTAAAAAGCAGGGTGATCTACAACATAGCTGAATTGCCACAGCTCTACTGAGCAGCCAGTGTTCGCCTTGTTCTTCCCAAGCCCTTGTGAATAAGATGCTTCCTGCTAAGTCAGGCCTGAGCTGCCCTCATCCCTGGGGACACCAGCTGCTCTAGTCTACAGAAATGTAGTGTCAGTTACAGAAGGTCTTTTGACTTTCTCTTCGCAGGACCAGTTCCCCACCTACAGTGACTTGAGTGAGCCTTCTCAAAACATGTGTGGCCAGAGAGAGGATTTGATATGAAGTATCTATGACTGTCCTTTATATGGTCAAATACTTGATTAAGTTGAGATCTTGAGGGTCAAAACTTACCCTGAGTTACCCAGAAAATGTAACCATAGGTACCCATAAAAATAAGATATATAGAAGACAATGCAAAATCCAAGCCACAGCTCATTAGTGTAGAGAGCAATGGTGGGCAGAAGAAGCAAGAAGCAGCCTGTGCTCATCTCTGAAGGGAGCTGACATGGCCCCATATGTTCCTCTCTGCAGCTGATCTGGCATGGCCCCACTCACATCTTGAGGTTTGGAAAACTGGCCCCAGAAAGAGTTAGAATAGTTTACTGACTGCTTTCTTAACAAACACTTTATCCTTGTTTGCGGCTATGCTCATAGAAAACTGACAGGTGATATTTTAGTAACTGTCCTGTTGCTGTGGAGAGACATCATGACTAAAGCAGCTCTTATAAAGGAAAGCATTTAATAGGAGTTTGCTTGCAGCCCCAGAGACCTGGTTCGTTATCAGTATGGCCAGTAGCATGGCAGCCCGTATGTAGACATGGCCCTGAAGAAGTAACTGAACGTTCTACATCTAGATCTGCAGGCAGTAGGAAGAGAGAGAGATGTTTGTCCTGGCTTGAACTTTTGAAACCCCAGAGCCTACTCCAGTGACACACTTCAACAAGGCCACACCCACTCCAACAAGGCCACACCTCGCAATCACTGTCAATTAGTCTCACTCCCTGATGATCAAGCATTCAAAGACATGAGCCTCTGAGACCTGTTTCTAGTCAGACTACCACAGGTCACATGATTAATTCACTTCCTGGCACTGACAGACCCAGGACCAGTCAGGCATCCAGTGAAGCTGTCTCTGACTTACTTTGGGCTGTGGAAAGATGCCACCTGATGCCATAAAGCCATTGCACAGGGATGCTGTGTGGGGTGGGAGGTCGGTCATCTGCCTGCAGTACATACACATAGTGCAAAGAGCAAGCACGGTGTCCTCCTCAGAAGCGGTGAGCCCTTCTTTCCCTTTGCCCCACACTGTTGAGATAATGATCAGTTACTTTAAATTAGAAAGGTGTGAGTTCCGGTTCTCACTCTACCACAATCTAACTGGCCTAGAGTAAGTTAATTAAACTCCGTGACATGTCCATGTAGCTGCAAATGGTCATGATGCGCTCTACCGCAAAATGCTGGGGCAAAAGAGAATGCCTCAGTTCTTGAGACAGACTTAGCCAGCTGTCTGGCACCCTCCTTCCTTCTGTGTTGTGTAGTCCTGAGAGGGACCTACAAGAGCCTTCTGTTCAGTTTTGTATGAGCAAGTTTATTAAATATACAGTCACGCAAATTAAAACAATAAGTAGGAAGTGATAGATACATAGATCTATAGATAGTAAGACATTACCAAATTGGACACTCAAAACAGCCGGAAGAAATTGATGGGGAAGCTGGTGCCATTGAATCCACCAATGGAGAGTTCTGAGCAGAGCAGATGTCCTGTCAAGTGAGTCTCCTAAGTGAAAGAACACAAAATTGCATCAAGTCTGGGGCTGACAGACATCCACATCCGCAGAAGCTTACTGGGAAAGCCTTATTTTATTTTATTTTTTATTTTTTTCTTCACAATTTATTCATTATATATCCTGATTGAAGCCCCTCCCTCAAGTACCCCAGTCCCTTCTTCCTTCCTTTTCTTCCCCCAACTGCTTCCCCTAGTTGGCTGAAAGGGCTGAAAGGGGGAGTTCTCCACTATTGCCATCTGCCCATAGCTTCTTAAGTCTCATCAGGACTGCCTGGATCCTTTTCCTTAGCATGGAGAGGACCTAGACCCCTGCTCAGATGTGGCCTATTGGCAGCTCAGTCTCCACTTGGATCTCTGAGTGAGGGGAGCAGGGGCTGCCTCTATCATGAACTCAGTTGACTGCTCTTTGACCACTTGCCCCTGGTGATGGAGAAGCCCTATTAAGGCAGTCAACTGGAGTCCCTTTTGAGAGACCCAGGCAAAGCAGATTGATCCCTTGGGTGAGGCTTCCAAGTGAAAGAACTGTCAGAAATGACATCTGTGAAGGTTTCCATGGCCATCAAGGCAAGCAGAGTGTCAATCAGCATGACATAAGAAGGAAGTTTTGTTTAGTGAGACTCAGTAGCCATGTTGGGTCAAACCTCAGAGTCTGACTCTGGCTAGTTTACCTTAGGCATATTTAAGCACAGCACAATTTGGGAAAAGAGTTTCCTGGTGATAATTAACCCAGTCCTGTGTGCACAGCAAAGCTTAAGATATAGTTATATCTAAACTCTTGTAAAGTACAAGTGACATTATCCATAAGATAGATTCTATAGATTAACCAAGGAAGCAGACTCAGGTTTTTTTTTTTTTTTTTTAAAAAAAAAAGGCTTCTGATAAGGGTCTAGGGGAAGATAGTGCTGTAGATTGACTGAGATAAACCCGCTCAAGATAAGAGTCTGGGTAAGCTGGAGTATGTCCTAGCCTTACAGATAGCACAGAGGTCACAGAGCTATTAGCCGCCTCTGCTCCCAGCCTGCTGGGAGGAAAACGGGTTACGCATCTCCCCCTTTGAAGAGACAACCCTGCATGTTTAACACTCCTGATTTCCCTAGAGCTCATGTGTGAGCACAAGGACCCACACGTCTCCTACAGACATCATCGGTCAGGTGCTTAGAACATCCAGCAGAAACCAGTAGGGAGAGACGAGACAGTCAGCTGCAGGACCCAGTTGAGCTTTGTCTCCATGTGGGAGTGTCCCATGGCAAATATGACAGCAGTGGAGGGGAAAAGAGACATGGAATGTGACACATGCCTCCCAGTTAATTCTCGCAGCAGTTGCTCTTACAGTGATCAGAGCTTTATTCAGTTCATACCAATAAGAGTGAGGTATTTCATTTTCCATTTTTTTCATTTTTGAGTTATGGTACCTACAGTATCTCCCCTCTCATATACCTCTTTTTCCGGACTCACGTGCCCTTTTCATCAGTTGTCAGCGGCATGCATATATGTATATGCATATACATACACGTCCCTAAATGGACAAGGTTAGCCTCAGTGGTTGTAACCTGTATGTGTGTTCTGATTTTATGAATATATCCTATTTTGTTGGGTGAATGGACAATTGACAATTCTCTGAAAAGTAGTGCACTGATTTGAAAAGTTTTCCTCTTTTCCTGTAAGAATAGCAATAATTTACATTACTGATATTTCTGAGTCCATGAGAAACTATTTATTGTTAAGTAATTCCACATAGGAATTTTAGTTTCCAATCAATAAATGTAACATGCAAGCAGAGATTCAAAGTAATGGGATACATGCAATATTGTATTAAACATATAAAATTGCAAAAAAGATAACTGAGTAATTCAACAATTGAACAAAATGAATTTCTAAATGAATTGTAATCATATATAAATCGTATTTTAGCATATAATGCACATTTATGGAAAAGGCCATTTATATAAGAAAATAAATTTTCTTTTTGGGATCCCAGAAGTTTCAAAGTGGAAGGAGTGCCAGCGGCCTGGTCCAGCTGCTGGTCTGACATGGAGGCCTTATACACAGTTCCCTTCCCTGCAGAACAATAGATTTTTGATGGAGGATGTCAAAGTGCTTGAAGGTCATATCCCAGACTAGGTTCTTCCAAGCTTCATGACCCTGAAGTCCGTAAACTTTCTCAGCTGTTTCATCTAATGATTGAAGCCCCAAGGAGTAGTAATAGCTATCTATAGACATGCTATCCTAAAGTTAAACGTCACTACAGGTGAAACGCCTAGGAAAGCACTGCTAATATAGGTGCTCAGATTGCAGCTCCAGAGTGAATATATCTAACTGGACATGTGACAGTTTCTCCATTAGCTAGAAAGCTCTGAAAATCATTATTGTTGTTTTTCATCTTATCTTTTCCTGGGTCAGCTCCTTGCTAAGGTTTTGGTGGAGTGTAGTTGATGCCTTAATTAACACATGGTCTGATGTTCTTCCTTTTTAAATTAATTAATTGTATTAATTTTTGAAATTTTCGTATACTGTATTTTGATTGTATCCAACCCCAGCTCCTCCCAGATCCAGCCCTAGCCTCCTTACCCCTTTCTAGAGATCATTCCTCCCACAGCCCTCAGCAACGTTTTAAATTCATCTCACTTCTTGTGGACATTTCAACCACACAGAAGTAGGCTGATATAATGCTCCTGGCCCCCACGCCTGCTCTTCTGCCGTGCTTTCCCCTATGACACTAACTTAGTTCTCTGCTGTGGATGCGCACAACATAGAATCCCTTGCTGCATGTTTAAAAAACACAGAGCATTTTCTGCTTCTGTAGAGAAGTGAGTTAGGTCCCCAGCACCCATGCTTGGCAGCTCATGACTACCCATAACTCCAGCTCCAGGGCCTCCAACTCTGTCTTCCAAGCCTCTGTAAAAACTGCATTCACATGCATGTAAATCGCCAACAGTCACATGCACACACATAACTAAAAAACAAAAATAAATCCTCAAAAATAACATAAATTATTCTGTTTTTAAAAGCCACATACATCTAAATCAAATGAACACAGGCCCTGTGCTATTTGAATAATAGTTTTACATTGTAAATACCAGCCAGCCTTAGTCCCATTTAGAAATACAGACACAGAAAAGCCATTTTCCCCAGTATGGGAAAAAGTTTTGGATAGTGGCCCACTTTAAAACCTTTTCCCTCATCATCCTTTAACCACAAAGGGAGTGGGAGGAATAAGTTGGAGAAAATTGAATGATAATAAGGATGGGGAGGGCTGGGAGGAAACTCATTTTCTTTGTCCCTGTCTCCGGCACAGTAATTTGACTAATTCACCAGGTATTATCATTCTTTGCAAAACACCTAAAAGCATAGTCAGAAATATTAGGCAAGAAGAGGCGCTTATCTTAGGCCCATCAGCACATTTTCTGGGACGCTTGGTCAGATGCATTATCACCCCGGGAAGATGTGCTCCGGATAGCTTTGCAACGTGGTGTGTGGGCTCGGCACATACCGAAGAGCTACCCAAGACAACAAGAACGTGGCCCTGTCCCAGCCCAAGGAGTCCTGTCAGATGTTCTTATCAATTCCCGGAACTACTTTCATGTAAAGTTGGTTCCGGAGAGGAGAAGATGGAAAAGACAGGTTTCCTTCTGAGTGGAAGCGAGAAAACCTCTCAATTTTGTGTCTGTATTTCCAAGCAGCATATAATGATGGAATGATTATGTACTAAATCATGTTAATTACTTTCCTCTGCAGCTGTTGTTTTCAATATGGGGAAATTATAATTGTTTAAAATAAGTGTATAGCTTTCTTCTACATTTAGTGCACTAAATACAAGTAAATTGGGGTGTCGAGACCTTTAAAATGTGTTTTCTTGATGCTTAGTGGAAGATAAGTTAACTCCAAATTTTTAGAATTAAGTAAAATTCCATCAATTGCGTGTACTTAGGAAGGTACAATGCTGTGCCACATTAAGCTCTGCATTTTGGTGTCGCCATGTCTGATAGCCCATAAGGGCCCTCATGGCTGTGTCCTCCTTTGCATCTGTGTTCCTGCAATGTGTGTATTGGTGTGTGGTTGGTCTTTATGTGGTTTATTTCAAATATGTTCAGTACATGAATGAAAACCTTACTCATTTTTTCCTTTTGTGTGGCTGGTAAAATAGCTCAGTGGCTAAAAACATTTCCTGTGCAGATAACCATAATGTAGAAAATTCCATAAACACAATTCCAATATCTAAAAATAACTTCTTAGTGCTATCATGATTCCACTTTATTACTAATAAATTCTGATGAATTTGTAAGTAGACCTTTGTCTTGAGGCATAGTGCATGTGGGAGTGGTATTGTCTGAATTTTCAGGTTTCCATAGAGCATCTTGGGATGTATTCCTTGTGAATGTACAAGGGCTAAACCTCAAAACTAACTCATGTAGGTTATGTTTCATAAGTCCAGGTACAGTTTAGTCACCCTTCTGTTTCAAGCCTCATATATATATATATATTCACCTGATCTAATTTTCTTTCACTTCTTCATCTTACTCTCTTCTCTTTGCCAAGGAATCTCTAAGGCATTAGTGAGGGGTGGGCCTTGAGGCTCCTTGAGGGACTTGTAGCTACCAGGTCCTCATGCTGCTGAGACTTGTATTGGTTTCTTTCTCATGGCAATGACAAAACCTCCTGGTAAAACAGCTTAAGGGGTACATGCCAGATGTTGGCTCACAGTTTTGAGGTCCAGCAGGGTAGAAAGGGAATAATGGCGGGAGGATTCTAGTCTTATTATACCTGTGGTTCAGAAGAGATGAATGCTGATGCTCAGGTCAGTTTTTCTTTTACTCACTCTGGTTCCCCAGCTCATACATTGATGCCCCCATGTTCGGGATGAGTCTTCCTACTTCACTTAATCTAGAAATGCCAGCAGAGACTTGCTCATACCTGTGTCTCCTCGGTGATCCTGGATCCTGTCAAGTCGACAGTCAATACTAGTCATCACAAGAAGAAGTACTTCCTTGCCGGATGGTGGCTGGAAGCAACGCTCTGTTCCTGGCTATGTTTAGCTCTTCAACATAACAATTTGCTTGATCAAAACCAGCCAGCAGTGCAGAGACAGGGCAGACACAGTGCTGGACATAGGGAGGCATCACTCTTTCCTGGAAGTAACACCCATCAAGTCCATGTTGGAAGCAAAATACTAGATCTAGCTTTTTCTTAAGAAGAACATACATCAGATTTGTATGAATAGCATGGAGCTCTCATTGTTGAGGGTCAGCTCAGAAGTATATATTACCACTTTCTGCTGTAGGATAAGAACTATAATAATATATTGAGTATTATGTATATATGGCCATGAGTTATTTGCATACGTGCGTATATCCACACATCTGCCCATATGTAATGCTCTGCAGACATAGTGATATAATATATAAAGATACGAAAGGGTTTTTTTCACCAAGTTGTTAAAGACATTGCATATATATTCAATCCTAAGAAAAATTCAGTGTAGAACATCCTCCTTTTTAGTCGCTGTTTGGGATCCTCTTTGCCACTTCTGGCTTTCATTGCCTTCAGACATACATCTAAGTTCTTCTTGATTCTCTCAGATCTACTGCTGTGTGGAGAACCGAGCTGTTGGGGTGTTGGATCTGACACGCCTCTGTCCTCACTGAGTGGTCCTGTGTACCAGGCAGTCCACTCTGGGGTTTCTTACGGTCTCCACTACATTTAGGGACTCATCAAGTTCTTATTTTATAGTTGCTACCTCACAATGAGGAGGTAGGAAGTCCGGCAGGATGAAAACGCATCGGAGAACAGTTAGAAGAAATAGGGTCTCTCTTCACTCGTACGACCATGCCTATTTTCTTCAGTTACACACTTAAGAGTCTTTGCATTCCAGCAGGCAACAAATGAGCTGTGAACGGTTGACTTCCCAGAACTAACAGAGTTAGGGAGCTGGAAGCCTTTTAGGCACCTTCCCTGTATAAGCTTGTTTCTAGCATTCTGATGCTGACTACCAGCTGTCTGGTGTTTTGTTTTATTGTTGACACAGTTTCCCTTGACTTGCTGTAATGACAGGTCCATGAAGCTCCTGCCTCTGACGACCTACAGCAGGAAACTAGATCCGAGTCTCCAGGGAAATAGTTAACACTGGTGGAGTACATGCTGACTGACCGTAAGAAGGTCGCATCTCCAGCACCCACATACAAACTGGGCACATTGGCATACAGCTGTAACCCCAGTGCGAGGAGGCGAGCAGAGAAGGGAGGATCCTAGGAACCCCCTGGCCAGCCAGCCCAACACGTTGGTGCCCTTCAGAAATGTTATCTCAGATAGTGTGATGCTTTCTCAGAAAATTCAGAGAGCAACCAATGAAAGTTTGCAATGTCAACCTTTGGTCTTCACATACATCTTGAGCATACTCTACACACATGCTCACACAAGCATACACAATCAGATGCACACACACGAGCTCCCAAGATCTGATTTTAAGGAATTATTGCCAGTTTTTCTGGATGCTAGGGCAAATGACAAACCCATTTATTTGACCATTAAGATAAGGAATGCTTGCTGTGAGTGTCTCGGTGATTTAAATCTCTGCCATCCTTTATGCTCAGGCCATGCTCACACCTCTAAGATGAGGCAAGTATGGGACATGGCAGCACCAACACAGTAAATCTAAATAGTAGATATTAAATCTAGTGACAGCTGAGCAGTGTTCCTCATGGAGAAGCATCTTAATGACGATGTGGTGGTGGGTGGTTCCTCTTCAGTTGCAGACAATTCCTTTGCTGTTATAGCTTTCCTACATGGTGGTGAGGGTAGGAGTGGGGGAAGGAAGCAGGGAGACCTTAAAAGTAATTCAGAGTGTGATAAGAATCCACCATTAGAATGAGTCTGTGGTCTCCCTCAATGAAGAAGAAAGATTCAAAGTCTGTGAAAATAGTTTTCTTTGAATCTACAGGCATAAATACCTTTCTTTGTTCATTACCACTCATGCCCTTTCGGCTATGTTTCCATTCAAAAAATTATGAAGAATGGTGGTAATTTGAATAATGGTAATCATGATGCATTTCTCATGTTGAAGTTTGAATAATGCACCTGAATCTAATTGCAAAATGAAATACTGTATTTGTACCCAAGTCCTGTGGTTCCACATCAGGAAAGAAAAGTGGCACAGTATGTGTCCAAGTCAGGACCCGGCTTTGATTTTAGGAATCTCCATAATGAATTCAGCATACCTAGGGGTTTCCCCAAGAATAAACGATGCCAGAAGAATCCATACATGCTTTGGGGATAACCAAGATTCATTTAATAAAAAGTGGTTGCCTTCAAAAACTATAGGAAAGAAAGAAGAAGATGACACGGATGGCTTTTGACAGGAGGCACTAGCAGTTTCATATAGACAGAGCAGTACCATCATTGAAGTTAATAAAAACTCTATACACGCTGTTCACATTGTCAGGAAATGATCACATAATAAAAACGAAATATTGGCATAGAAAGATTGTAAATATTGAGTATGCTTCTCAATGTGTATCCATCAGTTAACAGTTGTAGAGTTTCCCCACCCTTTAGCATTATTCAATGCAAACTCAGAAATGTAGATGGCATCAGAAATTTGTTATGTCTTTCAATTACACGTTAAAAAGTGTTTTCATTTGAGTGGCAGTCCATAAATATTGCATAGCCAGATCTTCTATCTTCTTGTCAAAATACCTTTTCCCTGGTTAGGCAATGTCCTAGTTAGCTCTAACCATCAACTTGACAGAGCCTGAAGTCACATAACAAAGAATTGGGGCATCTCAATTGAGGTATTTCCTAGGTCAGATTGGCCTGTATGTAGTCTCTCTGGGATATGTCGTGATTGTTAGTTGATTCAGGAGGGTCAGCCCACTATGGGCAGTACTAGTTCCTGGGAAGACTGTCCTGTGCTGTATAAGAAGTCTAGCTGAGCACAGGTTGGTGAGTGAGCCAATCAATAGCAATCCTCCATGGCTTCTGATTGGTTCTGTGATCAGAGGCTATGCTGTGTAGTGACCTTTCTCAAAGTTGACTGTAATCTGTAAGTTTAAATAAACCCTTTCCTCCCATAAATTGCTTTGCTCACGTTTTTTGTCTCAGCATGGAATGAAACAAGAACAGTCAACCAGGCCTCTGACATCTAAAATTGATCATTATCGTTTGGTTCCATCAGCTCTATCCTATTGGAGAGCTATGGCTCTTCTTGAACTTGTCAGACACAAAATATTTTTAATCATTATTATTATTATTACTATTGTATCCCAACTGCAATTTTTCTTACCTTTTCTCTTCCTCGGTCCTCCCCACAACCTCAGGCCCACCCTGTCCCCTCCTCCATTTCTATTCAGAAAAGGACAAGCTTCCCGTGGATATCAACCAAACACGGCATATCAAGTGGCAGTAAGACTGGCACTTCCCCTCATATTAAGGTTGAAGGGGGAAACCCAGTATGAGAGAAAAGGTCCCAAAAGCCAGCAAAAGAATCAGAGTTGGCCTCTGCTCCCACTGTTAGTCCCACAAGAAGACCAAGCTATAAAACTGTAACATATATGTAGGCGCCTAGGTCAGCCCTATCTAGGTTCCCTGATTATTGGTTCAGTCTCTGTGAGTCCCTATGAGCCCAGGTTAGTTGATTCAATGGATTTTCTTTTAGTAGACACAGAATCTTGCTGAAAGAAATAGAAGACAGAACTTTCTTGCACAAATGTTAGTGTTGTGTCCAGGATTCTCTGGTTTCCTTGTGATTCATTTTAGATAGCAGAGCATACTTTGCTCTACAAAATCAAGGTTGTTTTCATTAGGAGTCCAGGCTCCTTGTGTTGTTACATATTTAGACAAAGAGCATGCCAAATCTCTTGGGAAGGCTGCTAAATCATTCCTTTAATATGAAAGGCCTGTAAAGATTTGTTTCTATCAAATTTTGGTGAGATACACCATCTGTTCAACCAAAATACTTCTGTACCAAATCAGGTCAGAAATTCATTTTCATCAGCATTTTATGCCCATGTGACTGTACCTTCCTGTTCCAAATCCACTGCAAACTGTCAGATTTGGCATGATGGTGACTCTTGTCTCCCCCTGCTGAGCCCCTGGGCTTTGTGGCCAGCAGCATTGATCTGGGCCTCAAGCAGAAGCCCTTCATTCACCTTTTTTACAGATTGGCCTACGGCAAACGACTGTTCCTCCATTTTAACTTCCTTACATTCAGATCAGCTTGGTTTCCTCCTTTTTCTTTTTCCTTCTCCTTCTTAATCTTTAAATGTTTCATTGGCATATGTTAATTATACATAATAATGGATTTCATATGACATTTTCACACATGGACATGTTTTAATCACACACACACACTTATTCACACTCTCACATCCTGCTGTCTTTTATCTCCCCTGAACTCTGCTAATCCCCATTTCTCTTCCTTTTCTCCCTTGATAATTCTGAGCAGTACTGTGTACTCACAAGGGCCCAGGTACCCTAGGCGCTCATGTGTCTTGTTCCCACTGCGCACTACCCTTGTGGAAGTTTACTGTTTAATTTGGACATTTAAAAGTGTGAACCGTTCTGAGAGCTGCTATTAAAAGAGAATGAAGTTAAAGGACAATTGAATACACATTTAAAGAACACAACACTGCTAACATGGGAGGCTTTTTTGTGGGGGTGGGAAAGACATTTGCATTTTGTTGTTTTTGTTTTAACTGCTTCTGCTTGACTCTTCCTCTCACAGACCAGGAGGGTCAATAAATAAAGAATCAAAAATACCTTAGAGAAAAAGGAACTCTGATCTGATCTGTTCTGTGGTTACAACTGATAACCCTTCAATAATGTTTTCCTTACTTAAAATTCTACTAATCAGTGGCTGTGTGACTTTGTGCAAGAGTAACAATGGAGACTGATGTGACGGGGTGGTGGGAGAGAGTAGTGGGGCATGGGGAACGTGTTTGGAGTGTATTACGTACTTACCTGAAAGTGGCCTCATGTTATCCAGTCTTGTGGAAATACTTTTAAAGCGATCAGGCAGACCTGGAGCCTGCACAGACCTACGTAAATTTCAGCGTGGCTGGGAAAGAGGTTCCCAAGGCTGTCTTCCTAGCTGGAGAGCTGTTAGCAATTGATTATTGATGGGATAGGAAGAGGCCGTTTTCTTCAGGGATGGCTCCTAGTAAACTGGTCATGACCCCGTGGATGGCCCTGCACGCACACGCATATAGACAGAAGTAACTGGGTTAAGCATGTTGAAAAAAACGGAAGACATGACATTGGGAAAGAGAAATGGTAGGGGCTTGGGGAGAGTTGAAATAGGGAATAAGGGTAGATGTGATCAAAATACATTGTACTCATGTATGAAACTCTCAATAAATGAAATATTTAAATGAAAGAAGCAGGGATGGAGAGGTAGAAAGATGAGAGAGAGAAAAATACAGAAACAGAGAGAAAGAGAGGAATTCAGAGCCCCCAAAAATGTAAGAGCAAAGGTCTGGAAAACACAGGAGAGGAGGGGTGTTAGCAGCCCACCAGAGGCCATATGGAGGAGGGCTCAGGAGCCTCCAAAGCTGCGTTTTCCTGTTGGCATCTCCATGGAGATCAGGAACACATTAAATTTCCCCAGGGAGTTTTGCATCAAAGAGCAACCTGTTTCCTAGAGTGAGAACCATATACACCTTCCAAGCTGAAAGTGTGGGGAGGAGCACCACCCAGAGACCCCATCAGTCGGCGTGGTTATGAATTCTCCCTTCTGTACATCAGCATGCTTCCCATCTGTGATCACTGGTGGAATTTGCTACATCACAACAGAAGGTCACCATTGCACGCTGTGGTCATAGTCACTAAAGGGCTTTGACATTTGATTCATTCAAGACTACTAATCCATTCCCTGGTTGTAGAAAACTGACTTATCAGTTAAGAGCCTAACAAGGTACAGATAAGTCCTAGGAGTCCTTGTTCTTAGCAGTTATTACAGGATGAGCTCCTCTCACACTTTGCAGCATTAGAGAGGTGTTAGCACCTGTAGTTAAATTGGGCTGTCTTCCAGCAGAGCCTTGTGTGAGGGAACCAAGAGTAACTGGAAGCAAGCCCAAAGTACTGCTTCTCACATGGTTTCTTAGTCTGCTTTTTATTGCTATGATAATACACCATGACCAAAACAACCGAGGAAGTAAAAGCTTTACTTGCTTATAATTCCATGTCACAGACCGCCATTGAAGGAAGCCAGGGTAGGAACTCAAGGTAGGAATCTGGAGATAGGAATCCATGTAGAGAACATGAAGGAACACTGCGCTACTGTCTTCCTCCTCCTGGCTTGTTTTGTTTTTTTATTATATAACTTGGACCACCTCCTCAGGATGGCACCACTCACTATGGGCTGGGCTCTCCCACATCAATCATTCATCAAGAAAAATTTTCCACAGACTTGCCTATGGTCATCCTGATGGAGGCGTTTTCTCAATTGAGGTTCCCTTTTCTGAGATGACCCTGGCTTGTGGCAAGTTAACAAAAAACCAACCAGCGCAGTGGTGTTTAACATTACTGTAGAAAAGATGCTATTACGTCTTCCAGTACTGAAGCAGAATTACAGGGGTGGACAGAGCAGAGGGCTGCAGAATTTCTCCTGTCAATCTTGAGAGTGAGAAAAAGGAGTCTGGCCCTGGGTATGATCACAGAGCAATAAGGTAGTCACTAAAAACCAAAGAGAGAGCTCTGTGTACAAATTACTTGGCCCAGTGCATGAGGATTCAAATTTGGATCCCCAAACCTATGTAAAAGCCAGGAAGGTGAAGTAGTGGCTTGTAATCCCAGCATTCTGGACACAGAGACAAGGGAAATGTGGATTTCATAGAATTTACCAGTTGGTGAACTTCAGGTTAGCATGCAATCCTGCCTTGATACATGAAGAACAACTAAGGAAGACTGCCAACATTATCTTTTGGCCTACACACACACACACACACACACACACACACATACACATATACACATGCACATATACACATATGCAAAGTAAACTAGACAGTAGCTATCTGGCTTCTAGCTGTATCATCAGTATATTATTAAGGACCTCAGATATTTACAAAGTGCTATCACTTGTGAACTTTTTATCAAGAGCTCGCTTTTTGTTTCTTCTACCCTTGAGAATCGTACATCTTTCATGTCTTTATAGCTGAGAATCACACATCTTTCTCTTCTGCTGTTAAATATCAAAGGAAATTTCCCTCACATTGAGTTTTCATGTACAAATGTTCTGCCCTTTCCCCCGTACCCTTGCTACTTCCATTTTTGTTCCATTGGCAATTTAAAAATAAATGGGCACTATTTGGGCCTAAAGGCACTGTGTTTCCAACATCTATTTCACTGGGCAGGAATGTGCAATAAAAGTGCTGCATAAAAGCTTGGGTTCCTCGATAAAAACACAGGAAGACAATTGACTTTTATTTAATGTCCACCTTGAGGTTGGGGCATTTTGTAGTTATCAGAACCAGGTTTTTATCATTGCAGTTCTTTCTAAGCAACAGATTGTCCAGTGTGTTTATGCCTTCCTTCCTCTGGGATACCCAAGGTCATGAAGGACATGTTTCAAAGACTAGAGGAAGAAATCTGAATATCCTCAGTGTTAAGGATGGATACACAGGAAGGCTCCAAACCTTCCTAATGCTGTGACCCTTTAATACAGTTCCTCATGTTGTGGTGACCCCCAACCATAGATTATTTTGCTACTACTTCATTACAGTAATTTTGCTTCTGTTTTGAATCATAGTGTAAGTGTCTGATCTGCAGAGAACCACTGACCTAGAGCATCATGAGCCAGATCATTCAGAGGTGTGCCCACGGGGCAGGGTGACTTGAGGTCTGAGTGAAAATCCTGCCTCAGTATTTAAGGTGAGGAGCAATTGAGGAAGACATCCATGTCAACCTGTGGCACACACCCAATTGTGTACCCACATACATTCAAACATACATACCCGGGTGCATGCATAACACACACACACATAAAATAAAACAACAAACTATCATGAAACAGGGGGTATACTCTCAGTGTATGTAGTTTTTAACTAGTCATCCTACCAATGATCTATGGTACTGTGCATTTGGCTAAAATGCTAACGCATGTACCCAACTAAATGCAGTACTCATAATTATGAATGGGAAGTGGTCAGACAAACAGGATATATATATATATATATATATATATATATATATATATATATATATATATATATATATAACCACTTTCCATTCATTTGGATAACTGGTTATGTCCAAAGCATGGCAGGCATTCAGTAGGTGATTGGCAAATGACAATATAGATAAACTAAGAAGGTGATATGTGTGGGAAAAGAAGTGAGAGTGATTAGTCATATTACCAAAAGCTTTACTGGATAAACATCCTGCCATTGGTATTAAAATTAGACTTAACTAGCTAGGCTCTACTTTCTAGCTTTCAACATCAATTACACTTCAAATGAGGTAGATCTGTATGTAGCTCCACTATTTAGAGAGGTTTATCTTGTGTGACATGATTCCCAGGGACACATGAACAAATGTCCACTCATTCCAGTTAGGGAACCAACAATAAACCAAATTAAGAATACAACTTGCCAAACCAGTAAGTTTTATAAGAGTTATTTATAGGAGCAGAAATTACTCTGACAGTTGTGTTACCAAAGCCCACCCAGAATGGGCGATGGTTCATAAAATCTGAAAGCATGGAGCTCACTGCACAGCTGGCAGGCAGCTCTGCATGTTAGAGTGTCTGTCCCAGGCAGCTCATTTAAGCGGAGCATCATCCTGGCAGCCTGGCTGGTCTCTGTTTCTTCCAAGCAACTTGGCTTCTCTTCATCTTCCAAGCAGTTGGTCTAGTTTGATAACAGTTCTCAGTACTACTTACTTCTTATGTAAACTTGGGAGAGATGAGGTTTGCCTGTGCACTCAGCTTCAGAGACTTTGAAGTTTCTCAGTGGTTTGTCTACTTCCTGTGTCTTCATGAGCCCCCACTTAGAACATCCCTAGATTTAAGGAACTTCAGTCCAAGTTGGAATACTTTATCTTGGGGGTGATTGCTGAACACTAATTCTGCTCACTCTTGATGTGAGCACTATGATAATGACTTGAAATATCAACCAAGGTCCCGAGGATTTCCCAGATCTGGAAAACCAAAAGGCAGGTTCGTCAGACTTTAATTGATGTTGTTGAACAGTGCTGGTAATGTAGGAGGAAGCCTTTCAGAGGACAGGAGACTGAGACCAGGGCAGAGGTAGTTCTAGGTTAGTGTTCAAGAGCATGCTTACTAAAGTGCAGACATGCGGCTAGACTAGACCTAAGAGCACACTGCTTGCTGAGCCCTTTGTTCAGTTCCTAGACTCCATGTTCAGCAACTCACACTGCTTCCAATTCCAGATCCTGGGACATCTGGTGCCCTCTTCTGGCCCCTAAAGGGACTGCGCTCATGCTGCCATTTACATACATGTAGAAAAACAATCCTATACATAAAATAAAAATAAGTAAATAGTTTTTTCTTTAAATACAGAAAGAACCATGCCTTCTTTTTCTGGGGCTTGATTCATTATGTCTCAAAAAGAAAGTGAAATCTGGACTTTTAACAAATGTTTGGCAACTTGCTGCAAGGTGGTCAAGGGTGATACCTTTGCTCACTGAGGCGACTTTTGTTGGCCATTGTTGCTAGGAAAGCAGGAACCTGGGATGGATGATGTTTGGATGTTTGGAAGAGAAAGAGAAAGCTCATTTTTCACATAGTAAATGGCAAGAAAATGAATCACCATCCAAATGCCAGATGACCATGACCTGTGGTTAAAAGAAAAATGTATGTGGAGGTAGGGAGATTCTTCTGTGGGCCAAGAACTTCAGCACAAGCCTGAAGACCACAACTCATTCTCTAAAAGCTGCGTGAGAAAGCCAGGCGTGATGCTATGTGCTTGTAATCCTAGTGCTCCCAGGGGAGGGTGTGGGTGCAGAGATAGGCAAATCCCTATACCCCATTTGCCAGACAGCCTAGCCAGATTGGTGCATTCCAGGCTAGTGAGACACCTTGTCTCAAAAAACAGGTGGTTTCATTTATAACAAAATTATGAAATTCACCACACTAACATGTAAATAATCATACATATGTGTGTATATATATGGTAGAGTTTATTTAAAAATAAAGTGTTCCAATATAATATCTTATGTTGGAAAGATTAAAGTTTTCCCAGAAAAATTAAAAAAAACCAGGCTGGACAGCATCAGAAGTACAAAAACACCTATGTACACATATGTACACACTCATATCAAGATATATGTACACAGAGCACATGCACACGCATACACACACACATATACGAACATACCTATATGTATCTAGGTATACACATGTACATAAACAGACAAACTTACCCTACCTCCCAGTGTGTTGTAAAAGATAAGAGGCCGTGTCCCTTTTAGCATAGAAGCCATTCCTCAATGAACTCTTTCACTCTTTCGTTTTTGTCTGTTTCCCATCCTCCAGCATTTCCAAGGATGAAGCCCTCCTCTTAGTCTTGAGTCATGCATTGTATTTTCAGGTGTACACATTGAACAAATAATAGTGAGGTTGAGGTGGTGCAAGTCTTCCATCCTGGTATTTGGAAGGCAAGACATTCAGATCTTTATGAGGCTACCTACATCTATATTGCAAGTTCTAGGCTAACCAAGTCTACATCATGAGAAGCTGTCTTAAAAAGAAAAAGAAAGAAAGAAAAGAAAAATGGAAGGATGGATTTCTCTGTGGAAACTATGCACTCCGTTGTTTTGGCCCATATATCTTGCAAGGTTGTAAGTTGCAAGTATAGGTTCCTTTCCACACTTGCTGACATTTACCATAAAAAAAAAAAAAATCTGCATCAAAACACGTCTGCATCAAAACTGTCATACCAGAGGCTTGGTAACACATTCTTCAAAGCAAAGCTGACTTTGAAAGTGTTTGTTTGAAGCCTCCGCTATCCGAGCAGGCGCACATGTGGACAGTTCAGAGAGCTCAAAGCACTAGCTGTGTGGACTACCAGTCCCTTTGTCATGCATGAAGGAAGGGTGACCTGACCTTCGACGTCCAGCCGGGAGGAGACCAAAGAGCTTCAGCCGAAGGAGGAAGTAACAACTCACTAAGGAAGGTGGTCAGGGGCAACAGTAGGGCCAGCACAAAGGCTTAGGGGACTGGGGAAAGGGCATAGTGGGAGAAGAGGGAGGGTGGGTGGGACTAAGAGGAAACGAGAGAGGAGGCTGCAGCAGGGATACAAAGTGAATAAATTGAAATAAATAAATGAGTAAATAAATAAATAAGAAAAGAGAGAGAGAGAGAGATGTGCTTGTTGATAAGCCTGACAATCTGAGTTGGAGCTCCAGGACTTACTTGGTTGGAAGAAACAACAAAGTTCTTCCAGTGGTCCCATAGCTTCCATACCTGTGCCTGGGCACACACATACAAAATTAGAGCAGCACTTGCTTGTCCATCTTGAGTATGGTGCACAGTCAGTCAGGGTATTCTGTGAAGCTGAATTACGCAAGTAGTTAGATGCACAGTTGATGTTTCCTCTGGCCACAGAGATGCAGAAGCCATCTTGCTGGGAAGGGGGAAAGGAAGTGTGCCGGCTACCTCAGATGTGAGCTGGGAGGTGTGAGAAGCCAGCCAAGAGCTCGTAAACTGAAAGCAGAGGAATCCCCACATCTCCTACTTTCTCTTTACCAAAGTGATGAATATATGAAGCTGAGAGTGAGTGGCAGGCAACTGAGTACTTTTGAGAAGTGGGGCACTGGTGTTTGCGACGGAGTGATACACACTAACCTCACACCCTAAGCTGATATACGGTGCCACCCTGCTTGTATGTTCTATCTCCATGTCTGTTGCTGGCCACAGGCAACTTAGGAGAGGAAAGGGGGTTTTGTGGCTCACATTTCCAGGACACAGCCCATCACTGAAGGAAGTAAGGGCAGGAACTCAAGGAGGACCTTGAAGCAGAAGCCCTAGAGGAATGCTGCTTGCTGGCTTGTTCAGTGGTTCATGCTCAGCTGGCGTTCCTGCATGGGCCACAAGCACCTGACCAAGGAATGGGACTACCTACAGTGACCCAGGTCCTCTCCCATCAATGAATGATGAGGATGACCACGCTGGATACACACCAGACATCCCACAGGCCTGGGTGAGCTAGGCAATTAGATCACATTACTCCAGGCTGCTATGTCAACCTGACAAAGATAAATAGGACTGATAAGATGCTCAGAATTTGTGTCAGTAAATGAGTTATTATTTTTATTGTTTTGTATAGAGACAGTAAATGAGTTATTATTTTTATTGTTTTGTATGTAGCCCTGGCTGATCTGAAACTATATATGTTGACAAACTGGCCTTGAACTTACAGAGACCTGCCTGACTCTCTATCTTATATACTGGGTTAAAGACATGTACTGGCCTGGTTATTTTTCAAGTCATAGAAATGCAGGGGTTGTTTGCTAACCTGTATTGACTATTACAGTACGTTATCCTTTATACCAGCTACCATCTGAGACTTGGATAGAGGAGTCTGGGCTCTGAGAGGCCTGGACCTCACCAAAGAGACCAGGCTGGCTGGCCAGGAAGCTCCAAGGCTCTCTCTACTCGCCTCTGCCTCCCTGGTATTGGGATTTTAGGGATGTGGGTTAAACGTGCAATTTCCACCATTGGTTCATGTGGCTTGGATGTTGGGAAGGTATGAGGCCTTTAAGAAGTGGAGCATTGCTGGAGCAAGTCAGTCACAGGAGGTAGACGGAGGCTTCAGAGCCAGGCTCCACTTCCTGTTCATCTTCTGTTTCCTGACTCTGGATATAATGTGACAAACAGTCCTGTTCATGCCACCACACTTTCTGTGCCATGTATTTGAACTGTAATTCAGAACAACCCTTACATTTTTTTTTAAACAGGCCTTGATTGAGTCTTTAGAATAATTTGTTGATAGCTTTCTTTTTCTTTTTATATTTTATTTTTTTATTAATTACACTTTATTTACTTTGTATCCCCCATAAGCTTCTCCCTCCTCCCCTCCCGATCCCACCTTCCCTCCCCCTTCTTCACGCATGCCCCTCCCCAAGTCCACTGATAGGGGAGGTCCTCCTCTCCTTCCTTCTGATTTTAGTCTATCAGATCACATCAGGATTGGCTGCATTGTCATCTTCTGTGGCCTGGTAAGGCTGCTCCCCCCTCAAGGGGAGGTGATCAAAGAGCAGGCCAATCAGATTATGTCAGAGGCAGTCCCTCTTCCCATTACTATGGAACCCACTTGGACACTTGAACTGCCATGTGCTACTTCTGTGCAGGAGTTCTAGGTTATCTCCATGAGTAGTCCTTGGTTGGAGTATAAGTCTCTCAGAAGTTCTGTGTATTCAAATTTTCTGGTTCTGTTGTTCTCCTTGTGGGGTTCCCGTCCTCTCCAGCTCTTACTATTTCCCACATCTTACATAAAATTCCATGCACACTGCCCAGCAGTTGGCCATAAGTCTCAGCGTGTGCTTTGATAGTCTGCAGGGCAGAGGCTTTCAGAGGCCCTCTGTGGCAGGTTCCTAGCTTGTTTTCTGTTTTCTTCTTCTTCTGATGTCCATCCTCTTTGTCTTTCAGGATGGGGATTGAGCATTTTAGTCAGGTTCCTCTTTCTTGATTAGTTTCTTTAGATGTACAGATTTTAGTAGGTTTATCCTATATTATATGTCTATATGAGTGAGTCTATACCGTGTGTGTCTTTCTGCTTCTGGGACAGCTCGCTCAGGATGATCCTTTCCAGGTCCACCATTTACCAGCAAATTTCATGATTTCTTTATTTTTCATTGCTGAGTAGTACTCCATTGTATAGATGTACCACAGTTTCTGCATCCATTCTTCAGTTGAAGGGCATCTGGGTTGTTTTCAGCTTCTGGCTATTACAAATAAAGCTGCTACAAACATGGTTGAGCAAATGTCCTTTTTGTGTACTTGAGCCTCTTTTGGATATATGCCTAGGAGTGGTATGGCTGGATCTTGAGGTAGCGCTATTCGTAGTTGTCTGAGAAAGCGCCAGATTGCTTTCCAGAGTGGTTGTACCAGTTTACATTCCCACCAGCAGTGGAGGAGGGTCCTTCTATCCTTCCCCGGACTCTTCCAAAAGGCTCCCCGTACTCCTGCTTCCTATAACACACAACCACCTGTCTCACACAACTGCCCACATCTTTCCCCACCATGATGGACTGTGCTCTTACACTCTGAGCCAAAATACGTTATTTGCTCCTTAAGTTGCTTTTGTTGTATTTTGTCACAAAAGCAAAAGTAGTAACCTACTCAAAGCTGTTCTCACTTACCGTAGAGAGGTGCTAGGATGACGCACAGGACAAAATGTAAAATGTGTGCAAGTTCGTTCTGGGCTCCTTATGTCTCCAAGCATAGTTATTGTTTGAAGAAGTCTAATGCAATCTGAATTGAACATGCTTTAGTATTTAGGTAGGAAATGCATGCCTTGGAAACAGGAACTAACAAATTTATGTAAATAATGTATCTAGTTACTTTCCTTGCTGCTGCAACAAATTGCCTGGCAAGAAGCTATTTAAAGAAATAAGGGTTCACTGATGGGGGGGGGGGTCCTCCTCCCCTTCCATCTGAGCCTAGTCTATCAGGTCTCATCAGGACTGCCTGCATTGTCTTCCTCTGTGGCCTGGTAAGGTTGCTCCCCCCAACAGAGGGAGAAGTAGAGGGAGGGATGTAAAATGAAAAGAAGAAGGAGGAGGAAGAGGAGGAGGAGAAGAAGAAGGAGAAAAGAAACAATAATAGATCCCATGAAGAACGTTATTGGCGCTTGGCATAGACCAAATCTTTGAATTTTTAAAGTTCCTTTCCGCCATCGTTACACCTTCTTTCCCACAAGCTTTAGTGCGATTTCATCCCTGCTATGGCAAGTTGTTGCCCTTCTCTTGAATTGTCATCAAACTTAACAGCAGATAACAGTAGCCACTTAGTGGGTAGCATGGAAATCATTCAGATCCAGAGCAACAACTGATTTCTATCTAAATCTCTATGGTCCAATACAAAGACATGGAAAGAAACCAGGGTGGTGGTGGTGGTGGTGGTGTGTGTGCAGGCTTGAGGATGACCTTTGACATCACGGATATCATTGCTCTTAGGCAGTATCCACTTTTTTAATTTTTTTTTTTTTTGAGACATGATCTCTTACTAGCCTGGAGTTCCCCAAATGGTCTGAACTGGCAGGCCAGGGAGCAGAAGGATTTTCCGTCTCTACCACCCCCGTGCTCCCATCCCAAAGGAGCACCACGCCACTTGTCTTTATTTCCATGAGTGCTGCTGGCGTCTCCCCAGGCCCCAAGCGTATCTTGAAGCATAACAAGGCGGGGAGTTATAGGGAATGGTGAGGGTCCACACAGTGAGGAAACAGGTACAACAGGCAAGAGAGATATTTCCCGCAAGGCAACAAGGGCACCTGACTTCACAGGTCTAAATTCTGCCTCTGACTGCGGACCCACAAAGACACAGAGCACACTGAGCAGAGAAATATTGATTATCCAGTCTGCATTCTGTTTTTGTTTTGTTTTGTTTTATGAGTTGAATAAAATTGTAAACTTTTCATTTTAAGAAAAGGAAAAACAAGGTCCTGAATTGGTACATTCGTTTTCTAGAATCTCCCATGTAGCCTCATGACACATTAAAAATAGCTTTTCCTGTTGCCAATGGCCAAAAAACATAAATATGGAGGCTATTGATCTAACTGGTGTCTTCAGTGTTGCTCCAACTTCTGAATAGAGCAGTGTAAAGATCCATACCCCAATAACGCATTGTTGGTTAAAAAAAAGTTATTTTTATATTCAAAGTATTTTATAGATACTTATACTTCAAACACTTAATTTCAGATACTCTAGAAAATAAAATATGCCAAACTCAAGCTGTTGTTTCTTACTTTCCATCTTATTTGAGACAAAGTCTCCTTGTTATTCACTGCTGCATATGCCACATTAGCTGGCCATGGGCTTGCAGGGATCCTCTTGACTCTGCCTCTCCTCTCACCGTAGAAGCACTAGGGTCATCCCTGTGTGCTGCTATGCCTGGCCTTATTTGGCTTTGGGCTTTCAATTTAGGTCCTCAGAATTGCTGGGCAAGTGTTTTATCCCCCAACTCATTTTCCACAGCCAACATTAACCATTCTGTATTTATAAAATTATGTTATTAATTAGTTCCTTAATTTAAAGGCAGGCTCCACGCAGGAAATAAAGACTTCTTGTGGTGTGGCCACTGACTTTGAGTTCATATCATCTAAGCAAGACCGTGGCGGCTCGTGGTTGAACTTCTTTATGACATACATTTGCCCACATGGCTTTTTCTGCCTCCCTCCCTTGCTGAATGAGTGCTATTCTACAAACACACACCTGCAAAACTGTAGCTCTGCATTCTGCTGCAGGGGAGTGGGAACACTTGGGATTTACTTGTTAACATTCAGGAGACGTTTTTGCACTCCATGTGGAAAATCAGTTTCTCCACTGAATGCATAGCTGTCTTCTCGCCCAACCAGAGCTTCTCCATACAAGTTGCCTGACGCAGAATTTGCACAAACATGCCTAGGGAGAAATTTATGTGGCTTTCTACTGGCATACCGATGGCCCTGGAGTGAATAAGATGCAGCGATTCCAATTGGTCCAGCACCTTTCGATCTGTTTGGAAATGCTGCTGCATCCCTGGGAGGGAATTAGAGTACCACAGTTTCCAGGCAGCAGCAAGAGGAAATTCTTGCAGAATTTTGTGCTGAATTAAAAATATATCTCATCTAGGGGGAAAGCCCCTCCAGTCCTGCACAATTCATGGAGAGTGAGTTTCTAGTTCCACTGGCTTTCAGGTCTCCATACTGAAGAGCCACTGCTTTTGACTGTTGTGGTGGCAGATGGGCAGAGATTGGGGTACGAGCATCTGAGTCACTGCCGGCCCGAGGACTGCTCTCGCTCCCACAGTTGGATGTGCTCTCTTCCAAGGAGGAAATTTGTTCTTTTCTAAGAAGACAAATTGGTACGCAGTTGAACACAGTTCAGAACCAGCAAAGCTGCTGCTCAATGGTTTCTTCTTGCAACTGAAAACCTGTCAGCTTTTCGTTGTGTTTGCTCTCAGGGAAAGCTTCACGCTGAAGTTAAGTGGGGAGACAGGGGATGTCGCTGAGGAAAAGTCCTGGAAGCAGAACAGGGAAATGAAACTAGAATGGGAATGGGAGGCCAGGCAAAACATGGCCGTTCTTAAGGTGCCCCGTGTCTCTCCCTGGGCATCAGAGAAGTGGGCTGTTTGGGCAGCAGTGTCTCTGCCAGGGCCAACATGAAAAGGCTTCCCTGGCTAAAGGCTAGACCAAGAACCCTGGCCTCTTCATGGTAACACTAGCTACCAAGGCTATGAACTGGGCTGAATATTCTGGGATGTCAATATGGTCAACAGTGAGGCTGTGTACTGGATTTGTTTTCACGGAGGAACAGTGGCCGAAGCAGCGCGACCCCATCGTCAGTTACCAGCCCTGCCCTTCCCGTCTTAGCTGGTGTGTGACACCTACCTATGGCCTAAATCTATGGAAAGTGAAAATGTAAGGGGTGGGGAATTAGAGGAAAAAGTACGGCATGGATTCAGTCAAGTCCGAATGTGCTTATCGACCATCTACTCAGTAACGACAGCTAGGTGAGTCAGCTAGGGAGAAAACAAAAATATTTTTTAAATGAGTCAGAACCTGTCACTTTGAGAAACTCAAAGACTAGTGTGTGTGTGTGTGTGTGTGTGTGTGTGTGTGTGCGCGCGCGCGCGCGCGCGCCTGTGTGCTCCCGTACATGCATACCTTTGTGAACTCACTTGAGGTTGTGGTAATATGTGCAGAGACCAAAGGAAAACTTCGGGTATTGTTCCCCAGGCAGCATCTGCCTTGTTTGCTGAAACAGAGTCTCTCATTGGCCTTTAGCTGAGTAAGCTAAACTGGCCAGGGACCCCAGGGGTATACATGACAACCTGCCCAGCCCAGGATTCTAGGTAGTAACTACCAATCCCAATAAAACAAAGAAACAGCAACAAAAAACCATAGGTTCTAAAGATTGCGCTCCGGTCCTTATGCTCCCAAAGCATGCACTTTATGAACTGAGCTATCTCCTCAGCCCCCAGGTATTGCTTATATTATTATTCTAAGACAGGGAGAGTCTAATCATTTGGAAACCTCTGAGAGAGGCTGTTCTTAGGCAGAGAAGAACCCAGCGTGCAGTCGTTTGTTTTGTGTGGGATTGAGGTGGAATGAGAATGCCCTTTGAGATAAAACATATATTACCTTGGATAGTTGGTTTAAAAAACTTCAGCAGGTACTCATTTGGGCTGCAGGTTATAAAGAACTATATATTAAAAATGCCATGGTAGAACCTAGCATCACAGAAACCTGAATTTGGAAGAATTTTAATCTACCTGTGGGTAGAATGCTTACCCAGGAAGTATGAAGTCCCAGGTTCAGTACCTTGTAATGGAAAAGAAGACTCGAAGGCCCTGCACTGTCCAGAGACATATTTCCTAATATGACTTTTCACTGAGTGAAGATCTTCAGCTCTCAAATCATGCTCTGCTCGTAAGTAAAACCCTTAATATCTCAAGAGTCAGGAAGATGAGCTGTTTCCTTGGGATTTAGGAACCCTGAGGACACAAGTTCCTTCCCTGGAACCCACATGGGGGAAGGAGAGAATCACCTCCCTCACTTTGTCCTATGCCTTCTACAAGTGTCTGACAGCACATGCATACACACATACTAAATACGTAAAGAATAATAAAGACTTCAGGCTCAGTTAATATACATTAGAACTAATTAAATCTCTGTCAGTATACATTTTTTTTTCTATAGGTTTTTATTTGTAGCAGCTGCCTAACCAGTGTTTAGGAAAAGAAGTGATTTAATATCCATTAGAGAGAATGAGAAATGAATGTTTAAGGATAAACCTTACCTATAACCACTTGGAAGAAAACAAACTCAAAACTTCTGTCCAAGCCTGGACTGGTGGGAATAATTGGCTGATTTTCATCACATTTGGGAAGCAGATGGCATACTGTGAGATGACTGGGAATCTGAACCCTCCTCATCAAAACAATAAAGCAAAGCAAACTGTCACTGGGTGTCAGGCAACAATGGGCCACTTCATGGTCTGTGAATCTTTTAGGCAAACAGAGGTTTGGGGAGTGAGAATTTTAAAAAGGTGCCACCAGGGAATAAATGACAGCATGTTCTCATCACATGCAAAGTACTTTTCTCTGTTGCCAGATGCAGAAAGGTTATCTTAAAATACTAACTTGGTTGTCGTGGCAAGGCTTACCGGGAGCAACCAAACCCCATTTTAAGCTGTGGCTTTGAATTGCAATTTTTTTTTTTGATTCCACATTGATGTTTTTTTATTTTACTTTTTTCTTGTTATTTTTATTTAAATTCTTTATTAATTACACTTTATTCACTTTGTATCCCCCCTGTGGTTCCTTCCCTCCTCCCATCCCAATCCCTTCCTTCCTCCACCCTCTGCATGCATGCCCCTCCCCAAGACCACTGATAGGGGAGGTCTTCTTTTCCTTCCTTCTGATCCTAGTCAATTAGGTCTAATCAGGAGTGGCTGCATTGTCTTCTGTGGCCTGGTAATGCTGCTTCCCCTTCAGGGGGAGGTGATCAAAGAGCAGGCCAATCAGTTCATGTCAGAGACAGTCCCTGTTCCTATTACAGTGGGACCCACTTGGATACTGAGCTGCCATGGACTACATCTGTGCAGGGGTCTTAGGTTATCTCCATGCATCGTCCTTGGTTGGAGTGTCAGTCTCAGGAAAGACCCCTGTGCTCAGATTTTAAATCACCCTAGAGTTCTGCCAAGTAAGTGTTCGGAGCATTGCTAAGGGATCTGGATTGCATGAGATTGTCTTAACAATTTCTTGTCTCGCCCTGCCTTTTCTTTGCCTTTATTATTATTATTTTAAGTATAAAGCCAAAAAAAAAAAAAAAGAATAGGGGAGAGGTGAATAACCATTTTTCTTCTTGATCTAGAGACTTCTGCAAAGAACTTCTAATTACACAGTAGTAGTAACTCAGCAAGGTATGCCAGGACGGTTAGTGAAGGAAAAAACAAACACGATTTTAATTTCATTGTATGTGGTGTGGGTGTGTGTGTGTGTGTGTGTTTACTTTGTGTATTCAGCTACACATATGTGTGACAACAGAGGTTAACCACATGGCATCTTCCTTTGTCTTTCTCCACCTTGATTTCTGAGGTGAGGTTTCTGTCTGAAGCTGGACCAAATAGTGCAGTGGGGCTGGCTGGCCAGAGGATCCCGCGAATCCTCCGGTGTCTGTCAGGTCAATGTGGGAGCACAAGCATGAACCACACCTGGATCTTTTCAATGTGGCTTCTGGGAATTAAACTCTGGTACCCAGGCTTGTATAATAATCACTCTCCCAATTGAACCACCTCTCCCTTTTGACAACCTCAGATTGCTGGGACACATTTAAATCATATGGGTAGAATAACAACCTAAGAGGTGCAATGCGACAGTGACTGACCTTCTATGCGGACGGCGAAGTCTGTTCTGAGAAATGTGTTTAAGATGAGTCCATCATCCTATGCGGGCCTGGAAGGATGCCATCACAAACCCTCAGCTGCAGTGTCACCACGAGAAACTCTTGGGAAACCATTGTCACACAGACTACTGTTCACTGAAACGACCTTATATGGGACATATTTAAAATCTTCACATGAGCTATGGGTGAGGAAGCTTTGAGAACCATTCCCAAACCATATGAGTTAAGTTAGATTTCATCAACACAACGGAAAATTCTCTTCTCTTCCCCTGTACAAACAAAATGAAGCCTTAGCGGTGGCACTGCTCAAGTCCTGCCCTACCTCTTAAACCTAGTGGTTCCCATTTTCCTCCTTATCCCTCCCTTCTGCCCTTCCTTCCTTTCTCTTCCATTCTCCTTTCTTTCTCCCCTCCTCTCCCTCTTTCTCTTTTTCTCTCTCTTTCTCCTTCCTCTTTCTTTCTTTTGTCTTTTTGCAGACCATGACTCCTTCACTGGTCACATACGTTACAGTTTTTCAGGCTCAGCTCAGCATAGACATTCTCCATGAGAAGTCCTTAGTAGAAGGCTGCCTTCATACTTGGAATATGTTTTTCTAAATGTCAGTGAAGTCAAGTACAAGGGGCTGCTGTATTCAGGTCAGTAAACCTTGCTTAATCCTCACTCTACCTACCTAACCACAGCCCCTTAAGTAAGCCATCTAACCTTTCACTAACTCAGCTCTCTTGCCTTCCAAGTAGATATAATGATATTCCTAAAGTACATTAAAATGATTAATAGATGAGAGAGTTCTTCAATGAGCTCTGTTCAATTTTGAGCTATTAATAATTTAAGACTAGAAAATGGGGGGGGGCAGTTTTCACTTTCCCAGATGCCTATAGGGACCAGGTTTTGTGTCTGCCATCGTTTCTGAAGCCTGGATGAGTTCTGATAATATCTCCAGAATTGTCAGAAATCATGCGAGGCTTGGTGGTAAATGCTTGTAATCTTGATGCCGAAGAGAGAGAGAGAGACAAGCAGATCCCTGGGATTCACTTAGAAAGCCCGGGAACGGTGAGAGATAAAAAAAGATAGAAAGCTTGAGGAATGACACGCAAGGTTGTCTAATGACCTCTACATGCGCGTAAACACACACACACACACACACACACATGCACACACACTTGCACACTTACCCATTCCACATGAACACATACACAGAAATCCAGGTTTGGATGTCGATGTCTTTAGGGTCTTCAGTCTGCTGCTAAGTAGTTGTGTGCCATGGTACAATGGTGGGCTTTGTTGTTTTTTTTTTATGTAATACTAAGCTACCTTTTTACTATAATGGCCTAGCTCAGGTAGATTCAAAGGCCTTTGAGAGGTCTTGGTAGGTTAATATATTTGAATGTTTTGGTCCTTACTTGCTGAACTGTTTGGGAAGGATTTGGGGGCAGATTTTGAGGTTTCAGAAGCCCGTGCCACTCCCCATCCGCTTTCTGCTTTATGCTTGAGAATGAATTGTGAGCAATTAACACTCCAGCGCCATGCCCTGCTGCTGGGATGGTCATGGACTCACTGTCTGAAACTGTAAGCTCAAAACAAAACCTTTCTTCCCTAAGTTGACTTGGTCACGGCGTTTGGTCCAGTCAGTGTTAAGGTGACCTATGGCAGCTCATCATCCTGGAGGTCTTGGCTAACACAAGCTGCCTCACTTCCCTTTTACTCTTCAACCAGTGCCATTTCAAGTCCCTAAAAGTGCATATTTTAGAATATAACTGGAAAAGACAAGACAAGTTGTAAGCAAGAGAGCATTGTTGGAACTGGGGAGTTGGCTCAGAGACTACAGGACCTGCAGCTTTTACAAAGGACTCAAATTCTGTTCTAAGCACTCATACTGAGAGACTCACAACCACCTGCAACTCCAGCTCCAGGGAGTCTGACACCAACTAATGGTCTCTAAAGGGACTGTAATTTATGTGTACACGAACACGTACACAGACACACATGCATGCATTATATGTATATGTGTATATATATATTAGTAAACATTGTGTTCTCTGGAAGGGATTCTAGCATTCTGCCACTCTCCTGTGAAACATATTTAATTAATTAATTAATTAATTTTCTGAAATGTATGCATGTATATTAAGCTGAACGTATTTCCTTATATGCCCTTCCCCAACTTTACCTCATCTCTACCCATTCCTTTTCATCTCATTTATTTCCTTTGTATCTTTCTTCTGCCATGTGTGTGCGTGTGTGCATTTAATATGTGTCTTGTTTTATGTATCTGTATTAATCTAGGAACTACAAAGGAGAGAAAACACGAGACACTTATCTTTCTGAGGCTCACTGTATTATTTAACATGACTACCTCCTGTTGTTTCTGTTTCCTGGAAAACTACATAACTTTGTTCTTAATAGCTGAAAGAAATTTGTTGTATATATACAGCACGTTTTCATTATCCTTTGTTACTAGACGCTTGACTCCCATAGTTTAGCTCTCATAGTGCATCAATAAACATTGACGTGCAGGTGTTCTTTTCTGCAGAGCTCTGACCCTTCAGTTCTGAGGGGTGGGGCCCAAGGCCACTGTCATGTATACAGAATTGGAGTACACCATGGTAAGTATGCTATCTTTTAGAAAATGAATGGACAAATATGCACTGTCAGCCGAGTCCCACCTTTCTCTGTAAATGAGTGCGAACCTGAGAAATATGAGGCATAGTCACTAACACAACTTGTCATTTACTCTAGGAGGCAAGGCATGCATGTGTGAGATTTTTGTGCATTAATGTGAGAGGGACAAAATGAACGACGTAGAGTATATGATTTCACAGAGAGTGGTGATAAGTGAGGAAACATCTTGAATGGAGCATGAGGCAGATCTGGAAAGTAGGTGATGTGTGCCTGATAAAGGGGACCCACAAGTCAGTATTTAGCAACAAAGTAAGCTGGTGTCCATGTGGAAGTGGCCGTCACTTTGGGGCCCACAGGGGTTGTATTGGTTATCTGTCTCTGTGCTGAAACAAAACACCTGGCAGAAGTGATGGAAGGGTTTACTTTGGCTCACCGTTTGAAGATACAAACTAGCATAGTTGAGAAATGGGTAGTTGTCATTCACATTCAGAGTGGATCAGTTATCTGAACCTATAACCCCTTCTAACATGTGTCCAGACATTTCTTTCCATGATGATTCTAGATCTCATCAAGTTGATACTTGGAGTTAATATCATAGAAGTCTTTGGAAGTAGGCATTTAAAGCCTAGCAAGGTTACAACATTTAACATGTCACAATATTAGCTATAGAAATACTCATTAATCGGTTTGAAAGGTACAGGTAAAGATGTTGAGTGAGTTGGCAAAGTTATGAGGCAATTTAAATTCAGTAACAGAGGGGTTAAATATATGCCAGTGTCTGCACCATGAAGTTCTTAGGAGCAATTAAAAACAATTAAGTAAATCTTTGTGTGTTGACATGGGAAGACCACCAAGGAAGGAAAAGGCCATGTTAACAGAGAGAATGCACCTGTAAACGATCTGTTGTGTAACATTTTCTTCCATGAATGAAACATTCCATCCTTCAGGGAAGGTCCTTAAGCAAGAAAGTAAAGGACTCAAAATAATTTCAGGAGGTCCCTAAAAGGATATTTACCAGTCTCCTTCCTGCCAGAGTAAGCAATAAAAGCCTAGAATCCCTCTCACAAAGTGAAACCAAGCTGCGAAGAAGACCCCCAGACAAGCAGAGCTACAACCACCCAAGTTGCTTGGAAGAGGTTTAGAGCAACTGGGACACCTGGAAAGGACACTTTCCAACCTGTTGAGCTGCCTGCAGTCTATGGAATATGCTCCAAGTTCCCACCTTTGTGAGCTATCACCTATGCTAGCATGGGCTTTGGTGACACAGCTGTCTTTGAATGATTTCTGTTCCTATAAGTAACTCCAGTAGAACTCATTGGTACCAAGCTGGCCTTCGGTGGCATCAGTAGTTTGGTCTGTCATGGGTTCCCTCTCTGGGGTAGGTAGATGTGTGTCTTGGATCTCCCCAGGAAAAGTTTTGTCACACAATATCTGTTAAGTTGGCAACTCGATTAGAAAAAAAAAAATCAAAGGAAGATCAGTGTGAGATATTGTATTGGATTAAAAATGAGAAATTATAAGTGAAGAAAGAGGCTAGGATATGTGTGCATGTGAGTACAGTTGTCTAAAGCAGGAACAGAATGATTGTAAATGACTTCGTGACCTCCTTCTTCCCACTTTTCCCTTCCCTCTTTCTCCTTCCCTTCCTCCATCTTTTCCTCTTCCTTCTTTTTTCTTTCTTCCGAAAGTCTCCCCTCCTTCTCCAAACCTTTTCTCTTTCCTTTCTTCCCCCCTCTTTGTTTCTTTCAATTAAACCCAAAGCTTTGTAAATTTTAAGCAAATATAATACCCTTGTGCTCTATTCTTTTTTTTTTTTCTTCTTTTTTTGGAATGCCATACTGAAAATTTATTGCAAATAGTAAAGATTTTTTTTGTACAGGCAATAGAAGAGTTTTATTGTTTTAATCACTATTTTTGGCAAATAATAGCAGCTTTCCAAAGGGAAGAATTTCAAATACTTTTTAAAAAGAATTTCTGGTTGGATTAAGAACATTTGTAAATTTTAAGAGCCATAGTATTTTCCTAGTAGAAACTGTAATTGGGTGGCTTAGGGGACATTAGGTTCCCTGCTTAATCCCGGTCACACACCTTCAGTACAGTAACAGTCTAAAAAGTAACTTGTAGTGAGGTAGTACTTCTCTATGATAAATGCTTATTTAAAATCAAAGAGAAATACAGATTTGTAATTTATTCTGAAGCCTTAATAAAATTAAAAATTTACCACTTTGCCTTCTACTCAATATTTATTGAAAGTATGGAGTCATATTACCTGCTACTACCATTCTTCATTCCAGGTGTAAATTATCAAGGCAAACAAATTTTCTTCTCTCATTTTTTTGAATTTTAACTTCTTGGTCCTTATTTTTCATTAATTTTCTTATTGAATCACTTGGCAACCCCCTCCTTCCTCAAAGTAGGAAATAGGGGATAGGGAAAAACCATTCTTTTTTTTTTTAATGTTTTTAATTATTTTTATTTTTATTAATTACAGTTTATTCACTTTGTATCCCCCCATACCTCCCTCCCTCCTCCCCTCCCAATCCCACCCTCCCTCTTTCCCACTTGTGTCCCTCTCCCAGTCCACTGAAAAGGGAGGTCCTCTTCCCCTTCCCTCTGATCCTAGTCTATCAGGTATCATCAGGAGTGGCTGCATTGTCTTCTTCTGTGGCCTGGTAAGGCTGCTCCCCACCCCCTCAGGGGGAGGTGATCAAAGAGCCAGCCCATGAGTTCATGTCAGAGACAGTCCCAGTTCCCATTACTGTGGAGGCCACTTGGATGCTAAACTGCCATAGGTTATCTCCGTGCAGGGGTTCCAGGAGATCTCCATGAGTAGTCCTTGGCTGGAGTATCAGTCTCAGAAAAGACCCCTGTGCCCAGACTTTTTGGATTTGTTGCTGTCCTTGTGGAGCTCCTGACTTCTTCATGTCTTACTATCTCCTACTTCTTTCATAAGATTTCCTGCACTCTGCCCAAAGTTTGGCTATGAGTTGCGTCTGAGCTTGGGAAGTACACCCAGAGAAGATGGCTATGGTAGTTCTGTGTTAGTGGGAAACCATCCTGACGATTGTCTCATGATTCTGTTTCTTAGAATGGAGGAAACTGTCCGAAGTCTGCTGCAGAGCCAAGGGTCTCCAGAGCAGAAAAGGGAAGAGCCTGCCAAGATTACGGTCTGCCAGGTACACCGTGTTTCTGATACTTGGCTTGGGCCCCAGTGGGTTTGCTTGCTGGGAGCCATCAAGTCACCATTATTTTGAGAAATGTTAAACATGTTTCTCTAATGCAATGGCTTCTGAAACTCCTCCATGAAATGGGTCATAGATGGGCCTGAAGGGGTGGGGAGCCATCATGTCACCCAGTTGTGGGGAGTTGGTAGATGTCTGTGTTATATTCTTTGGGCACATGAGACGGGTTGACTTGAGAGGCATTTTCCGGAGCTGGAGCACTGAGGAAGATCTGAAGGGTAGAGAACGGAGGTTGGCCACTCCAGGCTGAGGCTAGCTGAGGTTCGGGGGTGTGAAGTACAGGTCCGTGGAGGATCTGGAGCCCATAGTGACTGACAAGAAGGTGCCTAGGACTCAGTGAAAGGCCAGCATAGGCTGGTCAGTGATCTGAGGCAGTAAGACTCAGCCTCAGAAAACAAGATGGAGAATAGAATGACTGAAGAAGACACCCAGGGTTGACCTATGACCTTCACATGCACAGACCCAGACATGCACATGCATACAAGAATATGTGCACACAAACAAAAACAAAGTATTATATGAACCCAGAATGTTGTCATCTTCACAGGTGACTCCTTCACAGGTGACTGATGAAAATATGTTTTAGAACTCTTTCATCTCTACACCTCATTCTGTTAGTTTCTCCAACTCCTCCTAGAGAGAAAAGTTCTAAAACATATTTTCATGTTGGCTTTAGTCTCATCTGTAAAATGGAACATGAGATATAAAACGCGGATTTCGTTGGTTCACTTGACACTTGGTTTCTGAGACATAGGCATGTATTTATGCTCTGGTTGGAGAGGAGAGAGGGAGAGACAGCGTAGTTGTGGGGTGGAGCGAGTTTGGCAGCACTGAGCTCCTTTATTCACCGATTACAGTGTTATCAAGATGGCCCAGAGTAGCAGAGCAGCCCGTGAGATTCACTGACCGTACTAGTGGCGCTCCTGGTTGCGCATCTTCCTCACGACCCATACTGAATTTTGGAGAACATCTAGGAAATTTGGTGTTCCCTAAGATGGGGTGTCTTCACCCCACCTGACTGAGATTTTCCAACTTGCACCATTTCAATAATGGAGCTGCAAACCTATGCGAAGGTTCAGTCTCCAAGAAACCTGAGGTTTGCGAGGGATTTCCATGGTGGAAAGTGTTTGTCCTGAGTCTTGTATTGTTACTTACTATTGAATAGCCCAGCCACAGCTCCTGGCGTTTGAGCTCCACACTCATTGTTTTGTGTGCATTAAATATGGTCAGAGTTTCTTTGCCGGGAACCTCCCTGAGTGCATTTCATAATGTAGTCCTTGTGGGAGTTATAGCTTACCTTACTCAATGTGAGTTCTTTCAAAGGACAGGCATTTCTGCCTAGCGGCTGAAGAAATGCTCCTGTGGTAATCATTTCTGAGCTTTGCCACTGAGTCATTCTTGGCGTTGATTTTTAATTTGGATGGTTTTTATCATCTCATGTCTTGTGTAGAGACATTTGTGTGCAAGTGCCTGTGTAAGTCTGTGTACCTGTGTTCCTATGAATGTGTATGTACCTGTGTGTACCCGTGTGTGCATGTGTGTTCACATATGTACATGTGTGTGAGGTGTGCCTGTCTGTAAGAGTATGCATGCACGTGTGTGCACATGGAGGCTAGAGGACAGCCCAGCTCTCATTCTTTAGGCTTTTTCCACTTTGTTTGTTTGGAGACAAGGACTCTCGCTTGCCTAGAACTTGCCAATTCAGCTCTGCTGACTGGCTAAGGGCCCCAAGGAGCCACACATCCCCACTTCCCATTGCTGGCATTAAAAAGATAAGGTGCCTCACCTGGCTTTTTACCTGCATTCTAGTAAACCCAGGTGGCCTTGTACGCTCCAGTGTCTAGAGACTCTCACCTGCCCGGGGCTTCCCATTACTGAGCCGTTCTCTATGGAACATCACGTAATATGGACACAAGACCGGGAACCATGTATCTAAGTGTCTGTCTACTGTCAGGTCACCAACGGCTGGTGGAGTCAACACCATAAAAATTCCTGTTTGTTCAACATTCTCCAACGTGGGCATTCTTGTGTCCATCATCAGCTGGTGCCCTAGATACCTACTGAGTCTTGCTGAAATTAGAACCAAGTCCTGGGTATTCCCTGATTGCCTGAAGCACCCTCTGTTGAGATAAGATCAGATACATTCTAAAAATGCAAAATGCTACTGTTTAAGAATTAAAATCGATGAATAGGAGCTGAGGAGACCTCTGTAAAGTAGTGGTTCAAGTGTGAGGACCTGAGGTCCACGCCCGACACACATGTAAAAGCCAGGTGTGGTGGACACACTTGCCAGGCCTGCGCTGGGGAGGCAGGGTCAGCAACAGCCTGGGGCTTCCCTGGCCAGCCAGCACAGCCTGATCAGTGACGCCAGGCACAGAGAACCTGCCTCAGAAACAATGGAGATGGATCCGGGGAATAAGCCAAAATCGATCCCTGACCTCCACGTGAATTAACACACATGTGAACGCGCAAATGCACCTGCTCATGATACCCTGTTCAAACTAACTAATGAGTAATGAAATAGTAAAAGCAAATGAAAGAAAACTCACAAGCTTGTAAGACAGGCAGTGTCTGGCACTCATGCTCTCTCTGGGAATGGCGATGTCTGAGTGATGGAGCCATTATCCGTCTGTGCAGAGACAGCCCTGTGTGCACTGAGGACAGGCTCACCCCTTTGGGGAGGAAGGCAAGACGTGAGAAGTTTTCCTTCCGAGGAGCCCCAGTGCAAACATCTGCTTCGCTCTCGCTTCATCTGGCCTTGCAGCTTCCGCTCTCTGGATAGTTCAGGCTTTCCGATGCGCCACGCTGCATCTTCTTGCCACCCTGGCCAGCCTTTCAAGTAGTTAAGTTTGGAAACTTATGTTTGAAAAAAGTCAAAATTGTACATGAGAGAGAGGGTCATTGAGCATCTGGGAAACAGAGCAACTGTTCTGAGAGAGACACATGGTCTCTCTGCTTTCCAGGATGCATACCCACAGGCGGCCTGCATGTAGTTGGAGCCTCATCGCGCCGTGATGGATTGGCCTTTCACAGCCCCCCGTGTCCCAACTGCCTGTGTGCTCCTGTGTTGTAGCTGCCGTACTCCCTTGTGTTCCAATTTCTTTTTTAAAAAAATAAGAAACATGCATTGAATCATGGCTAATTCATTAAAAATGTGACAGCCAAATGGACAAGGAGCAAGCCTTTGGACCTCACACAGAAAGTCTCTGTGCTCCTCATTTTTCATGCTTTTAAAAAGAGTTTGGAAGTGAATTAGGGAATTCTAAATATAGATGTCCTCAGTGAGCAATGGCGGTGTTAAAATGACATAAATATAAAATGTCAAATGCCTTCTTGAGAATCTGATTCTGTTTGCACACTTACGAGTCAGCAAGGGAGAGAGCTCCTGTTTCTAGCCATTCTGTCTGTGTGTGCATGTATATTTATGTGGGCATACGTGTATATGTACGTATCAGCATATGGAGGCCAGAGGTCAAGTAGATATGATTCCTCTGGTGCTGACTACCTGGCTTTTGGAGACAGGGTCTTCCCTGGCCTGGAATATGACAAGTAGTGTAGGCTGGCTGGCCTGCAAGCTCCGGGGATTTGCCCGTCTCTTTCTCTGCTACACTGCAGTTACAAGCAAGTGGCATATTGCCTGGCTTTTCGCCTGGGTGCTTGAATCAGACACAGGCCCTCATGGATACATAGTAAGCACCTTACTGACTGAGCAGTTTTGCCAGTCCCTATTTCCACCCTTTTAGATGGCATAAAAGGAAGCCATAAAAATAGAGATTGATTAAAAAAATTAAATCATCCTCACTGTAGAAAATTGAGAGGATTGTGGAAAGTGACCGCAGTGTTCACCTGAGTCTGTCTCGCTTCGTTCTTCTATTTCCCCGTGGGCAGGCCTGTGATATCTGTGCTCAGCACCATCCCTCCAAAGATGGGCTCCATTCAGGCACTGGTCATCCCATCCACATCTTTGTGGTTGTTGTTGTTTGTTTTTCTAGACAGGGCTCCTCTGTGTAGCCTTGGCTGTCTCGGACACACATTGTAAACCAGGCTGGCCTAGAACTCATAGACATCCATGCCTGCCTTCACCTCCCTGAGTGCTGGGACTAAAGATGTGTGCCACCACCCACGGCTCCTTCCACTCATATCTAATCAGCTTAGAAGCCTCATGGGTTGTCCTTGGGTGACTTTTATTAGTTTACATTAATTGTACAAAGTAATAAGCTTCACAGTGACATTTTTTATATACACACATTATGCAGGTGACCATATTCACCCCTTCAGAATTTTATAGAAAAAAAATTCCATTGTATGTCACTCAGTACAACATTAAAATTACTTTGTTCATCCTTAAGTAATTCTTCAAAAGAATTGCAAGGTATGATTAAGTACGATGAATTGTATCTCTCCTAGTTATGCTAAGATCGATCTCAAAGATACATATTTTAATATTAACATAATTTAATTAGCATAATTTAATATTAACCTTTAACTCCGAGGATACTGCCTCCACCTCCGCAGTACTAAGATTACAAGTGTGTACCACTTTGCCTGGTGTAGGAGTTACTGGGGTGGCACTGGGAGCTTTTGGATGCCACCCAAGCTGTTGGCCAACTTAGCTGCATCCATATCTCTTATAAGGTATAATTCTTACCAAAAGCAATAGGAAATTTGTTATCTCAAATGTCATATTTTGTTTCAGCGTCATGATTTTAGTACATGAAACCAAAACTCCAAGCACCCCGCACAGAAAAGTTGTTCTTTCACATGAAGAAAGAGAGAAGACACCCCTTTCTTCAAAGGCATCTTTGATAGTACATTCAGTGTATAAAATGCAAATTTTCCAAACTTATAACATGATAATATTTTCTTTTTCATAAACAAAGCAGTACAAATAACTCAAGGGTGTGATTTCCAAGTTAGAATTTTCTCACTTTCCCATTCTTCATGGCCTCGCCTGAGTCTTGATGTCACCTGAGGGACTTGTCAGAGTCAGCTCAGTGGCCACACCCTTGAATCTATGATGGTGACACTGATCGTGAAACACACCCCTGAAAGTATGATCGTGCAATGCTGCTTGGTTTTGACGTTTTCTTTGACAGGTGGATCTGTGGTTTCTCCGTCCCATAGATGTGTTTAATAGCCAGGAATGTGCAGCTCCACCCCCCATTCCAGTCACAACCTTCCCTTCCTATTGTGGGAAACAATGAAGTTGAAGATTGGAGCCCTAAACACACACACACACACACACACACACACACACACACACACACACACA
>NW_026585504.1:64835382-64905749 GCF_907164565.1 Psammomys obesus | reverse complement strand
ACACACACACACACACACACACACACACACACACACACACACACACACACCACAGCCCTATCAGGACCAAGTCACTCACATTTCTTACCTGTTTTGGTATGATTCCCAGCAGTCACCTAGCCAAGAGAAGAGAGACGAGTATACAACATAGAAACCGTTTGCAGAGGATTTCCTTTCTTTTCCTTGCCATGTAAAGTTTGTGTTACATTTATTTATTTACCCATTTTATTTGTATGGTTCGGAGTGGGTGGAGTCAGCTGCCCCAGCACACTTGTGAAGGTCAGAAGACAACTTAGGAGCCTCTTGTCTCCTTCCATTCTGTGGGTCCTGGGGACCAGCTCACATCATCTGATACCTTTATCCTCTAAGACATCCTCTTGGCCCCATTTTACCAGTTTTATTTTAACCTAAAAAATATATATATAAAACATCAATAAACTGTAAATCCAGTGAGCACGTTCAAGCTGGGAAAAAAATGGGATCTAAAGTTCTGCTGTTTGTGGAGAGGGTAGTGAAGTCTTGGCACAGTTATTTATAAAATTATGAATAATTGGCGTATGAAATATTTTTAGTGAGTGCTGTTATTTATGTCTGTGGCCTGTAAACTTAGACAGACTCTTGATTCTGCTTTGAGAGATTTGCCCTTTTCTCAGAATCTCTCTGAGCTCTGAATTGCTGCTGGAGTGGGGAAGGTGCTAAATGGAGTGTTTTTATTGTGTGTTAAGTTTTAAAGGACTGAGATGGTTCCTTGAGGGAGCAAGGTTTTTTAGTTCCTCTTTTTCTTGGTTCTGAGCAGCGCCCTTTATTCACATAAGGTCAGATCAAAGAATGTGTTTAGATTTGAATAGAGAAGCATGCTGTCCTTTGTGAAGGATGGACATTCATTTTTCTTTTTGAAAGTACAAGATGAATTTTATAATTTTATACCTTATATAAACACACCCCAGAATTCTAGAAATTTCTAAAATAGTCTCATTTAGGAGTAATTTTTTGTTGCTGCACTAACTAGTGATTACTTTTAAACTCATAATCTCAAGGTCATATTGGCGTGTGTGTGTGTGTGTGTGTGTGTGTGTGTGTGTGTGTGTGTGACTGCAGACATGTGTGCCTGTGCTTTCAAAGGCCAGAGATGAACGTCCACTGTCACTCCTCCCAGTGTCATTATTTGGCCGGGTGAGCATGTGCAGCGGTCAGAGGGCATCTTGCAGGTAGAGGGTCTTTCCTTCGACTATCGAGTGAGATCCATAGTCCCTGAGATCTGTTTGTCCCGAGATCAAGATCAAGTGCCCCTATGTATGAGCCATCTCACCAGCCTTTGTGTGACAGCGTTTCTTACTGGCCTGGAGCTGCCCCACTAAGCTAGACTGGCTGGCTTACCCAGTGAGCCTCGGAACCAACCCATCTCTCCATCTGCAGCCCGCAGCACACACACCACACTGGCATTGACCTTTGAAACAAACTACCCCTGAGAGCTTAACTACCTACCAAACCGTCTCAAGAATTTCACTGCCCTGTTGGGTTCTCATTCTATCATCTAGTTCTTGGTTTCTTTCTAAACTCTGTATTCAGACCTGAATATTTTTTAATATAATTTTTATTTAGTACAATTTATTCACTTGTATCCCAGCTGTAGCCCTACCCTCATCCCCTCCGAATCCCACCTTTCCTCCCTCATCTCCTCCCATGACCCTTCCCATGTACACTGATAGGAGAGGTCTTCTTCCCCTTCCATATGACCCTATCAGGTCTCATCAGGACTGGCTACATTGTCTTCCTCTGTGGCCTGGTAAGGCTGTTCCCCCCTCAGGGGAAGGGGATCAAAGAGCCAGCCACTGAGTTCATGTCAGAGACAGTCCCTGTTCCCCTTACTAGGGAACCCACTTGGAGACAGAGCTGCTATGGGCTACAGGGGTTCTAGGTTATCTCCATGCATGGTCCTTGTTTGGAGGATCAGTCTCAGGAAAGACCCTTGGGTCAGGATTTTTTGGTTCTGTTGCTCTCCTTGTGGAGCTTCCAGATCTGTCTCCCCCTTCTTTCATACCTGCACTCTGCCCAGAGTTTGGCCATGAGTCTCAGCATCTGCTTTGATACCCTGCTGGGTAGAGTCTGAACATTTTTACTATTAGATGTTTTGACCCTTGAACTGAATTCTTACCAAGCAAAGTAGAACAAGGCTTCTCCTCTGAAACAGACATACCCTATGAATAAACACTGGGAAGATGCCTCCTTTTCTTATGAGTGAGCTGCCTGTTGCCCCCTGAATGTCTCGCCTTCCCAGCTCACCTCAGGACAGGGCAAGAAAGACTTTACTATGTTCAGGAGCCCTCTAGGTCAGGAAGTCTCATGTACATAATCTAAAAGATAATGTTCTTTGGTAAGTGTGTGGCTTGGGTAAATTGGCAAGATGCTTGAGATTGTTTAATGGGCTTATCAGCTATATCTTCCTTTTGGGAAACAAATGAGTTTAAAATCATAGTATTTCCTTGAGCCTTGACCTACTTTCGTAAATCACCCAGTTCAAGAAACTTAGCATTTTATTTTAGAACTATTGCTTACTGATGCTTCATGAAGATATCTTCAATGATGGCAACAAAATAATATTGGACAAGCTGCACTCTTTTAGAATGAGGAATTAGAACAGCAGTGGGATAGTCTTAAGTATATTCTCTATGTATCTGTCTGTCTCCCACTCTGTGTCCATATCTCCCCCCCCCCTGCTCACACATTATCAAGCTCTCTTATACTCAGTGACTTATCAGCTTCATTGTCCTTCTAGGTTTCTGTGTGTGTGTGTGTGTGTGTGTGTGTGTGTGTGTGTGTGTGTGTGTGCTTGAATTTGCATGTGTGTGGGAGCCATGGATCAGTTTGTCACTCTCTTCCACCTTATTTTTCAGGCAGGGTCTTTCACTGAACTCTCACCCATTCGCTTGCATGGCTGGCCCCTGAGATCTCAGGGCCCTCCCACCTCTGCCTTTGGAGTTCTAGGATTACAAGTGTACCCTGCTAGACCTGGCTTTTTAGGTAGGAGATCAGTCCTGTGGCCCTCAAGTTCATGCAACAAATATTTTAAAGACAGAGTCATCTCCCTGAGCCCTTCATTTCTTTTGCAAAGTGACCACAGTCACTTTGATATGAGGGAAAAGGTCTGGGTGAAAGGTGAGAGGCTAAAGCCCTTGAGGGATAAAGGTATTAACTGACTGGCAGCAAAGCCTTGGACAGTGTCTTGGGCTTTATGGGTTTCAAAGCTTGGGCCTGGGTGTTGCTCAGCAGGTTCTTTAAAAACCCAGTTATGTTATATGACTACATTTTTGTTTTAATCCCAGGTGTGGGATATGGGACTGCTTCAGACCGTCCAAGGCTGATAACTACAGTGTGTCTCATGCTCTGGCAGGGCTGTGATTTGTGCCAGCTGCAGGTAGATTAATTCTGGGAACTCTTGAGAGGGTATAAATAGGAGAGCCCTGAGAGGGCCTGTGGAGCCTTGGCCTTCCCTGCCGCACCCCAGCCGCCCTGCTGCTGCATTTGCTGTGGGTTTTGTACTTTTTTTAATTTTTAATTTTATTTTCATTAATTACAGTTTATTCACTTCATATCCCAGCTGTGGCCCCTCCCCCATCCCTTCCCAATCCCACCCTCTATCCCTCTTCTTCTCCTATGCCCCTCCCCCAGTCCACTGATAGGGGAGGTCCTTCTACTCTTCCATCTGACCCTAGCCTATCAGGTCTTATCAGGACTGGCTGCAATGTCCTCCTCTGTGGTCTGGTAAGGCTACTCCCCTCTCAGGTGGAGGTGATAAAAAAGCTAGTCCATGAGTTCATGTCAGAGATGGTCCCTGTTCCTATTATTGGGAAATATTCTTGGACACTGAGTTGCCATGGCTACTTCTGTGCAAGGGTTCTAGGTTATCTCCATTCATAGCCCTTGTTTGGAGTATCTGTCTCAGAAAAGACCCCTGGGGCCAGATTTTTTGGTTTTGTTGCTCTCCTTGTAGAGCTCCTGTTCCCCCCCCCCAGGTCTTTCTATCTCCCCTTTCTTTCTTAAGATTCCCTGCACTCTAAAAAGTTTGGCTATGAATCTCAGCATCTGCTTTGATACCCTGCTGGGTAGAGTCTTTCAGTGGCTCTCTGTGGTAGGCTCTGTACCCCAGTTTTTAAATTAAATTTTTATTTTTTATATTAATTATATTTTATTCACTTTGTATCCCAACTGTAGCCCTCTCCCTCATCCCCTTGAAATTCCACCCTCCCTCCCTTTTCTCCACCCATGCCTCTCCCCCAGTCCACTGATAGGGAACCCACTTGGAGACTGAGTCTATGGTTACATCTGAGCAGGGGTTTCAGGTACTTGGTTGGGATCGTAGTCTCTGCAGGACCCCCAGGTCTCAGTTTTTTTTTTTTTTTTTTTTCGGCTATGTTAGTCTCCTTTTGGAGCTCCAGTCCCCTCAAGGTATTTCTATCTCCCCCTTATTTCATAAGATTCCCTGCACTCTGTCCAAAGTTTAGCTATGTGTCTCAGCATCTGCTTTGATACCCTGCTGGGTAGGGTCTTTCAGAGGCCCTCTGCGTTAGGCTTCTGTCCTGTTCCCTGTTTTCTCCTTCTTCCGATGTCCATCCTGTTTGCCTTTCTGAATGAAGATTGAGCATCTTACCCAGGGTCCTTCTTCATAATTAGCTTCTTTAAGTGTACAGATTTTATTATGATTATCCTATATTATATGTCTAATATCCACTTATAAGTGAGTATATACCATGTGTGTCTTTCTGCTTCTGGGATTCCTCACTCAGGATGATCTTCTCTAGTTCCCACAATTTGCCTGCAAATTTCATGCTTTCCTTGTTTTTAATTGCTAAGTTGTATTTCATTGTATAAATGTACCACAAATTCTGTATCCATTCCTCAACTGATGGACATCTGGTTTGTTTCCAGCTTTTGACTATTACAAGTAAAGCAGCTACAAACATGATTGAGCAAATGTCCTTGTATACTTGAGAACCTTTTAGATATATGTCCAGGAGTGGTATAGCCGGATCTTGAGGTAGCACTATTCTTTTTTGTCTTGTTTTGTTTTTTTGAATTGACACTATTCTTAATTTTCTGAGAATGCGCCAGATTGATTTCCAAAGTGGTTATACAAGTTTACATTCCCACCAGCAATGGAGAAGGGTTCCTTTTTCTCCACATCCTCTCTAACCTGTGTTCTCTACTGATTCAATGCAATTCCCATCAAATTACCAACACAATTCTTTACAGACCTTGAAAGAAAAATTCTCAATGTACGGAATTAGAAGAAACCCAGACCTCAAGTTATACTATAAAGCAACAGTAATAAAAACTGCGTGGTACTGGCATAGAACCAGTGGATCAATGGGATTGAATAGAATACCCAGAAATAAACCCACACATTAATGGACACCTGATTTTTGACAAAGATGCCAAAACCATACAATGGAAAAAAGATAGCATCTTCAACAAATGGTGCTGGGCTAACTGGATGTCTACATGTAGAAAAATGCTTATCATGCTGCAAAAAAATTCAAGTCCAAGTATATCAAAGACCTCAATATAAAATCAGACACACTAAACCTGTTAGAAGAAAAAGTGGGGAAGAGCCTTGAACTCATTGGCACAGGAGACAACTTCCTGAACAGAACACCAACAGCACATGCTCTAAGATCAACAATCAATAAATGGGACCTAATGAAACTGAAAAGCTTCTTTTTACTGAAAAGCTTTAGCAAAGGACACTGTCGTCAGAACAAAACGACAGCTTACAGATTGGGAAAGGATCTTCACCAACCCTATATCTGACAGAAGGCTAATATCCAGAATATTTAAAGAACTCAAAAAGTTAAAACAGCAACAAATCAAGTAATCCAATTTAAAAAATGGGGTACAGAGCTAAACAGAGAATTCCCAATAGAGGAATGTTGAATGGCAGAGAAACACTTAAAGAAATGCTCAAAATCCTTAGCTATCAGGGAAATGCAAATCAAAATGACCCTGAGATTTCACCTTTTACCCAGCAGAATGTCCCAGATCAAAAACTCAAGTGAGAGCACATGCTTAGTCAACTCTTGAATGATAGAGGCACTAAGGAATCTTGTTAAGCATTGCAATCTTTCTCCTGCCTCCCTGTCAGCTGGCAGGCTCACTCAAATATGAACAGTCCTGTGTGATTCCCTTTGCACAGAGTTCATGGATGTTAAGATGAGCAAAAAGCAATCAGATACCAAGGATCTCAGGGAGAACTTAGAATATTCCATGAGCATCCATAGTACTACTGTGGAGGGCAACTACTGGCTAATCCTTGAACCCATCTTAGCCCCTTGAACCCATCAAAGAATTATGTCTTTCCATGGCTAGTGTTCTTGCCTTCTCTGCATAAATGAATGGCCAAGGTTCTCCTTTTCATTTATTCCATAGTTGTATGAGGAGATAAAAATGCATTTTCCCCAAAATGTGTCCTGTTTGGTAGGCTTGATAACTCACTTCTAATCGATTTTGTTCCATAACAAATTAATTAATGAATTAGCACAGCAATCTCTCTGTCTGCACACTAAGCCCAAGTTGATGCCTTAGTCTGAATTAGTAAGTTTCTGCTGTAATTACAAGTGATGATCTGAGAACAGCTCCTTTGCAAATACTCTACAATCTATTTTATTGCATTTACAAAATAATTTGTAAACATACCCTCAAGATATAAATTGGGCTGTATTTCTCTTGGGTCACTGTATTTGATTTTCTTTCCAAGCCTACCATTATTGCATTTTTCTTCTTTGTGTATTTTTAGCACCTCTTTCCTCCTGAGCATCTCAACATTACCTCCAGGGAATGATAGTGAGAACAGGCACAGAAATAATTAATATATCCTTTGCAGTCATTTGATCCACACGTTAGCCTTTTCAAGAGCAAGAGCGGAAGTTAGGTTCACCTTGTTGGTGAAGAAACTTCATTTCAAACAGGCAGCTGGCTTTCTGGGTGTTGTGCAGTGAGTCAGGCTGTGTGGGCTGGATTCTATATTTTGGTGCTGGCAGCATTAGTTGTATTCTGTACTTGTGCTCCTCAAACTCAGCTGTGTCTAACAATCACCTGGTGATCTGTAAAAGTTATTCTTCTGGGACTGGGTAGATGCTTTGATGGGTTAAGTGCTTCTGGCACAAGATTGAGGACCAAGTTGACTTTGTTTCTCTGAACCCTTGTGGTGCCCCATGCTTGTAAACCTAGTGATGTGGGGTAGAAGCAGGCAGATTTGTGGCCAACCATGTAGTCTGTTTGGGAACAAGGTCCACACCAATGAGAGACTCAAAACTAAGGTGGAGAAGCAATTGAGGAAGACTTTCCTAATTCAGCCTCTAGTTTCTATGTATGCCTGGCATGGGTGAGGAATGCTTTCACACACTCGAACACATGAAGACATCACATACACACACACACACACACACACACACACACACACACATACACAGACATACACACACATACATGCACACAAACACATTATGCATGCCCTGCTTGCCCTCCAGGGTGTCTCTGAGCTAATTAGCTTGGATGTGGCCTGAGCATAAGAATTTGCATAATTTCCATATCTTTAGCAGTGCTGTAGGACAGTTCAACTTTCACATTGTTTTCTTTTTTTTTTTCTTTCTTTTTTTTTTTTTTTTTTTTTTCTGATCCTAGTCTGTTAGGTCTCATCAGGAGTGGCTGCTTTGTCTTCCTCTGTGGCCTGGTAAGGTTGCCCGCCTCTCAGGGGGAAGTGATCAAAGAGCAGGCCAATCAGTTCATGTCAGAGACAGTCCCTGTTCCTATTATATTTTTTTTAATTTTATCTTTTTCTTATCAGTTACATTTTATTAACTCTGTATCCCAGCTGTATCCCTCTCCCTCATTCCCTCCCAACCCCACCCTCCCTCCCTCATCTCCACCATGCCCCTTTCCAAGTCCACTGATGGGGGGGACCTCCTCCCCATTCATCTGATCCTATTTTATCAGGTATCTTCAGGACTGGCTGCAAAGTCCTCCTCTGTGGCCTAACAGGACTACTCCTCCCTTGGGGGGTGGGGAGGTCAAAGAGCCAGCCATTGAGTTCCTGTTAGAAATAGTCCTTGTTCCCCTTACTATGGGAAACCTACTGAGCTACCACGGGTTACATCCGAGCAGAGGTTCTAGGTTATATCCATACATGGTCCTTGGTGAATGTCAGTCTCAGAAAAGACCCTGTGCCCAGATATATTTGGTCCTTATGAAGCTCCTTTCTTGCTCACCATAGTGAAGATTTCAGGAGCTAGGTCTTGACTTCATTTTTCTGCCTGCAATATTTCCCTCAGAGTAGCCTGTCCAGTCACTTTTGTATAGGAGACATGTTGAACTTCTAGGGAAGGAAGAAGTTAAATTGGTTCTTTGAAGACAGTAAGTTTAAATATATAAGAGGCCTTTGGCCCTGTGGGAACACGAATAAGAGGTGACAGTCTGATGAGAGGAGAGGATCATAGGTACTCTGATGAGAGAGAGCAGAGGATCAAGGATACTCTGATGGGAGACAGTAGAGGAAAATGGCCATTGTGGACAAGGAAAGAGGGGACTATGGGCACTCTAATGAGAGCTAGTAGGGTGTTTATGGAGACAATGAGGATTGTGGAGTACTCTGGTGTGATGAAGCAGGGGGTTGTGGGTAGATGTGATGCCTCCAGAGACAACAACCCCACTTCACAGATATCTGAGGCCTGATGTCTGGCATTACTGAAGGCCTGAGAGCTCTGCAGTCCTTGTCCAAGCCATACTAAGTGCACACATTGGTAGGACACTCATTGCTCCAGTGTCAGTGTGCATAGTGTATACTGGTCTGTGTCACTCAGGGAAATGATGGCCCCTTGGTGGGCCCAGTACAAGCGTTAGGTTCTAATGCACAGTTGCTCTGATGGACATAGATTCCAAGGCCTGTCACCATAGTCAACCCCTCTATTCAGATAGCTCAGACCATCTACCCAAAGCTGAGTTTTCAGGTAGGCCCGAGCCATTCTGTCTCTTCTGCCAATATTTGGGAAAGTCTTTGGCTCACAATGCTTTCTGGGGTTTACGGGATAAAAGAGAGATGGACAACTGAGTACCATCTTTCCTTCAGTGTGGAAGTCAGGCAGGAGGCCTGGGGGTCCTTCCTGATAGGGTCCATAGTGTGGTCATCCTTCTCTTTTGTAGTTCCGAATACATAAAAGGGCTGCAGTATCTCATATTACCCGTCGTGACGAAGATATAATCAGGTTTATAAGAAATTTATTGTTTTGGTTTTATCATGTTCATATGTACTATGTGACCAGTTTGTTCCCATGGTGTGTGTGTGTGTGTGTGTGTGTGTGTGTGTGTGTGTGTGTGTGAGTCTGTTTCTCTGTCATTATTCCCATATCCCCAGTTGTTTTGGTTTGTAGATAGGGCCCATACTGGCCATGAACTGCCTAGTTTTGAAGGCTGGATTGCTGATGAGCTGCTGGGCTGCTTCTCTCTACTTGTCCAGTACTGAGATCACAATCCCCCAGTGATGATGTCTGTGAGTTCTGGGAATCAAGCTTAGATCCTCACACTTGCAAGGCAAACACTTTCCTGGTTGAGTTGTCTTCCCAGACTTGCTCATGCTTTGCTAAGGAACAAGTATAGGTACAGTAGGTGAGGGTCAGTCATCATGTGAAGAGGAAAAGGTCACTCACACAGGCCCAGGGGAAAAGTGGAAAATACAGCAGGTGTTTGAGGTTACTGTATCTCAAAGCTGACAGTCCTCTCTCACCCTCCATCTCTCATTTATCTTATATCTTACATGCAAGGAAATGCTGCCAGTTGCAACCACCCTACCTATGAGTTGCAGACTTGAAACCCAGGCCCAGCTTCCTGAACACCCTCATATCGGCATCAGAAGGTGTCCCAGGTTACTTGACACTAAGGTGACCACTGGTTAAATCCAATAGGTTATTTCTTGTGGAGAATGTTAGAATGTTTCTGGGAGAGCCAATTATCTTGGAACCCCAATTTGCCAGCCTATTTTTCTTTAAACACATAGAATATTTTTTTTTAATGTGAAGAAAATGGTTACCCAGGTTTCAGGTGAACATTTCAAAATTAGTCCCCCGTGTACCATTACAATGTTTCTTATTGGTTTTAGGATTCTAGTCATTTCTTGATCATTTATAGAAATCTCCTACCTTCTTACCAAGGATGAGTCACCTGGCGCCTTTGGAGCTGCCTCTGCCTCTCTGCTCCCACTGAGGCTGTGAGCAGCTTGTCAGGATCTACTTCCCACTCCGTGACAAGGAGACACCTCACCTGAGGACTTCCTGCCATTTCCAGGGGCTGGGGTATAAAAATAATAGTTTTAATGTCAAAAAACACATCAGGACAATATTACAAGCAGAATTTCTTCTGTGAAACTCCTCAAACTATTGCGTCTCACCATCTCTCTAGAATTTTGCCTCGTTAGTGGGCAAGAGTTATCTGAATTATGGTAAATCAAAGGCAGCGTTTATGTTTTAAATTCTATTTAGGTACATAATTGAGGTCTTTCTCTTTTTGGATAGAAGTCTCCACTCAAAATTAAAGTGGATTTTCCATGGAGAAAATCAAAGTCCATGTGATTTCAGTAACTCCAGGATGGGTGGATTCAGACTAGGACTCAGTCTATGTAGATTTTCAAGACAGTAGTTTGGCTTACATGGTCTCTGTGGTGCTATGAGATGGATATGGTGGTAATATCAGTTAATGTCTAAGGACACCGACCTGGAACACAGCCACGAGTCAGCTGAGAAGAGAAGCCTCAGATGAAGAGTTGTCTAGATCTGACTGGACATGCCTGTGATCTGTGGACATGCCTATGAGGGGTTGTCTTGATTGGTAATTGATATAGGTGGGCAGAGCCATCCCTGGGCAGATGGTCCTGAACTGTATAAGAAAGTTCATCGAGTGTAACCTAGCCTGTGAGCCAGCTAGCAGTTAGCATCCTCCAATTTCTTGCTATACTTTTTTGGCTGGGAAATGAGTTCTTTGGTCAGAGGTAATTCTGTATGGACAGCAAACAGTCCTTCCTTTTAGGTTTTAGCCTTTGAGTTCATATCTTATTTTTCCTTAATGATGGACTATAATCCGTGACTGTAAGCTGAAATAAGTCTTTTCCTGACCTAAACTGCTTTTGGTCAAGGTATTTTATCACAGCAACAACAGCAACCTAGGAACACACAGATGATTCTAAAGGAGGAAATTGGTTTAATTATATTTTCATCATTGTGTGAGCAAATATTCTACTGATACTTTATGTTAATGGTGGGGAAAAAACACTTTTATAGAATTAGCTGAGCTAGTTTTGGTAGTGGCCATCTAGAAGCCTAGCACTTAGAAGGTCGAGTCAGGAGGATGAAGAGTTTGAGACCAGACCTTGCTGTGTAGAGGCAGTCTCTCCCCCCCCCACCACAGCTTTCTGTTGCAAGTACTTAGGAACACTTACCTAATTGACCTTTATGTTTGTCATCAGTAGGAACAGCACAGGTGACACCATCTGTCAATCAGCATATTAACCAGCCAACAGTGACATTTATTGAATGGCTTCTTGTGCTGTACTTGGTGTGGTGTCAGGGATGCGCTGTGCATTTCAATCCCTGATAGACTTCTGCTGTCATCCTGACCTGGCACCCATATTCAGCAGTTCTTTAGTGACATGGCTTGGCTAGCTCTTTTTTCCTTTTGAACTATTATTGTTGCAAATTCTCCTTCATTAGCCATGGTGCTAAGTTTTTTAAATTATTTAGTGGTGTATGTGTGTGTGTGTGTGTGCATGCACATGCATACTTGAGCATGCACCTCCCCCCCCATGCTTAAATACAGTGTTCATGGAGGCAGAAGAGGGTTCAGTTAGTCTAGAGCTGGAGTTATGGACAGTTACAAGCTGCCTGACATGGATGCTAGGACCAGAATTTGGCTGCTTTTCGAGAATAGTTAACTGCTCTTAACTGCTGAGCCATGTGTTCAGCCTCCAAAGTGTTAAGTTGAAAATATATGGTGACCATCACGGCCTGGTCTAGCCTATCATCAGTGTGCTCAGAACTCTTTATTAGCCCAGTGTCAGGTGAAAACATTGTACACAAATGTCTGTGTCGTAATAAAGGCCGGCTCTCTCATGTCACTTACTAAGTGGCTGTACCCAAAACATGCTGGTAGTCCAGGCCAGTGTCAGCACCATGATCTAGCCTGTAACTTCGTGCTTCTCCTCACTACTGCTGCACAGCATGACAAACTAGGGTCAAACCACGTGTCACCGACTCAGGAAAGGATTAACATTCAAAGCGTGGCTCCTATTAAACCTATATTGCTTTTTCCTTTCTTGTAAAGTTAAAAAAAAAAAAAAGATGGCTCCTTAAGTCAAGGCCTGCCTGTGGAGTTATTATTGCTGCTACATCCTATGAATACTTAGAGTTCTTTGACAAGAGGCAATTGCCTCCCAATCAGTTCAGCTTAACCAACTCAGAAGATACATAAATATGTCTCTGCCAGCCATTGATCACATAAGAAGGATCCAGTATTGACCATAATTTCTGGAGCAAACTTTGATCACCTGAATTGATGGGGGTCATAAGACTGAATCTTGCTTAATTAAAAACTTTACTTGACAAGCTGAACTTTTTTTACCCTCATGCTATACAGCATGATGCTTTGAAATATGTAAACGTTATGGAATGGTGAATGCATTAGCATTTGTATTCCCTCACACACTTGTCTTTTCTTTTTCATGTGATAAGAACCCTGAAAAATGTACATCTTAGCAATCTCCAAGTTAAGAATACATTGTTAATAGCGGCAACCATGCTCCATGTGGACTCTCTAAATATTCTTCCTGTATCACTGAAAGTTTGTGTCATTTGACCAACATCTACTCACACCTTCAGCCCAAGTACCCCATTTTGCTCTCTGATTCTATTGGTTCATCTTTTGGATCTTAAAAGTCAGTGAGTCATGTGGAGTTTGTCTTTCAGACTGGCTTGTTTCATTTAATGCCATGCCTTTGGGGCTTGCCCATTTGCAGCAACATAGAAAAATTTACATTGTTCACATTTCTTTTAAATTAAAGTTCCCCTAAGAATTCTTTGTGTGAGTGTACCTATATGTGTATACATGCATGTAGGTGTCAGAAGACAACCTCAGGTGCCCTCCTCCTTGTTTTGCTTGAGATAGAGTCTCTCAGTGAATTGGGAACTTAGAAAGGCTGGCCAGGAAGCCCTGGGGATCTCATTCCTTAACACTGGAACTCTACGCAAACGACTCTAGGCCTGGGTCTTGTCCATGGGTTCTCAGGATCAAACACGGATCTTCATGCTTGGACAGCAAGCGCTTCAGTGCCTGAGATATCTCCCCGGTCCATGCTGGGGCTGCCGTATGGGTGTATCAGACTATGTAGGGCAGCCAAACCACACACACCTGTGAGGGCAATAGCTGACTCGTCAGCTCATTTGGCGATGGTCACTGCTCAGCCGCGGTGTTTAACTTCCCCTTCGGGAGCTCTGGCCTCCTGCCCTGTTAATTCCTTAAGAAAACTGGGTTGGGAAATTACAAATTTGTCTTTTTGGTTTTTTTTTTTTTTTTATTAGCCTGCAAGGATTTTAGTGCAACCATTTGCCATATATATTTCATCCCTCTGTATGGCATTTTTGAAGTATTTATTTTATTTTTTTTAACTTTTATTAGTTACACTTATTCACTTTGTATCCCCCCATAAACTCCTCCCTCCTCCCCTCCTAATCCCACCTTCCCTCCCCCTTCTTCAGGAATGCCCCTCCCAAGTCCACTTATCTCCCTCCCCTTCCTTCTGATCTTAGTCTATCAGATCACATCAGGAGTGGCTGCATTGTCACCTTCTGTGGCCTGGTAAGGCTGCTCCCCCCTCAGGGGAAGGTGATCAAAGAGCAAGCCAATCAGTTTCTGTATTTTTAGTGTGTGTGAGCATGTGTGTGTGTGCGTGTTTGTGTGTGTGTGTGTGTGTGTGTGTGTGTGTGTGTGTGTGTACATGACTCAAAGTTCCTGTGGAGGACTGACGAGAGTGTTGGACTCCCTGCAGCTGGAATTGCAGGCTGTTGTGATGTGAACGGCCCTCCATGTGCTGGGAGCTAAATTTGAGTCCTTTGCTCTATATTCTCCCCTCCCTGGTTATACTCAGAAACCTTATTTCCTTCTCTCCTTCTCTCCTTCCCGATGTCCAGACCTCAGGAGCCTACCTTCAATGAAAAGGATGTCTGGCTCTTTCATGCTTTCCTGTTCCAAAAGAGCCTCCCTCTATGCACAGCACATTTAGAACTGAACCTCTGTTACAGAAATAAATGTTACTGATAGATGCAACAAGCAGTAAAAGCATCACCTGAGAATTTATTAATGTAACTGTGGGAATCTGCTCAATATGGAAGGTAGTTGGTGATATCGAGAAGTGTTCTGAGTGAAGAGTAATGCAGAGAAGAAGTGGATTGATGTGCCCGTGGCTGTGAGTTCATCTCAGGCACATAAAGCAAACACTCTACCCTCTTATCCATCATGCACATTTAATCTCGGAGATTTCATTGCGTGCTTCATTCACTTTGTGAGTCAAATCTGGGGTTGAAAGAGGGGAGTTTTATATGTTTTTGCCTGGCAGTGGGAATGTTAAACTGTGAACAAATTGGGATGTTCTTTTAAAATGCAGTGATTTATCTCATGCTATTTTTCTCCCACTTTTAAAATTTAGTATGCTAGTGTGGAACAAAAGCTGCTAGCAGTCCCTGGGAATGGGAATGTGGCTGTGATATTTGCTAGCTACAGCGACAGTATATTCTGAGCATCCTCCCCACCACCTCAAAACAAACAGGTCAATGAATCACAGGAGAGGAAGTTGCTGGGGTGTCTGGGAGCGCCTGTCAGGCAGTCTCTCGCCCTGTTGCTTTTCTGTTTAGCAGGTACTGTTTTAGTCTTTTATTTATTTTTGACAATCGCATACATGGATACATTGTCATATCTACCCCTCGCTTTTCCCAGACTCTTCCCATAACCCTCCACTATATTTCTCTCCTAGCTTTCTACCTTTTTAATTGTTTTTAACCCCACGGAGTCCACTTAGTGGCTGCTGCAGTATTGACTGTTCTTATTTGCTTCACCTTGCACAGATTTTAAACATGTAGCCCTCCAACTCTTACAGTCTTTATGTCCCTTCTGCCATGGTGCTTCCTGCACCTTGGAGGGGCTTGATAGAAACCGCCCATGGAGGACTGAGTTCAGCAGTCATTTATCCTTAGAATTTTGGTCGATGATGAGATCCCACCTTAGTTGCTACCCATTGCTGAAAGAAGTTTCCCTGACCGAAGATGAGATGAGCACTCATCTGTGAATATAAGCATAAATATTGAGAAGGCAGTTTGACAATCTGTCCCTTTCGTAAACCACGGGTAGTGGATTCCCCAATAGGGTCTGTGACCTCCTGGGCCATAGGCTTTTGACCAGGTTTAATACCTGTCATGAATTCAGTCCTGTGGCCCAGGCCATGGATCTAATCAGAAAGGGTGTTGATTATCCCCATAACCTTCACACCACCATTTTGTTTGATGTGTTTTATAGCATATATTTATGTTTTGACCTAATCAGATCATTATTAATCACTGAGTAGTAGTGGTTTTTCAACCTATTCTGAGCACAGCCCTAACATTTATGATGAAGTTAGTAGCTCTACAGAAGAATGGAGTAGCAGTATGGAAGAGATGCTGCCTGCCACATTTTCCCACTATTTCCCCATAGTTCATGGGAAAATAAAGGCCACACATTCTCAGATGGGATCACTATTAAAAGCAGATCTGTGCAGGCATGAGGAAATCCTAAAGTGAAATAAGTTTTGTGTTTAAATTCTTAGTTCTGACACTTAGTGGGAACCAGAATGCTTAAAAAACACTCAAGCCAATCCCCTTATCTGCAAATGGTCGAGGATATCTGTCTGGCTCATGTATATAATATATGTGCAAGCTCACTTGTTATAACTTTGAGGTTTAATATTGTGGTACTTCTTCATTGCCAACCTGAATGGACTTAAAGTTACTTTGGCAAGATGCTTTTAGGTATTCTTATAAGTGTGATTCTAGAAAGATTTAAATGAGGGAGGACCCACCCTGAATTTGGGCAGCATCATCCCTTGGCCTGAGGTCCCGGACTGAATAAAAAGGAGAAAGTGAGCTGAGCGCCAGCACTCATCTTCTCTGCTTCCTGACTGTGAATGGCGTGTGACCAGCTGCCTCACGCCCCTGCTGCCCTGCCCTCCCCTGCATGGTGGATTGTACATCAAACATCCTTCCTAAATTGCTCTTTGTTGTATATCTGGTCTCAGCAATGAGAAAACGAATACTTTTTCTTGAATATTCAGTTATTCAGCATCTTTGTGCTCCACAAAGAATTTAACATTTCATGCTAATTGCACCCCAGTCTCTAACCTTATATGCTTGAGTATAAATGATCACTTTTTTCAATTTTGCAGCAAGTTACTATGTAGATGACACATATGGGTGGATATTCAGAGGCAAAACATTCTGTTGAAGTCTTTGCTGCAGCAGGATGTTGCTCCACGTCCCCACCATTTCCTTTTCCGTCTTTAAGCTAGGGATCCACAGATATCTATGGATGTCAAAAGAATGAGGAATACATTGAAACAAATGTTAGCTACTGCCTAAGGAGATGGCTCAGCTGCCTAAGTGTTTACAAGGCAAGAAGTAGGATCTGAGGTCAGATCTCCAGAAATCATGGAAAATACTACAGATGTCAGGGCTCACATTTGGAACTTCAGCCCTGGGGAACTAAAGCCAGATAAATCTCTGGAACTCATTGCCCATCAAGCAAAGCCTACATAGAGTATTCCTGTTCATTGAGAGATTATTTCCAGTAAAGAACCCAAGAGGAGCAGCACCTGAGGAACTCCAGTTAAGGTTGACCTTTTTCCTATATATGCCTGGTTGTACAAACACATGTTCACGCTCTCTCTCTCTCTCGCTCTCTCTCTCTCTCTCCCTATTATTTATATCTTTGTATGTGTAGCCTTTGTGTCCATGTCATTTGATGAAAACAATAATAAAAGTCGAGGGGCTTCATTGATTGAGGTCAAGAGTACATTTGTCTATGGGTGTAAACTTAAATAGAAAGCATCTTGATAGTATCAATTAACTCAACAAAACTGTTAGTTACCCGTGGCTCCTGAGACAGCCCTGCCATGTATTTATCAGAGCTGGATTCAGTCCTGTGGAACGGGCCTTAAATCCACTTGGAACTTAGTGTGTTGTCCTCATTATAGCTCATTTAGGCATTTAGCTCGTTCAGGAACAATGGAAGACGGCAGGCCGTGGAGGGTGGGGTGAGAAAATGTTAAGAATTGGAAGGGCTGTAAAATATCCCCTATACACGGCTTAGCCATTATCACACACTCACAGTGGCTGTGGGCACCTGCAGGGGGTCTTCATAAGCCGGGTCCTTCAGCAGCAGGTGATGGAGCAGGGCTCAGAGCCCTACCCTTCATCACTCAACTGTTTGCTACATATGGGCTAAGGGAGAAAGGAGGAGTCCTTGCCTTTGGTTGTACAGCAGCTGATGACTCTGTCAGGCTCCAGTGGATAATTCCAATGTAGTTTTCACACAGATGCTCTGGTAAAACTAAATGGGTCACAAAATGAAAACTAAAGACATGAATCTTGGAAAGAGATGGATAGGGATGATTGGGATTAATAGGGATAGAAAGGAGATAAAAGAGTATTAGGGAGAGATTAATTAGAATACATTATATACATGTATGAAATTGTCAAACAAAAGTAATCAATAAACAAGGGATTTTTTTTGTTGCTCTATTTCTTTTAAATCTTTACAACCAAAGTTTAGCAAACCAATGCATGTAGTGATTCCACCTGCCTTAGGCTTTTGCTGTGAAGAGACACCATGGCCGCTGCAGCACTTATGAAGGAAACATTGAGTTGGGCCGACCTACAGCTTCAGAGGTTTAGTCCGTCAGCACCATGACAGGAGGCAGGCAGGACACAGGCAGACGTGGTGCTGGAGAGGGGGCGGAGAGAGCTGCATCTTGAACCAGAGGCAGCAGAAGACTGCTGTACCAGGCAGAGCTTGAGCACAGGAGACCACAAAGCCCCGCTTCCACAGCGACCCACTTCCTCCAACAAGGCCGCAGTTTCTAACAGTGCTGCTTCCTAGGGGCTGAGCATTCAAAGATGAGTCTGTGGGGGACCTAACCTGTTCAAACTACCATACTAAACACAAAATGTCCTGAGAGATGACGCGCGCTTAGCAAACTTTCCTGAGATATGTTGCAGGTCCAAGCTATCACCAAATGTGGCCCTGTAGGCCTTTCGTTTCTCAGAGACACGGGGTGGAATGTGCCAACTATATAGGATCCAAGAAAAAGGCACAGCAGAAATGATGATTTTTTTTAAATACAGAGGAAAATATGCATATGGGGAAGACACAGAGGATTTTTTGAGAGAAGTCTTATAGGCAGTTCTAATCGTAAATATTTTATGTATTAAGTATTCCAAATCTCTAGTGGGATTCTAAGTATCTTTTTAAGCCTAGCTTTACAGGTGATTAAAATCATAGAAATGTAAAGCCTGGAGACTTTTGAATTATTCTATGCTCGTGATTTTGGTTTAACATGTGAGTCATGGCACACAGGTGGAGATCAGAGCAGAACCTCAGGGGTCTGTCCTGGTCCTCACCTTCCACCTTGTTTTACATGAGGTCTCCTTATAGTCTTGTGCTGGGTATGCTAGGATAGCTGGCCCGGGGGCTACTGGGGATTTTCTCATCCTGCCCCCCCCCATTTCCCCATAGGGACACTGGGGTTACAAATGCTCACACTACTGCATCCAGCTTTTGTGTGTTTCTTGGTTTTTCCAGCATAGTCTCCCATATGCTTGGAAAGCACTTTCATCCCTTGAACTTCCTAACTCCTAACTCTTCCTCTTCCTAACTCCTGTGTTTGTGCATTGTATAACAAACCTGAAGAAACTGGGCAGGGAAGTGATTACTGCCATGCACACAACGGCACTAAAGCAGAAGCAGGAAGGGATGTGAGTCCCACATGTCCACTTGTCCTCTGCTTTACTAAACTAATGACTGTGAACGTGTCCTAGTGGTGTATACACTTTTAGCTGACAGTGAGCTGGGGCTGGACTGCGGCTCTGTCAGCAGAGAGCTTGTCTAGCATTCAGGAACTGGATGTGGTCCCCAGCACCATGTAAACCTGGCATGGTGCCACAACCTGCATTTCTGGCACTTGGAAGGCAGAGGCAGAAGAAACTCCCTTGGTTACATCTAGTGGCTTGCTAGTGAGGCTGAGGCACCTGTTTCTCCCCTTCCTCCTCCTGGCACTACAGGTGTTCACTGCCATGCATACCTTCATGTGGGGGAGAGGGATCCAACACGGCTCCTCATCCTTGTGCAGCAAGCACTTTTCCCCCAGAGCCACATTTCCAGCCCTCTGCACTAAGTCCTCTTGAGGCACCTGGAAACTTCCTCACACTGCGTACTGGTTCTGTGACGTTTTGATTAGCAGCCCATTAGCATCTCAGTACCTAGCATGCTCTACAAGAGCAGGGCCGTGTGTGTCTTACCCTCCCTTCCCCAGCATTCTCTCCAGCACCTGATTCATTAATGCTCATCACATAGTGATGAGAGGGACAGATGAGTTAATCCTGAAGTCAGATAACCTCATGGAACATTGGAGTCCTACTGTGTTCCTGACTGAAGGAAGTGAATCACTTGAAAGTCAATAAAACTCATTTGAGCATTTCATCAAAGGTTCATTTTCCTCCACATAGACATTAAATATTTTTCGAGTCAGGGTCCCACGTAACCCATGTATGGCCTTGTGCTGCCTGTGTAGCTGTGGATAGCTTTGCCCTCTTCCCAAGTGTTTGGATTAGACATGTGCACTGCCATACCCAGTTTATCAAGCACTGGGGATGGAACCCAGGGCTTCCTTCGTATTATGCGGCTGCTTTACCACCGCCACACCCTAGCCCCTCCTCCACATTTAAGTCTCCTGCTTCATAGACAAGCACCATCGTCTGTCTGATGGTGTAGAGCTGAGCTGCCTGCTCTTTGAACTAAATGAGCTCCCAGGACTATGATCTGTCTGAGTTAGGCTGAAGAAGCTCGGAGTTCTGTGTTGATTGATGCTGTTTTACATAGTCCTGATGATGCAGACTGTTCCAGGAGAAAAGAAAAGCATTCCCTTGCTGGTGAATCATGGCCGTGCTTACCACTTAGAGAAATGAACAGCTCCGAGGGAAGCTTTATGCACCAACAAGGCAGGATTTGATTTAAACCCTTCAGTGCTAACTGAGCCTTTAAATCTTTACCTTCAAGGGGACTGGCTCGTATTTGTTGACGCAAACAAGATCATGGTTCCAGCCGTATATGAAATATGTGGGGAGCAAGCATTGTTTGTGTAGCGGCTTCCCTTCTGTGGAATTCACTGTTGATTAAGTCTATAAAAATGAGAACAGGTCATCTCTGGAACCACCTTTGCCTCTCCACAGTCTGTTATGCTCCAAGCAGCCCTGGCTTGCCTTTCCAGCTCGTGTCTGAGAAGTTGGTGGGAAGAAGGTGTTTTATCTGGAGCTACTGGGGTTTTATCTCTGCCTTGTATTCTCAGCCATGGTTTCCTGTGTTTTTCTCTTTCTGACTATATGTCTTGGTCTCTATATCTGTCTCTGTCCCTCTTTTTCTATCTTTTTCTTTCTGTCTCTTCCTCTTTCTGTCTCTTTCTCTTTCTGTCTCTCTGTATGTGTCTCTTTCTCCCTATCTGTCTTTTACTTTGTCAGTCTTGGTGTCTGTCTCTATCTATCTCTGCATCTGTCTTTGTCACTCTATGTCTATTTATCTGTCTTTCACTTTGTCTTTATCTCTATCTTGTTCTCCTCCTCTATTTTTCATCTCCTTTGTTGTTCCTGTTTCTTTCTGTGTGCCATTCTTTCTCTTTTTTCTTTCTTGCCCCTTCATTTCCCCTAGATCTTTAATTGGCAAAGATACTAAAATTTCTGCTATTTTGTCTGATTGTGTGTTAGTTACATTTAGATAAAATGAAGATCCTTGTTTGTTTTTTTTACATTGACATGTTTAATGAGTTTAAGATAAATTTAGAAGCCATGCAGCCTGAAATGAGCAGCTGTGGGCTGCTGAGGGTGTAGCCATGTTTCTCCGAAGGTCAGCCTCCACTCATTTTCTCTTTGCTTGGCCTCTTCTGGAAGGTTCCTTCATTATGTACTCTTAATGTTTCATTGTTCTCTTAAACTGTCACTGACAAATAATTGGGGGAAGGTGTGGGGAGAATTGCCTAACCCTAGTGGAATTACATTTGTAGGTCAGCATATTCATCTTTCTTCTCCTCTAACTCCTCCTCCTCCTTTTCCTTCTCCTCTTTTCATTTGTACACCTCTTCATGTAGCTCACCGTGCTTTCAAACTCACGATGCAGGTAAGGCTTCATCTCTGAAGCCTTGATCTTAGTGTTTTTCAGGGTTTTCTAGAATAGCAGAACTGGTAGAAAAAAAAATCATATACGTAACATTTGTGGAGTTTATTAAAGTAGCTTACAGGCTGTGCTCCAGATAGTCTAATAATGGCTGTCTCCTGACAGAAAGGCCAAGAATCCTGTATTGATCAGTCCATGAGGCTAGGTGTTTCAGCTGGTCTTCAATATGTTCTAGGATCCTGAAAAAGTAAGTTTTTATGACAACAAAGGAATGCCTCTGCAGCAAGGTAGATGAATTTGCCAGTGAGAGTGAGGCAAATAGGCAAAAAGCAGATTTCTTCTTCATGTCCTTTTATGCAATCTGTTGCCAGTGTGACTCAGACTTAAGGTTGGTCTTCTCACCACAAATGATCCAGTCAAGAAAATTCTCCACAGATTCAAGTAGGTTTTAGTTGAACCCAGATGTAATCAAGTTGACAGCCAATATGTGCCATCACACTCCTCCTTTCTCCATCTCCTACTGGGATTCAAGACCAGCTTTAAGTTCTTGCTTTCTAATGAGCCAACTACACACCCAATAGTAAAAATGGTAATGGGAAAATTAGTGCTGGGGAGACATTTCTCAGGGGAGTTGCCTTACAGACCTTGTCTGTCTTCTCTGCTCTGTGGAATCCAATGGTTTTTGTTTGCATCGGTGCTGCTGTCAACCCCAGCACACACTGTCCCCTCTACGTCTTCCAGGACTCCACATTCTCAATCCTGGATTGGGTATCCACTTACCCCTCTAATGCCCTTCAGCTAGAGCATGCTCTTTCCTTCCCTTCCCATCGTCACACTCAAGTTCCCTAACTCCCTTCTTGTTAGGAAAGTTTGAGACCCACTTTCCTTTCTCTTCTCATAGTTCTTACTGCTGAGTATATGGATAAACTATGTCCTGAGTTACTGAATTCTGAGAATTTTGACTTTATAAGCAACATTTAGTTTACCTGGACATATGGGGAAACCAAGAGATAAAATGCTTGAGAGATTGGCCCAGCAAGACTCAGTGCTGGTTTATAAATATTACAGAATTATCAGTCCCACAATGAGATAATTTTGAGAAATTTGTGAAGGTGAATATTGACTCCATGGCTTCTGATGGACCATCTGTGATAGAGTCTTATCTACCATGGGGGGTGTTTTTAGTAAACTTTCCAGTATCCCTAACTGCCCATCATTCCTATACATAAGCTTCCCAACTGGTCTAATCGCTAACACTCTACCACCTGGCCCTACCTGGCCTCCACTTCCTCTTTATTCCAAGTAGAAGGGAGCTGAGTCCATTTTGTAACTTGCAAGACCCTACTTGGTCCAGCTCTCTTCATGGTGTATGTGTATTTGCATATGTGTGCAGGTGCGCACACACACATTTGTGTTGTGGAAGCTAAAAGACAGCCTTGACTGTCACTTCTCAGGTCCCACCCACCTGGTTTGTTTTCTTTTGAGACCTGGTTTTTGACTGGCCTGGATTTTCCAAGTAGGGTAGACTGGCTGGCCAGTGAGCTACAAGGATCCTCCAGTCTTCCTGTTCCCAGGGCTAGAATTACACATTCATACAACCATAACCAGCTTTTGCTTTTCAGGTTAAATTATTAAACTCTGGTGAGGTTTGCTGCTGTTGTTGTCTGTTTTGTTGTTTGCTTGCTTGCTTGTTCTTATTGTCTGAGAATTCAATACAGGATTTTAATGTTTGTTGAAATCCATTCCCTTCCAATCCCTCCCTTCACCGTTCTTCCCACTGCTTTCTCCTCCAAACCTCATGTAGTTGTCTGTTTTTAAGACAACTGAGTGAACTTGGTGATGCTGGGGTAGGCATGGGTATAGGGCTGTCTCCTGGAGGATGCTCAGGCTCCCAGGGACCACAGCCCTAGAGAAACTGACTCTCCCTCTCCCAGCAGCCACCAGTTATCAATAACACTTCAGCGAGCTGTGGGATTTCCTGACTTCCTCCCCTACCCGTGGTGGGATTTGATTTGGCTTGACCTTGTGCATGTCTTAGGCATATGTGGTAGCCTCTGTGATTTTTGGCATGGATTCAGGAAATCAGCCAAACACAAGTCTTCATGCTTTCGAGGCCAGCGCTGCCCTGACTAACTCATCCCCGAGTCCCTGGCTTTCTTTCCTGCTCATCTTCCTCTTTCGTCTTCTCAGGCCCAGCACAGAGGACCCCCCTTCTTGCCCACAAGGATCCCTCCTCGCAACAGTTTTTCTTCTGCTTGGACTGTCTTTTCCCTCTTTGAGAGCCCTGCATGCTCATCATGTTGTATCAGCACCAAGGACAGCGTCTCAGATGCTTCCATTCTGATGTTGAATCTCATAGAAAACTGTTCCTAATGGTAGCCCTGTCCACCGCAGCGTTCTCTTGTATTTGTTTTTTCATAGCATTTGCCACTAGCAACAGTTATATTTCCTAAACACATGTTTTTCCATTTACACAACATCATGCAGGAGTCCCGGTGAGATATTAATTGGTTGGTGGAAATATTGTGTTGAATTTCAGTACATGCTAATTGAGTGTTCATGATGATACTGGGGAACATAGCTCCTGTGAGTGATGAGAACTGGCTACTTATATCTATATGGATGCCGACAATCATATATATAGGACAAGGTAACGTTTCCCAACATGAATTGTAATTTCATTAATTGTCAGAACTTGGTTCTGTTTTTCCCATATTGAGCACCTGGATCAGCAAATGGCTCATCGTGTTAAGAAACCTCTGTGCTGAGTACAAAAATGAACTCTGATTGGATTCCTTCTGGGAATCTCTTTTGTTGTGACGTGAATGTGAAATGCACCCTTATCCCCGTGTCCTCATGAGTTTACATACCTGCTCCCTGGTGGTGGTGCTATTTGTGAAGATTATGCTTTGGGGAGGGGGAGCCTGCCCAGAGGAAGTAGCACACCAGACATGGGCGTTGAGATTTTACAGCCTGATCTTGTTTTCTCTTTCCTCTCTGTTTCTTAAGTGTGGATACAGTATGACTAGCTAGCCTCCTGCTCCTGACATCATGTTCGTGTTTTTTCTTGTGTATTTGTTTTTGTTCTTTTTTTAACTCTTTGTTAGTAAGTTAGCTATTGGTGCTATCCCTCAAAGCACAGCAATAACATACAGGGTAATATTCATAAGTATAAAGAAAGCGAGGGTGTGCCCTAATACTGAAGCGGGGATGCTGTATTTGGGCATAGGGTACATTCCCGGGGACTGTTCCAGTAATAAACAGTCAACAGAACATAATTTACAAGACAGCTTTGCATAAAATCATGTAGGAGTCCAGGTGAGATATCAATTGAAATATTGTGTTGAAATTCAGTACATGCTAATTGAGTTTCATGAAGACGCAGGGGAACATGGCTCCTGTGAGTAATCAAGATCGGATACTAATGTATGGATGGATGCGACAGCCATATGTAAAGGACAAACAAAGTTAGTACAGCTTACTGAACAGAAATGGCCTTCATTCACTTGCTGAGCTGCTACAGGGTGGATCCGGAATATGCTTGTTGCATTCGAGACTTACTTAGTGTTTTACTCACCACACCAATGCTTTCTCTTTAATTCATTTTAAAATCATAACAGGGTGTGTGTGTGTGTGTGTGTGTGTGTGTGTGTGTGTGTGTGTGTGTTTGCGCGCGCACGCGTATTTGTTGAGAACCATCTCACATCTCATTCCCCAGGTATTATCCACTTTGGGTTTTAATAGTTTATTCTATGACCTTCCAGGGCCTCCCCAGAACTGGGATCACAGGTGCCACCATACTTGGCTTATTCTGTGTGGTCTAGGGATGGAACTTAGGAACTTGCAAGGCAAGTATTTTATGGACTGAGACATCTCCCCAGCCCACACTGTCACATCCTCCCCCACTGTGTATTTATTATATACAGAGACCACCACTAAAATTATGTTCAGAAAGCGCCACAGAACAACACAGCATGGATGAACCTACTGGCTAAGTGATTTTACACATAGATGGTACACATATAGACATGAAGGCCTTATATGGATAGGTATTATGGGATATACTTTTTTACATACTTCATACTGCATTTTGAAAAAATATTTTAAGTGTTATGGATCGTTCAGAGCACCATGGTGAATACAGTTTGAGAACTCCTGTCTCCCCCAATGTTGTTTCCTTCTAAATAGATAACATGAGTTCCTTAAAGGTAGGGATTATTATGTTTTGCCTTGGCATTGGCAGATGATCTTAACTTACTGCTAAATATAAAAAAGTCTGCCAGGATGGATAATCCAGTTTAGGCCAGGTGTTGGCAGCCTGCTACACCAGAGCCAAGATTCCTGCAGTGTGTGTTGGGAGTTAAATATTGTTAAAGAATGATTTAACCTTGTGCGTGATGCAAGGAATTTTTTCCATCATAGACTTAGAGAATTAAGATTTCCTGAGGTGTATTTTAGGCATTTGGCTTTTTAAAAAGCTGTGTTTCTGGCCTGGTTTCATCCTTCTTGCCTGCTTTTATATTTCACATCTAGCTTTATTTGCTAGAAATAACCATTTATTTATACAAATAGTTTTATTTGAATTCCTTGGTATGTGACACAACAGATGGAATATAGTTCTGATGACATTCTCTTTTTTATCCCTTTGTGTAGCAGTGTGTGACGTGTGTCCTTGTGTTCATGTGCGTAAGTGCAGATGCAGGAGAGGCAGGCAGAGGGCTTGCCTTTCCTCTTGTTTGGGATGGGATCTCCTGTCAGGCGACGTGGCCTGTGTGTATCCCAGGATCTTATGTCTCTTCCTCCCATTTCACTGCAAGAATCCTGGGGATATTTACACACAGGGTGAATCCAGCTCTAACACAGTTGGAGAGGATTAGGCCTCAAATCCTCACACTTGGGCAGAAGCCCTTTCACTCCCTCAGCTATCTCTGTCACCCACGGTATCATTTTCACTCACTCAGCCATCTCTGTCACCCATTGTATCATTTTTTCTTGATGTTTGTTTTTCTCTTGAAAGCAGGAGCTAAGAAAAAGTCTCAAATTAACACTTCTCAACTTCCAAAAAGCTGTCAGAGACAAGGTTGAGAGTGGAGCTTCCAACAGGGAAGCAAGACAAGACAACAACATTTTATGTCTGCCTCGAGGCTGTATAACAAATCCTGAAGTGTTAGAAGGGAAACACAGGGGTCCTTAGAAATTGGGCTATTCTGGCTGAAGTAACTATTTGTTTTGGGCATAGAATTCCACCTGGCTCGAGGTACAGCTCAGCAGTGTGTGCACTTGCCATGCAAACGCAAGACCTAACTTCATATCCCAAGAACCCATACAAGTGCCACAGAGACATGCAGGTCTGCCCGCAGTTGCAGCCTTAAAGGCAGAGACAGGGGATTCCCAGATCAAGCTGAATGTAGAGACTAGCCATTCAGATAACCGGATGCTGCCTGAAAAATACTGCCTCAGTAAATATGTAAGAGTGATACAGAATGATTCCATCATCAGTCTAGGGCTTCACACACATGCACTTATGTAGGTATACATGCATATTGCACACACACATCTTCCCACACACACGTGCAGAACTATACACATATGCATGTATACCACACACATGAAAATGAAATAAAAATTTGAAAGCCTCATTTCAATACTTAATACTTATTTTTCCTTAAATTAATGAATTAGTTGTATGTCCATTGAATTCCGTGATCCTCTTTCCCTTTCTCAAATGAAGGTATCAAGTTAGGTGAATTTTTCTTAGTTTAAGGCATAACTTGGCCAGCTCTATAGCTTCTCCAGCTGTGGAGACAAACTGCATCTTCAGATATGGTGACCCCATGACTTTACCTTACCAAAGTTTAGTGAAGAAAAAACAAACTTCTAATGGAGGGTTTGGGAAATGGTACAGTTAATAAGGTATTTATTGATTTTTCAAGCATGATGACCTGAGTTCAGTGCACAGAACCCGTATAAAATGCTTAGCCATGGTGATACATGCTTATAATCCCAGCAGTGGGTAGGCTGGGACACACAGATCTCTGAGGCTTGCTGTCAGCCAGCCTTGCCCACTTGGGGAGTTCTAAATTGGTGAGAGTTCTTATCTCAAAAAAAAAAAAGGTGAGGGCTTCTTTCATGCATGCGCACACATGGACCTTTGCACGCTCACATAGTCCCACACACAAAGTAAAAATCTGCTCCCACTAATACAAGCCCTGCTCACCTTGTTTAACAAAGCCATCTCCGCCTCAGCCCTGGAAGCACCTCAGAAGCAATCCAGATCTCTCCCCTTTATACTTTTGCTATGTTCCAGCTGCCCATCAGTAAAAACATTCATTTCTTTCTGGCTTTAGGAAAGAGTATCTGAAGAAGAGAGGAAACAGCAAGAAGCACTGGGTGACCTCCATACGGCGGTAGATGAAGACTCAGTAAGTGGAGACAGCAGTGCGGAGGAGGGGAAAGAAAACACCAGACTGCTCTTAAAGAGACTGAAGGCTCTGGAGGTAAGACACCCACCCACCCACTGAGAGCAAAGCCTGCTGTCCTGGTACTCACCTGCTGGTGCTGGCACTGGTTGTGACTCCGAGTCCTCCTTTCTCAGTTCTCCCAGACTGATATAGTCACCTGGCTGCCATTAGAATCCCTTCCTCAACAATGGACACAGTTAACATTCATTGCACTGGAAGGGTCTTGACCTGTTAAGTCTAGCTGTATTGCCTTCAAAAGAGAAATCAGCGGAGCAACTCAATTCCAAATCATAGTCTTTGAAATTGCAAGCTGGGGCTGTGGGGCGCTTGACTTTCTTTTCCTAATGACTCATAAGGAGGATGCCTGGGTGAATGAATGAGCAAAATATCCAATAAAATATGAAACGTTCTCAGGTGCTCCCCACAGAAATTCCTGAAAACAGATGGGTGGGAAAATGTGTTTAGAGCCCTGGCAGAAGAGCCATTGGCTGGGGAAACATCTGGTTCCCATGGAGGAAGGGGAAGGGCTCATCTGTAGGTGGTGAAAGGAATGTGTCCACTTACGTACAGATTTTAATCGTATTTTGACGGCTCTAGTTCGTGGAGAAGTAGGCCTGTGTAGACATCAACATGTAAGGCACACTCAGAGACAATCAGCACCGAGCTAAGGGTCTTCCAGGGAGATCTGGACGTACCCCAACTCTCCCGCTCAGTCTGAAAGCACCAGATCGTCTATAACTTAGAAGCATTTCTGTCTCTTTAAGCGTTCATTCCTCCATTTTTCTAGCTGTCACCAGAGGACATCTCACCGATTGGCTTTTGCTTGAGTATTTGACACTTACATGAAGATATTTGAGATGTAAGTGAAGGTAATAACTTGAGCCACCCCAGACGATCATTTGGAGAGAGAGTCTAAATGAAGGGTTGTTTACATTTATTTGGGCTTGGGCATGTCTGTGGGGAACCTGGAACCATAACTTGTAAATCCTTTCTTTCCTAAATTTTACTTTTTCTGGGTATTTTAGTTCAGACTAGGAAATAAAATTAGGAATCCATTATCTAACTCTACAGGCCCGCCTAGGGATATAGCATACTTCTAATGTGTTTGCCTATCCTGCTGATGGCTCTCAGTTCCCTTGTCCATACTCAGAAAATTGGATGTGGTACTATAAACCTGAAATCCCAGCACCCAGGAGTAGAGGCAGGAGGATCAGGGTATCAGAATTATCTTTGGTTACAAAGTGAGTTTCAGGATAACTTGGGTAAGATGAGAACATGCCACTAGGTAAATAAAAAAACGACGGGACAAGGGTGAAAACACCGTTTTGCAGCAGGGCCCACAAACTCTGGAATCCTTTCCGAGTGTGTGGAACGAGGATGAGGAGCGGTGGCATGGCTCCCTGCCTGCTGTGCACAGCCCTGCCTGTGACCTCTAGCATTCTTTAGAGAGAGCACTGATCTTTAGATTCTTGTTTCCTTGAGGCAATGAGTACTTGAGCCTGAGTCTCAGGACTCTGTTTCAATCTCTGCTCTGTTTTTTCTTTTAAAAACTTCAGTTACCCAACCTCTTTCTGGTTTTCTTTCCTTACTTGAGGGGAAAAAAAAATGAAGATAATAATAATCCACAACCTTACTGAAAAGCCGTGAGATTAAAGCGCTTATTATTCCTACACTTCCCTTATACTTGGTCCCATCTATGTTCCAGCATTATCTGTTGCCATGATAAAATACCTGGGGGGAAAATGAAACTGAAGGTGTTTATTTCTGCTTACAAGCGCAGGTATCATTTCATCGTCACTGTGACTTCAAGGCAGGAACTTCAAACAGCCATCACGTCCCATCTGCCTTCAGGAGCAGAGATGAACATGCCTGTGCTGGCTCACATGCCTCCTTGTTCATGCTCAGATCCGTTTCTCTGCTTTTATACAGTCTAGGGACCAAGACCAAGGACTAGCAACCTCGAAGTGGGATGAGAATTCCCGTGTCAGTTAATACTAGTAATTAAGACAATCCATGTCTACTGGCCAACGCAATCCAGACAATTCCTCACCGAGACAATTCCCAGATAACTCTGTGGTGTCAAGTTGACACTTGAAGCTAACCATCACCTGTGCTGATCTGTTCCAAGGCAGTTGCCTAGTCCTCAGTCTCATGCTTATTGTTTATCTGAATAAAATCACCAATACAAAACTATGAGAGAAAAGACTCAGGCACTCCCCACAGAAATTCCTGAAAACAGATGGGTGGGAAAATGTGTGTAGATTGCAGGAAGAAGAGCAATTGGCTGGGGAAAGATCTGCTTCCCATGGAGGAAGGGGAGAGGATCACCTGTGGCCCCAGGGGCTTTCCTACCTTGGTAGATTTCTTAAAAACACATAGGCCACTTTTGATGAGAACTGATAGACTAAGATCAGAAAGGAGAGGAGAACCTCCCCTATCAGTGGTCTTGGGGAGTGGCATGCATGCAGAAAGGGAAGGGAGGGTGGGATGGGGAGGGGAGGAGGGAGGGGCTTATGGGGGGATACAAAATGAATAAAGTGTAATTAATAAATTAAAAAAAAACACATAGGAAACATTCTTGGGAAAAGGAGAGATTCCACCTGAGAGTGTTAAGAAAGCCCACAATGAACTAGATTGAGACAGAATGAGTTGCTATTCCATGTACCTCAGCTGTTAGTTCTTCCATAATGATTACAGTGAAGTTGTTCTTAGTTCATTCATGCTCAGGGAACATTGTGAAGGGCATTTTAGCTAATCAAGATAAGAGGTGTTTAAAAATGTCTTTGGCATCAAATGTTCTTAAACTTCAGGGTATATACATATTTATATAAATTTTTCCTTCCAAGAGATCATTACGTATTGGGCAGCAACTCTTTTGCCCAATATTATTTGGCTGCAATAATAATGTCTTGAAGGGAAATTAATCCCCATAGTTTCAATTCACAATGTATTTTATTTTCTAAATTGGATTGCTGTAAGATGAGTTATTATTTATTTTTAAAGTTTTGTTTCATGTTTCTTTAACTTGCTACTTGCTCCCTGATCTCATCTCTTCTGTTTTTTGAGAATTCTGTGATTTTATTAAAATATGTATTTGTGCTGGGCACAGTGGTGCATGCTTGTACTCCCAGAGGCAGAGTTAGGCAGATCTCTGTGAGTTTGAGGCCAGCCTGGTTTACAAAGGGAGTCCAGGACAGCCAGGGCTCTATTACACAGAGAAACACTGCTTAGAAAAGAAAAAAAAAAGACATGTATATATATATATATATATATATATATATATATATATGTATGTATGTATGTATGTATGTGTATGTGTATGTGTATGTGTATGTGTATGTGTATGTGTATGTGTATGTGTATGTATGTGTATGTGTATGTGTATGTGTATGTGTATGTGTATGTGTATGTGTATGTATATGTATATGTATTATGTGTGCAGGTGAACAAGAGCAATACATGTGTTTAGGTCAGAGTACAGCCTGTGGGATTGGCTCTCCCCTTCTACCATGTTGGTTCTGGTAACTAAATTCAGATTGTCAAGCTTGGAGGCGAGAACTGTTGCCTACTGAGCCATCTCTCGCCCCACCCCATTATCTTGTTGACGGTGTAAATTTAGGGTTAGTGGATTATGGTAGGTCTCAGGCAGGCCAGCTCGGAGGCTCCTTTGGCTGCTGGCCACTCTTGCTTTCACCCCCTGAAAACTGCAGTCCGGGTGCGCACCATGCCCCTGTCTGTTACTACAAAGTGGATATGTCTTTTATTTGCATGTAATTGGGTTCTATGTGAATTTCATATACTACAGAATCTTAGTTATTTTATACACTGTGTGTATTGCATCATCTGCATAGGCTAAAAATTGTTGTGGTTAAATAAATAGCTAATTTTTCTAGAGCTGGCCACAGACACTCAGGTATATTGCGGAAGGTTTACAAAATGCTCTTTGGAAAGTCTTCAGGGAAATTTTCCTAAAACGATCCGAATACCTTGTCAAGATTTTGTTGTGCATAAAGACTGTAGACCCAAAGCACATTTCCTCCCAGTGTGATTTCAGACAACCACATGTGTATGTTCTAATTTCTTGGCTCTGATACGAGAGAAAGCAAAGGTGACAGGAAGAACCCGGGCCAGTGAGGTGGTTTAGAGGGTGTGGGGGGTTCTGTCAAGTATGGGGGTCTGAGTTCTATCCCGTGACGCACACAGCAGAAGAGACAGGTTATTTCTGGTTGACCTCCCCATGAATGCTATGATGCGTACATGCCCACACACACACGCACACTGTCAATGTTTTTTAAAAAGAAAAACACCAGGCTCCCCAAAGAAGTCCCAAGGGGGTGTGAAGCAGACACAGAGACCTAGCATTACTCTTGACTGGTGTTACATAAGTGTTTAAAGTGCTAAACATGATTTTTTTTAACACTTAATTTACATTTAACAGCAACCCAGGTCATATCTGAGTAGCACCTGACTTTGATAATTAAGCATGTATGGCTGAGGTCTTATATGCATGTGTTTGAGTCCCACCCAGTCTGTCCACTGAGGTTCATAGGTTCTTGTGATCTGGAGCAAAGGGGAGGACAGAGACACTTAGCTAGCACTAGAGATAGACAGTTTATTGTAAGAGGAAGACACGACAATGGAGCTGGGACAGCTGAGAAATTCATCAAAGAGTGAACATGGGTCATTTCCGCCACATCAGTCTCTCCCATGTTTGTACTGAACTTGCTCTTCTCATGTGTATGCTGACCCAAATGTAGCCCTGGTGGGGAGCACCCTCCAGTCTCTACCACCTGGCTCCCTTCACGTGTTAATCTCGATGCCTCCTTCTTTTTCTTAATTCTTTATTAATTACACTTTATTCACTTTGTATCTCCCCTGTGGTTTCCTCCCTCCTCCCATCCCAATCCCTCCCTTCCTCCACCCTCTGCAAGCATGCCCCTCCCCAAGTCCACTTATAGGAGAGGTCTTCTTTTCCTTCCTTCTTATCCTAGTCAATTAGGTCTCATCAGGAGTGGCTGCATTGTCTTCTTCTGTGGCCTGGTAATGCTGCTTCCCCCTCAGGGGAAGGTGATCAAAGAGCAGGCCAATCAGTTCATGTCAGAGATAGTCCCTGTTCCTATTACAATGGAACCCACTTGGCTACTGAACTGCCATGGGCTACATCTGTGCAGGAGTCTTAGGTTATCTCCATGCATGGTCCTTGGTTGGAGTATCAGTCTCAGGAAAGACCCCTGTGTTCTGTTCAGGAAGTTGTCTCCTGTGCCAATGAGTTCTAGGGTTTTCCCCACTTTTTCTTCTAACTGATTTAGTGTGTCTAGTTTTATGTTGAGGTCTTTGATTGACTTGGACTTTAGTTTTGTGCAGGATGATAAGTATGGATCTATTTGCATTTTTCTACTTTTAGACATCCAGTTAGACCAGCACCATTTGTTGAAGATGCTATCTTTTTTCCATTGAATGGTTTTGGCATCTTTGTCAAAAATCAGGTGTCCATAAGTGTGTGGGTTTATTTCAGGGTCTTCTATTCGATTCCATTGATCCACCATTCTGTTTTTATGCCAGTACCATGCAGTTTTTAGTATTGTTGCTCTGTAGTACAGCTTGAGATCAGGGATGGAGATAACCTCCTGAAGATCTCTCACTGTAGAGAATTGTTTTAGCAATTCTGGGTTTCTTGTTATTCCATATGACGGTGAGAATCTTTCTTTCAAGGTCTATAAAGAATTGTGTTGGTAATTTGATGGGAATTGCATTGAATCTGTAGATTGCTTTTGGTAAGATGGCCATTTTTACTATATTAATCCTGCCAAGCCATAAGCATGGGAGATCTTTCCATCTTCTGATATCTTCTTCTAATTCTTTCTTTATAGACTGGAATTTTTTTTTTTCATACAAGTCTTTGACTTGCTTGGTTAGGGCACACCAAGGTACTTTATGTCATTTGTGGCTATTGTGAAGGGTGTTGTTTCCCTAATTTTTTCTTGGCCCTTTTGTCTTTTGTATACAGTAGGGCTACTGATTTTTTTTTGAGTTAATTTTGTATCCAGCTACTTTGCTGAAGGTGTTAATCAGCTATAGGAGTTCCCTGGTAGAATTTTTGGGGTCACTCAGGTATACTATCATATCATCTGCAAATAGTGATACTTTGACTTCTTCCTTTCCAATTTGTATCCCCTTGATCTCCTTCAATTGTCTTATTGCTCTAGCAAGGACTTCAAGAACAATGTTGAAGAGATATAGAGAGAATGGGCAGCCTTGCCTTGTCCCTGATTTCAGTGGGATTGATTTAAGTTTCTCTCCATTGAGTTTGATATAGGCGGCGTTGGTGGAATAATGGTGAGCATAGCTGCCTTCCAAGATGCCTCCTTCTTATGTTCTTCTCACTGGCCACATAGACACTTCATTCACCCTTGCCTGAGAAAAGTTTAGGGCATCCACCTTCCCCTGCATGGTGCCCTCCATAGTCCCTTCTCTGCTGGGTCTCACTAGCTTTCAGTTTTTATTTTCTCTGCTTTGCCCAGCACCAGCCTTATGTGTAACCACTCTGCCTTGAGAGACAGTGAGATGTGTCCCGGTACCTTCAGAGAGCTACGCTTATGCCCATTCCTTACCTGCCCCATCTTTTCAATTGCCAGGCCCTATCGCAAAGCAAGGCAAGGTGGTGTCTCCACCACCAGCAGCTCAGCCAGTCCTGTGTCTAGTTCTGCACCTCTAGCCTCTGAACTCTCACTTGCTTCTCTAGGTCCCTCTTTTCCCCTTCAGTACTTCTCAAAGTTTCTTGCTGGAGTGACATTTTCCTTCCTCCAGAGAAGTCCAAAGGCAGCTGTCAAACAAGACACATGCATACAGCCATATTCTCTTTCTGTTCTCTGCAGCTTCCTCAGTCTGGCAGGTGTGCTGAGGTACTTGCAGATGCCATAGAGAGGAAGGTCAGATCCTCTTAACCTCTCTGGCCCCCAACGCAGCCACAAGCTTGTGGGACTTCTGCTTAAGCTCCTGACTCATGGTAAGGAGACTATTTGATAGCTGGTGTCACTGTTCCAGGGCCACAAGGGCCAAAGAGCCACATGCGAGCGCCCCTTAGTGCTTTGCTATACAGATGTGGTTACGTGAATTAAGAGTTTGGGATTCTGCTGCTGCTGTTTCAAGGACTGCCTGCTGGCCCGCCTGCCTGTATTGCTTTGCATGTGCATATACCTGTGTGCCTGTGTGGAGGCCAGAGGCCAAAGTTGGATGCCTTCTTTGATCTACCTTAGTTTTTGAGACAGGGATCTCACTGTACCTAGAACTCACCAGTTCAGCTGAGCTGGCTGGCCAGTAAGACCCTGGGGAGGCTCCCGTCTCCACCTTCCCAGGAATGGGGTTGCAGATGTAAGGCACCAAGTTAGGCTTTTATATGGGTTCTGAAAATTGAACCCACATCTCCATGGCACAGCAAGTACTTTATGAATGGCGTCATCTCTACTGCCAGAGGACTGCTCTCTTTACTTGGAGAGAAGCTCACCAAACCATCTAAATCACACTGTGGTGACATGGTTGTGGGTGGAATACTCCTGCAACCCCATTTTTGTCACATTCCAGGATCCTTCTAAACTTACCCTTCAGTCCCTTGGCTGCAGCTGGGGTCTAGCCTGGTCTCTTCTTGGAATATTTGACTCACCATCCAGGTTTATTTCTGGAGTATATCTTGCCATGTGTGATTTTCTTGTCCTCAGGTCCCTTGCTGTAGCACCAAAAGCCCTTCTCACTACTCTAGACACATAACACAAGAGTACATGTCAAGTTGGACATCTCCATACTTGTTCTGCTCACATCAAGCATCTGATTCCCAGACTCTGGCCAAGAGCAGAGTCAGCCTGAGAGCACTACAGAATTCTGAGTCTCCACCAAAGTGCTGATGTCTCAGCTGTAGCCTCAAGGTCAGAAGAACATCGCCTCTCATAGGAATGATTTATTTTGTGCAGGAAAGTATAGCAATTAAATATGTTAAGGTGAATAACAGCCTATTCTAACCAATTATACCTTTCCGTGAAAGTTTGACAATTAAAGTGCTAAGCATAGGTTTTTGTTAATAAGTGATTCTGTTTAAAATTGGGTAGTTTAAAATAGTCAAACCTGGCTGCACATCACAGTTATTTGTGGAACTCATACTTAATATCTGTGTGCTGAATGGTCTTTATGGGTCAAATGCTGTTTCAGCCCTAGGGAAGGTCAGTACTTGTATGAGTCCCATCTCAGTGGACAGAGATAGGAAGCCCATACTTAAATAATAAGCAAAAATGTTCATGGATATATAAAAGGCTCCAAATGAGAAAAAAAAAAAAACAATATCATAGAAAAGAGTGAGATAGGAATGAGAGACATTTAGCTTCTGAGGAACTCTTCCCATAGTATCAGGCCACTAAAGTACAATGTGAGTAATAACAAGAGCTGGCTCGGTGAGGATCTGGAAGACTAACATTGCAGAAAGAAGCACCTAGAAGGATGAAGAAGCTTGCAGCTTTACAGGGACACAGAGTGGACCTGTACCCCAGACTACGACCAGGAATTTTTACAGGCTTCATGGCGAAACTTATCCTTACTTGGTCAGTTCTTACCAGCATGACACAGGAGCCATGAAACTGAAGGTCTGAGTCTTATGAGCTATTATACACCCACATTATTTTCTAGTCTCCTTTTCTTAGCAAATTCCAAGTGGGCTTTTATTAATAAAGTCATGGAACAGGTGCTAACACCATCCAAGAGTTGGGAAGATGGTTCATGGGGTAAGAGCACTTGCTACGCAAACCTGATAAAATGAGTTCATATCTCCAGAACATATGCAGTAGAACAAGTATCTATGATCATAGTAAAACCTATAGGAATCATTGATGGGGAGGATGTGGTATGTAAGAGGAACTAGAAAATCAAGAATGACTTCAGATTGTTTTATTCTTTACTTCTGACAGTGGGGTCATAACAGAAAGAGAGGTGGCTCATGGGAAATGATGATCTAATAATCAGCTTGTGCAGTCTGCATTGGGACAAATGTTCAGCTTTCAAGTGACAGTGTTGAGGAGTTTGAGGGATGCACAGGGTTGAGGTTGCAAGTGTGGATCTGAGAGAATGAGCTCATAGATGACATTCTGCAGGATAGTATCAAACTAAGCGGAGTGAGAAGTTAAGTGTGAATGTGGATGTGAGGAGGGCCTGGGACAGAGTCCTGGCAGCCTCTCTATTAGGAAATTTTCATTAGGAAATTTGCAGGGCTCTGGGAGGGCCAGCATATGAGCCTGAGCAAGAGTAGCTAGTGAAAATGGAGGGAGGGGTCTGAGAAACCTAAGGAAGAAACACAATATTAAGAGAAGACGCGCACAGCCCACTGTTGATTCTCTTCTCTATGGCGAGCCTCCATCTTGATAACCATGGTGTCTTACTGGACTGACTTGGAAGAGAAAGATGGGGAAGCATGTGCAGATGGTCCTTTATATCCACTCTGGCTTCATTTCTGTTGCTGTGATAAAATATCCTGACCAAAGAAAAGAGGTTTATTTGGCTCACAATTTCAAGTCAGAGTCCTTTATTTTGAGGTGGCCGAGGTAGGAACTCTAGAAGCTAGTTACATTATATCCAAAGTCAATAGCAAAAAGAGAGAATCTACATCCTTGCTTGCTGGTAGTTGGCTGCTTCTGTCTACTCTTATACAGTCCAGGACCCAACTCACTTTGAGGGCCCGTCTTCCCACCTCAAGTAACAATCTAGACCATCTCTCACACACATGCCCACCAGACAGCTTATTCTAGATAAGTCATTAGGCCTCCCTTCCTGGATGATTATAGGTTGATTCATGTTGACAGTTAAGCCTAACCAGCAGAGTATCTGTTTGTGTGGTATGTGTGTAGGGGGCAGAGGTTGCCATCTAGGGTCTTCCTCTGTTGCTCTCCACCATATTTTTTGAAAGAGAAAATAGAACTTGAAGCTCAGTCATTCGCCAGACTGCCTGGAAGAGTCTGTGAATGCTCCTGTCTGCACTCAGTCAGCACCTGGTTATAGACTAAACTTCATGCCTGCCTGGCTGTATGGGTGCTAAGCATCTGAGCATCATTCACCTGTTGGTCCTCAGGTACAACCTGCCCTCTTTTGAGGCAGGATTTCTCACTGAGCCTAAGAACTACCAATCTGTCTAGGCTGGCTGGCAAATGAGCTCTAAAAATTCCCCTATCTCTACCACTGTGGGGCTAAAGTTGCACTGACCTCAGCTGTGCTGACCTCTTGAATGGTCCAAACTCAACTCCTTGTGTTTGCATGACAATCAGTTTACTTACTAAGCCATCGCTCTGATCCTCACTGGCTCCTCTGAGAAGTTTTTTCCTGAAGTACAGAGGGCGTAGTAAGTCAAAGTATGACACAAACCAACCCTTTTAACATGTAGGGTGTTCAGGTGTGGGGGTGATTCAGTGGAAAGGTCCAAGTTGATGACACATAGACATAAGTGCAAGCGTAGATCTGAGATATGCCAGCAGGCAGGAAGGATGGAACCAGGCCAGAAACACAGCTTTTTAAAAGTCAAGTGCCTAAAATACACCTCAGGAAATCTTAACTCTCTAAGTCTCTGACGGAAACTAAACACCTGTATCCTTTTAAAACTCTGCCTGTGTTTCAGATGCACAGCCAAGCTTGAGAGCCATAAATAACACCTTTGCTTCAGAACATTTTCTATTGCTATAACAAGATACCTGGAGCTATATAACTTTTTAAAGTAAAGACATTAATGAAGCTCAGGAGTTTGGAGGCTAAAGTCCAATCATCGTGGGGTTGGCATCCAATGAGGGTTCATGGCTTGGTCATAATACATGGAAAAGGAGACAAAGAACCAGCTAAATACAGAAAAACTAGATGGGAAACAAGGGACAGGAAGAAGCCAGACTTCCTGAAGACCCGCACTATGCCTGTGGTCTAAATACCTGGAATTCTCTCTTAGAGGCCTTTCCATCTCAACACCACCCCATTGGAGAGCAAGCATTTCTCACATGAACTGCTGGGAGACATGATTGAGAAGCTTTTAGAGTGATGATCCAAGCTATGAAACTGCTTAGTTGGATGTCAAAACCTACAAGTTCTCTTGGGTCTTAACCACCTATGAACCTACCTTCCTTCATCCCTGCATTCAGCAAACTTTCCTTCAGCCCTGAAACCTGGGTTCAGAAGCCTTGTCCCACACATGCTCGGAAGCACTAAGTCTGAGTCTCTGAGAACTGTTTGTAATCAGGAACACCATGGAAGTGCCTATAAATCCCAGCACTCCTGAGGCTCAGACCGAAGGACCTAGAGTTTGAGGCTAGCCTGAGCTACATAGGGAGACCATGTCTCAAGTAACTTAAATAAAGCAAATAAATAAGTACATAAATGGATTGCTTTTTAAAATTCTCTCTTTTATATGTATGGAGAGGAGAGAGAGAGAATGTGTACATGCTGGCACACGTGGGTCACAGTGTGAATGGGAATATCAGAGAGTAATCTGTGTCTTTCCTCACCTTCCACTTTCTTACTTTGTTTGAAACAGGCATGTCTGGGATTGCACATACATACACATGATTGGGTCTGTCTTTACATGGATGACAGCAAGTGCTTTCCCCACAGAGTCCTCTCCTCAGTCCCCAGCATGTTTTTACACGTCTTATGACTGTGTATATCTTTAAGTTTTGTTTGGGTTCCTTGCTGATGCGAAGGAAAGTTTTCTGGTTTTGGTTTTCTGTGAGTAGCTACCCTGTTCTTCCCTCCACTTTCTTCCCATACTCCCCTAAGCACTAATCTAAGAAGAAATTAATAAGTTCTCAAACAGCTGCCAGTGGTCGTCTCAGTAAAAACCCACTATTGTTTCCTTTCATCTTAGGTTCTGTGACAATTTGCTGACAGGTGACACCACACATCTCTTCTCAGGGTGAATGGTGTGCATCTATCTCCTGATTAATTTGCTTCCATCTGTGAGTCACCTAGCAACAACACTAAAGTGGGTCTAAAGACAAAAGCTTCTTCTTGGTAAAGAGACTTCTACTTAGGAGAAAATCATATTATATATGAGTATATAACTTTACAGGAGACGTTTTCTGACTGCAAAAGTGCTGAAGTCACATTATGAGAAGTTTGAAACAGAGGAAATAAATGATGATTACAGTCTTCCTTCCATAGGCGTGCGCACACACACACACACACTCACACACACACACACACACACACACTCACTCAATCACTCCCTTCCACGTTTATGGATTCAGTCAACTAAAGGCTGACTACTGAAAATTCTGCATCACTGATGCACATTTACAACTGATTTTCAGACCCTTCTGTAAGTGAATCTGTGTAGCAACAACTTATAAGGCCCGTCTACTCTACTACATATTACAAGTGGTCTAGAAATGACTGGCAACATGAGCAGAACCAGGCAGGTGATTCAGTAAATGAAGTGTTTGCTGTACAATGATGAGGACCTCAGTCTGTATCCCCAGAACCAATGTAAAAATAAAAACCTAGACATGGGAATGTGACGGTATAACCTAGGGATGTGGAGGCAGAACTCTGGGGCTTCCTGGCTAGTAGCTGAGCTCCAGGTTTAGTGAGAGACTGTGTCTCAAAAAATGAAATGGAAACCAATCAAGGAAGACAGCACATATGATGTCTAGCCTCATATATCTGCATACCTGCATGCAGACATGTACAGCCCCACAGGAACACACATGTACCATATACATGCACAGCTTTTGAGAAAATTGTGTGGGCTATTATGTGCATTTTATGTCATGTGATATGAGACTTCAGTATCTGTGAATTTGGTAACCCCAATGTTTTCTCTTATCAGTTACGTTTTTGCTGCTGTGAAAGAGTAGGTTGGCAAAAAGATAGTTATGAAAGAAAAGGTCAATTCTTGCTTAAGTTCCAGAGGGAAGAGCCCATACTAGTGGGGAAGGCATGGCAAGAGGGGCATGAGGCTGTGCAAAGGGGCAGTAAGGTTTGTTAAAGGATAAATAGCACTCTGAAGTCAAGAGTTGCAGATAAGATAGTGACAAAATTCACACAGCTTAGGTGAAGGGTACCCAGTGCACAGCACACTTTGGACTTAAGCTGAGGATATGGCTACATCAATAAAGTGCCTGAGGAGTTGAGTCTAAACCCAGGACCTGAGTAAAAGTCTGGATGTGGTAGCCTGAATTTGCAATTCTGGCACTGGGAAGGTAGAAACAAGAGAATCCTTGGGGCTTAGTGGCCAGCATGGCCTAATTAGTGAGAGCCAGGCCAGTGAGAAACTCTGTTTCAAAGATGGACAGTGCTTGAGGAATAACTGAAGCTGAAGAACAACAACTGTGGTCCTGAGTCATACACACACGCACACATATGCATACACATATACGCGTGCGTGCACGCGTTTACACAGGACCATACACAGTGGGAAGGGGGTCGATCCACGGTCTGCTGAGATTATTTCATAGACCTAAGTTCTCACAGTCTGTCAGTTTGTATTTCCTTGGAGAGAGTCCATTTAGAGTCTTTCAGTCTGAAATCATAGCAGCCCTACTTAGTTCCAGCCTTGAGCAATGAGAAGAAGGATTGTGCAAGTAGAAATTCTAGTGGAAACATGCACAAAGTCCTGGATTTCAGCCTGTCTGGATGCTGCCGCCATTTCCAGGCCTGTGGGCCTCTGACCTGCGGCCTGTCTTATGCAGACTTTCTTCGTTTGATGACAACAAAACACCCAGTCACCATTCCCAGGGAGAAGGACATATTTCTCTGTTGTCCACACTACCAACCTTCCTAGGCCACAGTGAATGGTCTCACTGGCTTAACTTTAGCTTTGTGTAAAATTCTTGGCCATTGCAGTGGAGATCTCAGGAGACAGTCCCACAATCTCCATGATTTAGAACACTCTTATGTTCTATTACTTAAGTGTTATAATTACCTTAAGCCTGACATGAAACTCTATCCTACACACACACACACACACACACACACACACACACACACACACGCACACACACACACAGAAGCCTGTACCTGTATGTACAAGCACATACATCTGCACACATATGAAAACATATTCATACACATGTACAGATTTCTTTAAGCCTATCCAGAAGGGTATGTTTCTGCTTAGATATTCCTTTTTCTCCTCACTCCACTGTGTTCTCACACCCAACCTTCAACCCTTACTCAGTACATTCTTGCACAATTGTAAACCTGAGTTTTTGCTAGATAGTGCATTTACAATGACCACAGAACTTTTTCATTATCCTTGAAACACTCAAAGGCTAGGGAGGAAGAAAAATGTATAACAATTAAAATAATAAAACTATTACACATTGAAATTAAAAAATAAAAATGCACAAGGTTCAGCATGTCACTGGCAAGGACATGCTAACTGGATTCTTCAAGAATGCTAGACAATGAGAAAGTGCTGTTTGAACAATGAGCCTCAGCCTTCATGCCATTTTTCCAGGGAAGTGCTAAGAGGGACAGCCGAAATGATCTTCCCCAGCAGCAAATTGTGAAGCACCTCTCACTGGAATCAATACAGGTGTGGACCAGCCTGGGTGCCTGTGCCCAGACAGGAGACCAAAAGGTTTATCTGCCTGCTCCGTGAGGGTACATGGCAGCGTCCTCCATCCAAAATACACACAGATCGAACCTTGCTTCTTTTCAAAGCTGAGAGTTATCTGCTCACTTTCTAATCAGGGAGGTTTTCTCATCTACCAAGCCCGAAGTTCTCATGGCCCCTTCATCCTACATGCCTTCTTTTTGAGGCAAGATCTTATAGCTCAGACTGACCTCTTACTGAAGGCAACTTTGAAGGAAACCTTCCTGCTTCTGCTCTCCATGGAGCACAGCTATGCCTGACTGAACCTGGCTTATTCAGTGCTGTTGGTGGAACCCAGAGCTTCCTGAATGCTTGGCAGGCACTGTCTCCACTGAGCCGTCCTCCTCACACAGAGCTGCAGTTCCTTATGATGCTTATGCTCATCTCTTGAGCTTAGAAACCATGTCCAAGGAAACAGGCCAAGTGGTGCTCCACACAGTCCCAAGCTGTGCGGAAAACACTCTGGCATCAAGTTAAAGAGACACTTTTGAAAGGAATTCCTTTGGCAGCTACAATATCCATATGCTTTCCCATCAGTTGAGTTGTACCAATCACCAAAGGCCTTTGATCAGTGCTCATTTCCTTTCCACCTGCCTCTCCAGATTGCTGTAGAGGTGCTGAGCCCATGGACTGCAGCTTTGAGAGGACCCTCCCACCCTGGGTTTTGTTAGCTCTGCCACTTTACAGAAGCTCTTCTGCCCTCCAACTCCTGGAATCTTCTTCAATCAGGATATAACCTTTTATCAGTTACAACCAACTGCTGAGAGAAGGGAAAAGACTTCTCCACATGAGCCAGGCCAAGGTGTTAGGGGAGGGCTAGGAGGCTGCACTGCATTGCCAAGCCCAGATCTGCGTGGGGAACTTGTTAGAAATACCTCAGCTATTAGAAGAAGCCAACACGTCAAGAACCGAGCTGCATAAATAAGTTTCTTTGCCAGGCTTACATTTGTGTGGGAGTGTATGAGAGAGCCCCCCAGATCTTCCGAAAGGCCAGTGCAGCAAGGATTAGTCTCCATGAATATTCCAAGAGCTATCAAAGAAGAAAAATGAACCATGAGGCCAACATTAATTGTGCCCGGAGATAATTAGAACAAAGTGTTGTTAATTGTGTGTTGGTTTAATGTGATGTAGCGGTGGATTTTTTTTTTCCCCACAGCGTATAAATTTTGATGTCAGAAACTGAAAGCTGGCTGGCTTGATTGATCAAAAGGCCTGTTTGCTTAGATACAGCTAATTGGGCATTTTAATCCTTACTCCATAAAGTTCGATGAAGGCTCCTATATCATGAATGTAGCTGGAAACAAAGCCGCAAATCTTGGTTCCCTTTGTCTAGTGATGTCTGAGTTGGGCAAGAGACTCTTGTAAGTAATCTACGTAAATGTCATGAATAAAAGATTTTGCAAACAAGATTCAAGGAACAGCAACAACAGAAACCAAATAAACAAAACCCACCGTGACCTTCTTAAATGATAGCTCAGCTGTAGAAGTGTCTTCCTGCAAGCATGAGGATCTGAGTTTGAATCCCCAGCCCCCGTGTTAAAAGCTAGCAGTGTTGTGTACTTAACATCTCAGCACCCAGGAAGCAGAGACAGAAGGATGTCTAGAACCATGCTACCTGAAGCTGTGAGCTCCGGGCTCAATTGGAAACCCCACCTCAAACAATAAATGGGGGCTGAGGAGATGGCTCAGTTAGTAAAACCCTTGTTGTACAGGCATGGGAACCTGGGTTCCAGATTCCCCAGAACTCACAGAAGGCTGGGCGTGATGTCCACATTTGTATGTGTTTGTATGCATACGGCAAGATGAGTAGACACAAGAGAACTTCCACTGCACACAAGCCAGCTTGCCTGCCATTCACAGCGGTGACCACGGGAGTCCTAGTCTCAGTCACTGTGGGAAATGAAGACCAACACCTGAGGTTGACCTCTGACATCCATTCTGCACCGTGATACAGATGTTTTTACATTTATATACCTTAGCACGCCCACAGACATAACATGTACACACTAAAGGCAAAAAGTGATAATACTGTATAAAACAATTGAGGGAGATACTCAGTCCTTTGGCTGCCACATGCACACACAAACATGTACTCACACACCACCCCCATACACACATTCACAACACCCCACCCACAAACAATACAATTGATGGATAGTTCCAGATAAAGAGCTATGTCATCCCAGTAAGTCTCATAGTTTGCCACAAAGAAATGTTATAAAGCCATGGCAGGGAGAAGCATAAGGATCCAGAATTGGGTTCAGACAGACACCCTTGACATAAGGCATTAGAATCAGGCTGAGTCAAGGACAAAGTTGCCCTGTAGCGATTCAGTGTGCAGAAATGTACCAAGCCAGGCTTTGGAAAACAGCCTCCCGAGGACCCCCCCACCAAGGGCATTCCCATCCACTCCCAGCCTGGACCTCTCTGCCGAGGGAGTGGGGAAATGGATGGATTTTTCTTTCTGTTCAGAACGGTGTGCCTGACATGCCGTGATGAAACAGGGATTCTAAAGTTGGCGTGTGGCAGGGGCCTAAATCATACACTCAAGTTGTTATGGTGCTAGAATCGCCACAGTGTTTGGTTTAGAAATTACAACTATTTCAGAACTGGGACATTTCTTCTGTTTCTGTCAATACCCTTAACTTTTTAAATATAAATCTCCTGGGTATGCCTGGTGGCGTCCTGTCTTTCTAACCAGAACCTGTTCGTCATGGTACATAGGCCTTTCTTTTGGGGTACAATGATTAGAGTTACTCGGGTGGTAGAGCAGATGGGCCTCTTTTTAAAAAGGGAGACCCGCCGTTCAGTATTCCCTCTATGGTCTGTGCTAGGGACCTGGCTTTGTTGTTGCTCTTATTTTAAATTTGCTATATTTATTCATGTGTAGGGGTATGCGAGAGTGCCTATTTGCCTCTGCATGTGTGTGGAGGTCAGAGGACAACTTGTGAGAGCTGCCAGCTCTTGGCAGCAATTGCCTTTACACTAAGCCGTCTAGCCAGCCCTCTGCCTCATTGTCTAGACAAGATCAGTCACTTAACAAGGATTCATCTAGCTCAGCTGGCCAGTGAATTCTAGCAAGCCTCCTGTAAGTCTCCTCAGCCCTGGGGTTACAGGCATGGGCTGCCATGCCTCTTCTTAGGTTTTCCATGAGTATCTAACATGGCAATGTAGTGCTCTCTGGCATGAGTGGTGGCATCCTGCCATGTTTGTCAGTGGTCACTCTGTCAAGGCACTCTGCTCACACAGTGCCTCTTCTGGAAAGCAGGTTCCCACTGGGCTTCTAGACAAGGGCCAGCCTGGAACAGGCACCTGTTGTTTTTGGAGTTTACCATCTCAACCATGCAACTCACAGAGGAAATCAAGAAGACCATGCAGTTTGGAAAGTTTGGATTTTCTCCCTGGAGGACTGGCCTTTTTATTCACCTTCATCTGATTTGTGCTCATACCCATACGATCTTTCAGAAAAACATGAAAAGCACCATTCCCTGTAAGTTTATTGTTGCTGTTCAGGTTTTTCCTCTTCCTTTGCTTTTTAGTTGCCCACAGCCAAAGTCAAATTGGTTTTTGGTAATCTCTCAAGAAAAAAAAAAAACCTTCAAATGATAATGAATTCATTTAGGGGAAACTGTCTCTAATGGGGAGGAAGGTTCAGATTAAAATGAGAAGCAACTATGATTTGTTGAGGTGTCTATGGCCATAGGGTAAAATCAGTTCCTGAGAAAGCCAAAATTTCCCCTGCAGTTTTCTTTTATGAGATATTCTTATTAAAAAGACAAACAGGCTCCTGTAGCCTCCGAAAGCAGGGTATTGGAATTCCACGAGATGAATGTAAATTCCTGGGATAGCCCTGCTGACAGCCTTGCTCATCCGCAGTACCTGAGAACTGCTCCCAAGGGCCTTGTTACAAAGGAGGGAGAGCCTCCAGCCTCATCACAGAGTGGCAGAAACGCTCATGGGCCTGGATTGTTGTAATAGAATTAATAACCTTATGTTGGATATAATCATGATAATAAGTCAATTAATACCGAATCCATTTGATAGCAGCCAGATGCACAATTGCATATTCACTGAGAATATAGTTTTGGAGAAATATTTTAATTGCCTATCTGATCATTACATGTAGGTCTTGAATTAGCTCTCTCCCAATTTCAAAAGAAGACTTTTCGAAAAGTAATTTTAGAAAGTTGTACTCTGTAGACAGAGGCATAGTAAACAGATGGAAATTTTGTCTGTTTTTAATTTTTTCTTTATTTCTTACTTGCTTGCTGTTTGGTTTTTAAATATAATTTAATGTTTTACATTATTCTTGAGATAAGCATGCAGTGAAATATGATCATATTTACTACTTTGATTTCCCTGGTGTTTTTTTTTCCTTTTGTTGAAAATTGACTTTTTTCTTCATAATGTATTCTGACTTTGGTTCCTCCTCTCTAATCCTCCCAGTTCCTCCTCACCTCCTCTCTGATAGTCATCCACTCAAGTTCTGTCTACAATTAGAAAACCAGCAGGCTCCTAAGGGATAATGAGATAAGGTAAAACAAAAGCCATCACACTGAAGTTGGACAAGTCAAACAAACAAAAGGAACAGAGCCCAAGAGACAACACAAGAATCCCCAAGACCCACTTGCTTATTCACCCAGAAATCCCATAAAAACAGTAAGCTAGAGGTCACAATAGATACACGAAGGACATGGCCAACCCCTGCAGGCCATCTGTGCACTGCTGTGGTCTCTGTGAGTTCACGTGAGCTTTGGCCGTGCTCATTTATATGCCTTGTTGTCTTGGTGTGCTCCATCCCCTCTGGCTCTTTCCATGTCCTCTTCTGAAGGGTTCCTTGAAAAACCGAGATATCCCATTTAGGTCTAAAAGTTCCAAGGTCTGTTACTCTCTGCATAAAGTCTGGCTGGGGGTCTCTGCATTTGTACCCATCTACTGGGGGAGGGACCTTCTCTGATGATGCCTGAGGAAGCCACTGATCCGTGACGATAGCAGGATGGCATTAGGAGTCATGTTATTGATATACTTTTTAGAACTATAGTATTTTATTTTACCCTAGATCCTCAGGATATATAATCTCTGCTTTTGGTCATCTAAGCAATGTCATGTGTGTCTTCCATCTAGGCCTTAAGTTAAGTAAGATATTGTTAATCTAACAATATTCATGCCACAATTGTCCTAGCATATCTTTCAGGCAGGACACCATTGTAGATCAAAGGGTTTGTGGCTTGGTTGGTGTTTACACTCCTTTTTTGGTAGCTTGGAGATAAGCTTCCAAAATGCTAGAATATAGGTATGAAGGCTCTTTGTAGGCACAAGCTCAACTTCTCCACATTCAGGGAATGTTGTAGGTATTGTCTTCAGCAATGGGGCCTCCTGACAGTTGTGGAGAGTGACCTATAGTCTTGGCATCATTTTGGGTTGTTTAGGGATTCCCTTTGGCCAACAATTCAGTTAGATGTAACCCAATCCCACTACTGGAAGCTTCATTTGGTGACAAGAGATGCAAGTTGGGACACTGTCTCACACATTATTTGGTGATTTCATTAGATCACCTTCATATTTGTAATAATTTAGTAAGATTTTACTGTTAGTCTTGTATGCCACCCTTCAGGTGGCCCTGAATTTTAACAGTCTGTCCTGTATTCCTTCCGTCGTCCCCCTCTCTACGCTCCTTTCCTACTCGATCCTCATGTTCCAGCCTCCATCATCAATCCATATCTAGCCATTCTACTTTCCATTCCTAACACTCTCTATTTAGATCCCGTAGACCCTTACCATTACTTGTCATTGACTTAACAACTAATATCCACATGTTAGAGGATACATACCATATTTGTCTGTCCTGGTCTGGGTTACCTCACTCAGGATTTTTTTTTAAATTCTATCCATTTACCTGAGAATTCCATGATTTCACTTTTTAATAGTTGCATAATACTTCATTGTATAAATTTACCACATTTTTTTTATCCATTCTTCTATTGAGGGACATCTGGTTGTTTCCTATTTCTGGCTATTATGAATAGAGCAACAATAAACATGGTCCAGGAAGTGTCTCTGAGGAACCTTGAGGTGTTTTTTGTGCATATGCCAACATTGGCAAGGCTGGATGTAGGGGTCAATTGATCCCCATCTTCCCGAGGAACCACCACACATATTTCTATAGTGGCTGTAAAAGTCTGCACTTCCACCAGCAGGTGGATGAGTGTTCCTCTTGATCCACATCCTTGACAGAATGAGATGTTATTTGTTTTATATTTTTTTTATCTTAACCATTCTGATGGGTAGAAGATGAAATTTCAATGTAATTTTGATTTTCCCTGATGGCTCAGGATGTTGAACATTTCTTTAAGTAATTCTTGGCTACTTGAGTTTCATATTTTCAGTATTTTATTAAGATCTGTACCTCATTTTAATTGGATTATTTGTTTTCTTGATATCTGGTTTCTAAATTCTTTATATTTTGAATGAATCCTTTATTGGATGTGAAGTTAGTGAAAATCTTTTCCCATACTGTAGGCTGTTGTTTTGTCCTATTGGTTGTGTACTTTGCTTTATAGAAGCTTTTCAGTTTCACAAGGTCCCATTTATTAATTGCTGATCTTAGTGAGTGTGCCAATGGTGTTCTGTTTAGAAAGTCTTTTTCTGTGTCAATGAGTTCAAGGCCATTACCCATTTTCTCTTCTATCAGGTTCAGTACCTTTAGTTTTATGTTGAGGTCTTTGATCCACTTGGACTTAAGTCTTGTGCAGGGTGATAGATATGGATCCATTTGAATTCTTCTACATGCAAACATCCAGTTAAACCAGCAATATTGTTGAAGATGCTTTCTTTTTTCCATTGTGTATTTCTGGCTTCTTTATGAAAAATCAGTTGTCCATACGTTTGTGGTTTCATGTCTGTGTTCTTCAGTTAGATTCCTTTGTTCAATGTGCTTATTTTTAATACAAAAACCATGTGTTTTTATTATTATGGCTCTGTAGTACAACTTGAAATTAGCAATAGTGATACATCCTGCATTTCTTTTATTATACAGTACTGTTTTCTGTAAATCTCTCTCTCACTCTCTTTTATTGAATCTTATTGTGGTTTGAGTATCAGGATAACTGTGGCCTCATAAAACAAAATGGGCAGTTCCTTCTCTTCTGTTTTGTAGAATAATTTGAGGAGTATTGGCATTAATTCCTCTTTGACAGTCTGGTAGAATTCTGGGCTAAAACCTGGCACTGCGCTTTTTAACTCTCAGCTTCTATTTCAGTAGGGGCTGTACGTGTGTTTAAATTGCTTATCTGAGCTTGATTTAACTTTGTTAAGTAGAAGGTATTGAGAAAATTATCCATTTCTCTGATATTTTTCAACTTAGTGAAGTACAGGTTTTTAAAGTTTGTCCTTGTGATTCTCTCTTTGCTGTTGACCCCCCCCCTTTACCTCTTCCTGAAGCCCTCTCTCTCCTCTGATCTTTTACATAATTTGGATAAGATTTTTTCAGTCTTAGCTGATTATTTGGGATTTGTGTTCCTAAGAAAGCAAATGTCCTCCTCAGTCCTTACTTCAGCATAGGCTATTGGGAGGCAAGGGCAGGGAGCTTTAATTTCATGTCTATGCCTCTAATGTGGAGTTCTATGAATGTAATTCCAATATTTGTTGAATTTCCCAGGCACTGAATACAGCCTATGAATATGAAGGTTTAAACAAGTTGAGAGGCCCTGCAAAAGGGATGAGAAACTGAGATAATAGTCAGAAAATTAATCTATTTTCCCTTTCTTGGCTGCAGGGAATTCAGTATTATCTGCTGAGGAAATCATTTTATTTTAAAATTAGACTTCATTATTAATACTGATAAACCAAAAAATAACAAAGCCTGGCAGAGATTCGCCTATTTTGCATTACTGCTAGTTTACATTCATGCTGCTATCAGCTCATAAATTAGCATATCTAATATTTAAATCAACATTGGTCTGCAACACTGTTGAATGACTTTTGAGCTAAATTACCCAATGTATAAGACGCCTCTCATTTTTATAAACTTTAATATTTTTATTTGTTTTGTTATTTGTTTATTTAGAGACGAGGTTGCATGTATTCTAGGCTAGCCTCATGATGAGGAAGACCTTGTGATCTTCTACCTCTACTTCCAAAGTGAGTGCTGTGGTTCAGGTATACTCCACTGAGCCTGCTTTATGTGGTTCTGGGCATTGAACTTGAGACCTCCTGCATGCTAGGCAATCATTCTATCAACTGGGCTACATCCGGACTCCATAATAATTATTTTAAGTACTTTTCAAACAACTTCCAATATTTACAACTGGAAGATGGTAATCTTAGTGGTTTTCTTATTTGATTTGTAAATCACAGCCTATTTAGTCACCAAATGCAGGATTGACATCTGTATTTGAACTCACAGCAAGCATATGATAAATAAGAAACTGTTAAAGTCAAGTCTTACCCATTGAATACCAGTAACAGAGTATGCTAAAAGTGCATTATTTGCTTGCATAAAATAACCATTCATGACCCTGTGTAATAAAAATATTTTTATTGTATAAGTAGGGGATGCCATTTAATTAGCTTCATTCATTTAGATTAAGCATTCTGTAACTCTCATTCCTCAGAAATAAATCTTGTAGTAATTTGGCTTTAGATGAGAACCTGTGAGTGTCATAAAAGATTCACGAAATAGTTACTGCCTCTATTTTTTATTACATTTTCATTTATTCATCAGCTTTTTGGAAGAAAAATCAGAGGCATATTGGAGAAGTAGAGAAGCAGTGAGAGTTTAGTCTGTAAATGTGGGGGCTAGCATTCGGGTTGATCAGGGTCAGGGTAGCATCAACATGAGCGTTAGTACTAGGCTTAAGATTATGGTTAACATTCGGATTATGGTTAAGGTTGGGGATAAGATTGGGGAAGGTTAAGAATAGGGTTGGGACTTGGTTTAGGGTTAGGAATCATATTGGGGTTAAGGTTCAGATTAGTGTTAAAGTTAACATTAGGTTTAGGATTATGTTCATAGCTAGCTTTAGGCTTAGGGTTAAAACCAGATTTAGAGTTGTTTTGACCCAAGACAAAATTGTAAAGTTATTTAAAATGTCATGAGTTTTTTATAACTTTTCCCACCTCAGTTGAATCATATTCCAATGGGACCTTTGTAGATGACAACATCATGTTACAGTGTTGAAGTGTTGGACACACTTTGATTCTTAGAGAGAGCATGTTGACATTTTGAAGTTGCCTGTACCCTATGGGGTCACTGTGAACTCTGAAGGCACACAGCACTTTGTTACCCCTCTAGACTTCTGATCTAATCCAGGTGCTCATCCTAAAGATAGTTCTGGGCAGAAAATCTGTTTCCTCCTCTACTCAGGAAGCCCAGAAGATCCTCCTTATAAAGCAAATGGACTTGCTCACAGGTATTAGAGATGCAAGTAAAGTCATCCAACCTTTCGGGTGGGACACTTTTTCAGTTCTTTGAAATTTCTCTCTTACTGTGGTAGTGTGACAGATCCAAATGTGGAATTTGAATGTTTGAATTCTGATTCCAATCACTGGTCCCATCACTAACTTCGAGGTTAATTATTAGCACTTTATGGATGCATTAAGGAAGCATATTTTGGGGGCTGGAGAGATGGCTCAACTGTTAAGAGCACTTGGCTGCTCTTTCAAAGGTTCTGAGTTCAATTCCCAGCAAGCACATAGTAGCTCATAACCATCTATATTGAGATCTAATGCCCTCTTCTGGCATGTAGGTGTATATGCATGTAAAGCATTCAAATAAATAAATAAATAAATAAATAAGCAAGCATATTTTAAAAATGCAAGTAGGGTATATTCCAGTAAAGAGGAACGTCAGTTCCTTCTGAAACTGAATAGCAAAATGGAAAGGGACCTTTTTTCTCAAGCTTTTAGGGAAAGTGTCCCATAAGAATGCATTCTGACATGAACTCAGGGGCTGGCTCTTTGATTACCTCCACCTGAGGGGGAAGCAGCTTTACCAGTCCACAGAGGAAGACAATGAAGCCAATCCTGATGAGACCTGATAGACTAGGGTCAGATGGAAGGGGAGGAGGACCTCCCTTATCATTGGACTGGGGGAGGGCCATAGGAGAAGAAGAGGAAGGGAGGGAGGTTGGGAGGGGCATGGGGAAGGGCACTACAGCTGCGATACAAAGTGAGTAAACTATAATTAATAAAATTAAAAAGAATGCATTCTAGCTACTGTAAGTTCTTATGATTTCTTTGGACAACTAAGGGATGGGATTGCTTCTTTGGATGTCATTGGTCACCAAGAATTTTAATATTCTTCTTGTTTCTGTGACAAACTTTGTGGCATCACCCACTTAAGACAGGAAGTGTTTGTTTCCCCTCATAATTCAAGGATGTACAATCCATCCTGTTGGAGAAAGCCTGGCTTCAGGAGCAGAAAGCTGGATGGTCATGTGCAGTCAGCAGAGAAAGGGTGGCCAGGCTATACAAATTCAGAGTCCATCCTTCGGGACCCATTTCCTCCCATGAGGCTCTGCCTCCAGATACTGCCACCATGCTAAGCCGTGCCAAAACCTAGGGACCAAGTGTTCAAACAGGTAAGCTTTGGGGAGACATTTCACATTCAATCCACAATACTAAGGTGTGTGTGTGTGTGTGTGTGTGTGTGTGTGTGTGTGTGTGTGTTTGTTGTTGTTGTTTCTGCTCAGATGTCCTGTCATTCTTCCAAGTTAAAGTGCTTTAGAATCCCCCAACAGTGGTCATAACCATCCCTTTCTGCTTTCCAACCCACGCCCGTGCTGAGTTATGGGACAAATCCTCACTACCACCACCGTTTCCTGCTTTATTGTAAACTCCAGGAAAACTGGTCAGCCAGCCCTTTCTCTGGCATCCTCGTTCTTCAGGTGTGTGGGTTTAAGGAACCTAGCCTCCAGGAGTCCTCACCTCATTCCCTGAGTCCCAACCCCACTCAGCCAGCTGGAAGCCAATCCTGCTCCTCTTGGAGGAACCTAGATGTGCTTGTCTCATTTCCTGTTCCTGTGACAGATTACCCTGTAAAGGCAACTGTAAGGGAAAAGAGGTTCATTTGGCCTCTAATTGCAGTTTACAGTCCGTGCAGGTCATGGTGACAGGGACTAGAGACAGGTAACTGCATCCACAGTCAAGAGCAGAGAGAGAATGAGTGCATGCACGCGAGTACTCCAGTCCTACACAGTCATAAAGGAGCCATTCTGTAGGCTAGGCCTTCCCACTGCAGTTAACATAGTCAGGACTGCCACCCACAGACAAGCCCAGAGGCCAGGCTGATAGACCGTCAGGTGATTTTAGATTGGGTCAAGCTGAGAGTTCAAGCTAACCATCGCACCAGAAAACAGATTTCCTCACTCTATCCAGAGTGAGCATCCCAGCCCTCAGTGTGCGCTATTGCTCCAGAACTCATGTGGGATACCTGGATGATAACTTCCCTTCACCACAGTCCTACATTGTGTAGCTGCACAGGCTCAGATGTGCCTCTCTCAAGGCAAAGAAGAGAAACTTTAGCTTCCCACTTTGATAAAGAGATGAAAGCCTGTTCCAACTCCCCACCTGCCCCCAATGCTTTCCAAAGTAGCCCATAGCAAGATGATGGAGAAGGCCTAGCAGCCAGCTTGAGTCAGAATTGAGGCTATAGCACTACTCAGCTAACCATCTCGGTCAGGCTGCCTTGGCTTTCCAAGCTGGAACTAGTTGGATCTAGTAGTGTGCCAAACTGAGTTGTTGGAACTTTCAGATAGTGGTATTCCAACACTGAGGTTAGTGGGTTCTAACAGGGCAACTATTTTAAATGTCCTTAGCACTGAAGTTGGCCCAAGAAAAGGACCCAATAAAATGTAAACTACTTTGAAGTCTGCTCCCCCCCACTTTTACCCACAAGTGCTGGGTCTTTCTCTGAATGCACACTAAACAATCCCATGCCTTTCTCTCGCAGGGAGACTCTCACCTTCTCTTCATGATTATGTTCCATTGCTTTAAATAAGCAGCGTCTACTGTTGTGTTTCAGGACACAGGTCGTGGCCACTCGCCACCCTCATTCATCTCATTTTGCCATATGCCCCATATGCATGGCAGCTGGTCAAACATAATTTTCTACCTGAACCAAGAGTAACTCAACAAAATCCCACCCTGCTGTGTGCTCTGCCCATGCCACCCAGAACACGAAGCTGAGCAGGTGTGTGACCAGGTGCCTCACGATTCTCAGGCTACATATTCCAGTCCCTAACCCCAGCCTTCTTACCGCTACATAGAAGCACCATGTGTTCTCCCTCTACTGGTGATAGTCATTCTCCCCTTTAGGGGCAGGGCAGTGTGTTGACTTAGTTGAGCTGTACCTGAGCCGATAGATTCCCTCCTCACCCATCGCTGCAGGCTTCCAGAGTCCTTCTGCGCCCTGGGTCTGTTGCTTAGCGACCCAATAGCTACATCTTTTACCTTGTTCTCTGTCATCTATACATATGTTGAAAAGGCGACCCTTCCCACTTAGAAAATGAAAAACACCATGCCATCGTTTCTACAGCTAAATGAACTCTCCTGGCAAGAAACTACATTTCTGAGAGAGCTTTCTTCTTTTGTACACAGGGGGATTTGGGCAGATTGTCTGTAAAATGTCTCCAGCTCTGCATAGCTGTGTAATTGCACAGCTTCACCATATAGAAGTATCCTCATTATTCTTATGATTTACTAGCACTATCAGCACATATCTACCTTTGCATCTTTCTTTCTATGAAGTGTGCCAAAAGAGATTGTATTCTAGCTGATAGCCAATCACAGGCAGCATTTCCCATAAGACTTATGATGAGGATTCTGTCTTAATCTAATAGTAAAATACAAAAGATACTTCATTAGTCTCAAAGCTTTCAATTAGATGATAAGGGGAAAGGTGAGGCATTTGTAACTCTCATGAGAAGCAACTGGAAAGTTTGGTAGACTTGATCAGTTGATCAGTCTTAGATTGAGAAGATAATTGAAAGTATTTGGTCATATCTAAGTACCACAGTTAATCACTTCTTGGTAATTTAACACTATGAATCTGGTTCCTTCAAAATGTTCTTAGACTTTATATAAGCGAGGCAGGGTCAGGTCTGAATGGATAGTTATGATGCCAAGCCATCACCTGCTGTGCATCTAGACTTGGCTAAGTGGTTCCCACAGACAGAAGAGAACCCTTGCAGTTTTCTGCTCCTGAGAGCTGAAAAAGTACATACAAGGCTGAGAAGATGGCTGTATCAGTGAAGTGCCAGTCTTGTGAGGATGAAGGCCAGGATTCTGTTTCCAGGGGATGAGGGCTTTGTTGCCTTGCAAGGAAGGCAGAGACTGACAGACTCCTGGGGCTCCCTGCCCCAACCCCACTACATAGTGAGTGCCAGGCACAGTAATAGACCCTGACTTTAAAAACAAGATGGGGTCCCAAGGATAGACACCCAGCAGTGACCTCTAATCTGCATATACTACACACACACACAGACACACACACAACACAAGCACACACGCACAAATTCATATTCATTCTCATTTATACACTCCCTCTCTCCCCCTTCCTCTCCCTCCTCTCTGTCCACCTTCTTGGTTGGTTTGGCCTGGTAAACTTTACTAACAAATGCAACAGGCAACACAGAGCTGATTATAGCGGCATAACTGACTGCTCTCGTCAGCTGCTGGAAATGGAGGCTGATTGGTTGATTACTATGATGAATTATTGTAATCAAGTGCTGCCCAGATTTTTTCAACTGTGGTTTCCCAAACAGCTTTTAAAACAATCCATGATCTTTAGGCTCAGAATCTTCACATCGACATTATGACCAAACCTCAAAAAAAGAAGTTTGTGTTCTAAATCAGAGATATCAGGTAGATACCAACAATTACCCTGAAATACAAATATCAGGGTGTGTGCATTCATATAGAGGCCAGAGGTGTCTTCCTCAGTTGCTCTCTAAACTTTTGAGATAAGGTCTTAATGAACGTGGAGCTCGTAAATTTGGATGACCTGCCTGGCCAGCCACCTTCAGGGATCCTCCTGTCTGCCTTCTCAGAACTGGGATTATAGATACTTACTTCTTAATATCACATGTTTTATGGGTGCTAAGGATCCAAGCTAAGGCCATCATGCTTACATGGCAAGCACTTTGCTGACTGAGTCCTATCCCCAGTTGTTTACGGCTCTGGTCAGTGATGTGAACCTGGGAGAACAGGACCTAAAAAGAGGTGGGCTAAAGTCAGATGCAAATGCAATAGCCAACTTTATTCAGAGTATAAGACGATGTAAGCTCTGTGGGTTAGGAATAATCACCTGAGTGAAGTGTACAATCACAATAACAAGCCACATGTGGAAAAAAACAAAAACAAAAACAAAAACAACAACAACAAAAAAACCCACGTTTTCCATGGAGGCATATGGATAACAACAGCTGAAGAAAAGCCACTCCCACCCAGTACCTGGGCGGATCATAAAACACACATTCCAAGAACAACTCTCTGCTTTGAAGAAACTGATGTTACAAGACTTTCTGTGTTGTTTTCTTGGACTTTTTTCACAAGAACTCAGAATTCTTACCTGACTCCATTCTTGAACTCTGTTCTGATGTCTCACTCCTTTCTATCTTTTAATACCATGATGTCCAGAGTTTGTTTTGACTTGAGATGTTGTAGATAAATAAATCATGTGATGCAAGACTATCCTATAAGAAAAAAAAAAAACAACTTATAATACTAGAACAGTGAAAACACTATCTGTGATGCTCTGGCACCCAGATAAGAGAGCCAAACTATGTCTAGTACTATTGGTTAAATTATTATATCGATCAAAAAGACCTAGAGAATAGCTTGAAAAGAGGCCCTTATAATTAGTAGTTCTGGTATCTGGTAAAATATAAGCCCATATTTGCTTTCTACTAGGAATACAAATTTTATGATGTCCTATTCAAATAGGAAATTATTTAAATCCCAAGGAAAAATTAAACACAGTCCCTTCTTCAAGTGAATGAATGAATTTGTTACAGTCCCAAGGACCAGTCATAAAGACAGAGTCACCAGTAAAATAACGTGTCCCTTGGGACATAGGGCCTGCCTTAACTTGGCCCCAGATGAGCAGAGTTAACTTCTGGTGGCATCGTCTGTATCTCCTTTTGCCCTTCAGCTGGAAGTTTGCTATCATTTTAGGTGATTTGTGCTGTCTCCTTGACCTCTGCTCTAGTCCTTGATGGCCTGGGGCCAGAGGAACCGAACAGAAATCCACAATAGACACATCTGCAATGACAGATGTACACCCCTTCCCATTTTTTTTTCTGGAGAAATAAAAATAGGGCAAGCTAATGCATCATCTTGCCTATTTTCATCTGCAGTAAAACCAGGGAGGTTAGAGTGCACATGAGTATGGTTCTATTGCTGGAAATAATCCTACAACATAAGCAGAATCTGAAAAGATATTTGGGGTTTTATGAATGAACTATAATAGATGAATCAAAACAGTCACTTTCACCTGTTGGGCTGAGGACAAAAAGGTATTAATAGATTGATAAATATCTGAACCTTGAATCTCTTGTATACCCTTAGGTAAACCATCAAGAAAGAAGTCTCTGTCTGTGGAATGGGAGGAGGCTGGGCGATTTCTGTGAGGAAATATCATAGCTTACCGGCTGGATAATGATTTCTTATCCTTCTTTGGTAATCTGCAAATGAAATTTGAAAATCAATAGAGTTCTGCCATGCACTTAAAATTTGATTGTTAGATAAGGTTAATATAACAGAGCAAAGATCACATTCATATAATTGTTGACGTGGGCTCTTCCCCTGATTTACTAATTGATCAGGAAGACTGAAGTAAGCAGTTAGTATTTGGGGGACCTTATGTTGTAAATTAATCCATTCGAAGGCCTTATCCTCCTGTGCTATAAAACCTGTAGGAGACAATATAGTGGGGAAAATAAAGAAGCTTAAAGGCAGTGATAGATCCACTCAGTGCACAAATGCCTCTTTTAGTCAGGAGTCAAATGACTGTAGACCTTTTCTTTGTCTCTTGAGAGAGTAAGTGAAGACGGCCCACTGTTGCCTCCTTCGCAAGCTTTGAATACATTGCTTAGTGCATAAAGTTAGCTTTTTCATAGCATGTGCTAGATCTGCATCAGGAATCGGAGGGAATTTAAGAGTAGATTGATTATCAAATTCCTCAGCCCATGCTTCAGGGTCATTTCCAAGCCGTGGAAGATATACATCTGCAGGACACCCCATAAGGGAGCTGAAGGAATCCTCACCAGCATAGGTGACCATTTTTACTTTTGATTTTGCCAGAATGGGGGAAGTCTCTCTCTCTCTCTCTCTCTCTCTCTCTCTGTCTCCCTCCCTCCTCTTCCTTCTCTTCTCTCTCTGTGTATCTCTCTCTGCCTCTCTCTCTTCCTCTGTCTCTCTATCTCTCTCTGTCCCTTTCACTAATTTTAAGGTGATTATCCAGTTTATAGTCATTCAAGGAATTAGCCATCTTTTAGTCATGGTTTTTATCCTACTTATCTTTCTTATTTTAATAACAGTTCAAATCAATGTCCTAGTGACCCAAAATTGAACAGAGATATTTCCCCGTGTTTATATGCCTTTCTAATATTCCTTCAGAATCTAGCCCATACTTCTTCACCTAAAGCCCCTTCTTCTAGAAACCAGAGGTTATACTTGTGTTTCTTCTTCCTTTAAAAAAAATGGTTATGAGCCTAGCCTTTAACGGCTGAGCCATCTCTCCAGCCTGTGGTACATCTGCACAATAGAGTATTACTCAGCAATGAAAAACAAGGAAATCATGAAATTTGCAGGTAAATGGTGTGATCTGGAAAGGATCATCCTGAGTGAGCTATCCCAGAAGCAGAAAGACACACATGGTATATATTCACTCATATAGACATATGATATAGGATAAACCTACTAAAATCTGTACACCTAAAGAAACTAATCCAGAGGGAGGACTCTGGCTAAAATGCTCAATCCCCACTCCAAACGGCAAATAGGATGGACACCAGAAGAAGAAGAAAACAGGAAACAAGTTAGGAGCCTCCCACAGAGGGCCTCTGAAAGGCTCTGCCCTGCAGACTATCAAAGCAGATGTTGAGACATATGGCTAAACTTTGGGCAGAATGCAGGGAATTTTATGAAAGAAGTGGGAAATAATAGTAAGAGCTGAGGAGGACAGGAGGCCCACAAGGAGAGCAACAGAACCAAAAATTTTGAGCACAGGGGTCTTTCCTGAGACTCATACTCCAACCAAGTACCATGCATGGAGATAACCTAGAACCCCTGCACAGATTTAGCCCATGGCAGTTCAGTGTCCAAGTGGGTTCCATAGTAGTGGGAACAGGGACTGCTTCTGACATGAATTGATTGGCCTGCTCTTTGATCACCTGCCCCTGAGCGGGGAGCAGCCTTACCAGGTCACAGAAGAAGACAATGCAGCCACTCCTGATGAGACCTGATAGGCTAGGATCAGAAGGAAGAAAAAGAAACCCTCCCCTACCAGTGGACTTGGGGAGGGGAATGTGTGGAGAAGGGGGAGGAAGGGAGAGATTGGAAGGGGAGGAGGGAGGAAACTAGAGGGGGGATACAAAGTAAATAAAGTATAATTAAAAATTAAAGAAAAAAAAGATGCACAAGCTCAACAAAGCCAACCCTTCCCAATAACTGTGTTTGTGGTGTATGTGTGAGTGTGTGTGTCCATTATCCACTCGTCTGTTGATGGGTAACTAGTCTGATTCCAGTTCTTTGCTATAGTAATAAAGCAGAGATGAACATGGGGGAGCAAATACCTCTGTACTAGACTATGGCATTCTCCGGGTATATGCCTGGGAAAGAAATAGCTAGGTCATATGGTTTTTCTACTTTTACTTTTTTTGAGAAATCCAAACTGATTTCTTCAATGGCTGTCACAATCCCCCCCACCCCCCGCGCAAAAAATAAATGTTCCTTTCTTTCTCCCTGTTCTCTAACATTTGTTGCCAGATTTATTAATGATAGCTATTCTAACTATTCTCAACGTAGCTTTAATTTGTATTCCCTTGATGGCTAAGGCTGTTGAACCCTTTTTCAAAAATTCATTATTGGCCATTTCTAAGTTTTATCTGTTTGTTGTTTTGTTGGTTTATTTTTTTTGGCTTGTTTGATGTTTTGTTTAGTTTGCTTTTGTTTTGAAAACTGTCTAGTAAGTTCATTTACCCATTTGTTGATTGGAAGTTTCTTTTTCCTTGGTATTTAAATTCTGCAATTCTCTGTAACTTGTGGACACTAGACCTTGTCTGGAGTATTGCTGGTAAAGGTTTTCTCCCATGTGCTGTCTGTTCTGGTTATTTCCTTTGCTGTACAGAAACATTTTGTTTTCATGTTGTAGTCCCATCTGTTGATGCTTGGGGTTGGTGCCTAGGCTGTTGGTGTTCAATTTAAAAAGTTATAGCCTGTCACAATATCTTGAAGTATATCCCTGTGTGTTCTTCTAAAAGTTTCAGGTTTTAAATTAAGGTGTTTTATCCATTTTGAATTGACTTTTGTATAAGATGAAAGATATAAATCCAATTTCACCTTCTGCAGGCAGAAACCTAGGTTTGCCAATACCATTTGTTGGTAGACTATCTCTTTCCCAAACTCTGTTTTTGCCTGCCGTGTCATGAATTAAGTTGGCATAGCTTTGACATTTTATTTCTGGTTTCTCTATTATGTTCCATTGGTCTTCCTGTCTATGTTTATGCCAATTTTAGGCTGTCATCATCACTATAGTTCTATAGTACAATTTGAACTCAGTTATTGTATTGCCTCCAATAGTGTTCTTAACCCTATGATTGCTTTGGCTATTTGGTCTTTTGTGGTTTCATGTGAATTCTTGTATTTTTTTTTTCTAAATGTGTGAAGTATGAAATGGGAAATTTGATAACATCAATTTAATTTAGGTAGTATAGACATTTTCACAATATTAATTGTGTCTATCCAAGAACATGGACTATTTTTCCATTGCCAATATCTTTCTGATATCTGTTCTCAATGTCTTGAAATTTTTATTGTGGATGTTTCTTACTTCTTTGGTTAGATATATTCTCAAATATTTAATTTTGGGGGAGTTTTCTTAAATGAAATATTTTCCCTAGTGTCTTTCTTAGAGAGCAAACTATTAGTATAAATGAAAGCTACTAGTTTAAAAAAAAAAAACATTGATTTGTATATTCTGCATTTTTTCTGTAAGTCTTTATTAGATCCGAGAGTTTTCTTGTCGACTCAATAGTGTCTTTCAGTAAAGCACCATATCATCTGCAAATAGGGATAGTTTTACTACCTCTCTTCCTATTCTTATCCCCTTTTTTTTCTTTTTCTTTTCTAATTTCTATAGCTAAGACTTCAAGCACTGTATTACATAAGACAGTGAAGGGGTGTGCACGTCACTGTCCTAGTCCTCATTTTCAAAGAAGTGGTCTGAGTTTGTCTCATTTTAATGTAGTGTTGGCTATAGTTTTGCTATATATAGCCTTTCTTATTTTGATGTGTTGTCCTAGTTAGGGTTGGTGTTGCTGTAGTGAAATGAAACATCATTACCAAAGCAACTTGGGGAGGAGAAGGCTTATTGGGCTTAATGCTTCCTCCTCACTGTTCATCTCTGAAGAAGCCAGGATAGGAAGAACTCAAACAGGGCAGGAACCTGGAAGCAGGCGCTGATGGAGAGGCCATGGAGGGCTGCTTCCTGGCTTGCTCCTCATGGCTTGTTCGGCCTGCTTGCTTATAGAAGCCAGAACCACAAGCCCAGGGATGGTACTGCCCACCCTGGGCTGGGGCCTCCCCCATCAATCCCTAATGAGGAAAATGACTACAGCCCCATCTTACACAGGAATTTTCTCAACTGAGATTCCTTCCTCTCAGAAGTCTTTAGCTTGTATTGTTGACATAACACTAGCTAGCATGTCCGTTTCTAAAGTCTCCAGGACTGTTATCATAAAGGCATGCTGAACTTTGTCAAATGCCTTTTCCATATCAGTTACAATAATCATGTGGTTTCTGTCCTTGAATTTGTTTATATACTGTATGGCATATATATAAAACATTATACATATATATTTGTACATATACATTCATATATAATGTTTTAATGTATATATTTATATATTTTAAATCAACCCTGCCTTTCTGAGATGAAGCTACTTAGTCTTGGCCATAATATATCTTTGTAATGTGTTCTTGAATTCTGTTTGCAAATATTTTTTTAAGAATTTTTGCATCCATATTCCTCAAAGAAATAGTTCTGTAGTTCTATCTTTCTCTCCCTTCCTCACTCCCTCTCCCCCTCTCTAGTGGTTTTAACTAGCTTTGGAATCAAAATGTCACATGTAATAGTGTTCCTTCACTATTATACAATAGGATAAGAAAATTAGTATGAGGTCTCCTTAAAAGTTTGACAAAATTTAACACTGAATCTGTCTCTTCCTGGGCTTTTCTTCAAGGACAGGCTTTTAATAACAGTTTCAATCTCATTGCTTGTAATGGTCTGTTTAAGCTGTTTCTATCTTCAGGGCTTAATTTTGGTAGATGATATGCTTTTAGAAATTCTTTTGGTTCTTCTGGCATATCCAGCTCTTCAGAGTGTTAAGTGTTCATAGTATCTTCTAATGCTGTTATGGAATTCATGGGAGTCAGTTAGAGTGGAGCTCTTTTGATGTCTAATTTTATTAATTTGCATCTTCTACCTCTCTTTGTCAGATTAGCTAATATTCATTTATTAGATCAACTTTACAAGCTTGAGAGCTGACTCATCTCTTAAGAGCACTTACTGGTCTTGCAGAAGAACCTGAGTTCTATTCCCAGGATCCATGCTGAGCATCAACTCCAGCTACCAGGCATGCAGCTTCATCTTCAGGCCTCTGTGTACATGTGATACATATAAACTCACACAGGAATATACATGTACACGTGCATAATGTATAAATAAGTGTTTTTAGAAGTTTAAACACCATAGATGTTGAGAATGTTCAGTGTGGCTGAGCGAATATATGTAAGGTGACTGGGTAGGGTGCAAACACATAACACCTACTGAAGGAATAACAAGTAATTACTGCTAAATCCAGACTCTCCCATACTTCAACAATGCTCAAACACGTTTGTGTAAGAGGAAGACGACATAGCTCAGAACAGTAGGGAGTGGCCGCAGACCACTGAATTACCTGAACCGTAGAGGCTTCTGCCACCTAACGATCATGTGTCTCTCATGTAGCCCTCATTTACCTATCATCTGCCTCTCATCTCTATGGTCGATCTGTCTGTCTAGTGTTCTGTCCATCATCTGACCAAGAGCAACTTAAGGAGGGGAGGATTGGTTTGGCTCACAGTTGGAGGATATATTCCCATGTGATGGGAAAGGAATGGTAACAGGGTCTACCATTCTACCATTCTACCATGAGGCTGCTGGTCATATGACATCCACATGTAGGAAGCAGGGAGAGTTGAACACTGGTGCTCAGCTCACATGCTCTCATTTTACTCGGTTCAGGACCCCAGTCTGTGGAATGGCGCTGCTCACAGTCAGGATGTTTGTTTTGTTGTTGTTGTTATTGTTGCTATTGTTTTATAAGAATGGGCCCAGGGTTCATGTGTTTAAATGCTTGGTCCATAGTTGTTGGAACTGTTTGGAAAGAATTTAGTAGGTGTGGTCTTTTTTGTTTGTTTGTTTGTTTGTTTGTTTTCATTTTGGAGGAGGTGTGTCATTGAAGGTAAGCTCTGAGCTTTAGATTTTGGAAGCCTGTGCTATTCCAGTTCCGTCCTTCTCTCCAGCCTTCCTTCCCTCCCTCTCTTCCTCCCTCTCAACTACTGCCATGCTGGCTTCCCTGATGCCATGCTTTCCATCATGATGGTCATGGACTCTCCTACCCTCTGGAACCAGGAACCCCAAGTTAAATGCTTTGCTCAAGGTGCTTTATCATGGCAATAGAAAACTAACTAAAGTAGGCTGAGTCCTCTTTCCTTGGACAACCTAGTCTAGAAACGGCTTTACTGACCATCCCAGGGATTTAACCCCTGGTTATTCTGATTCTGTCTCCTTGAAATTATTAGCCATCATACTTGAAAAGCTCATTTTCAGCATATTTTTGCTCTTACTTTTATGTGGCATTTAAGCAAGTGAGTATTGGAAAATATTTTAAAATTTATATTTAATATATGAAGTAATATTAAATTAATGCTTCTTTTAATTATAAATATATGTAGCAATATAAAATTAATATAATTGTGGGTGTAATTTATAATATAATTATCAAGTAAATGAAATAAGACAGAAATGAAAAAATTTCCCTATCTTGCCCTCCATTAAATCACAATATTGGCAGAGAGGTTTTGTTCCATGTTATACTTTGTGTGTGTATTTACTTAACTTGTAAGCAGATAGCATGATAATAAGTGCTGGTCTCTGAATAAGGACTTTTCACACCTCAGAACTTTAATATTTCACCATAAGAATTCACTGCAGTCACACATAACCGTATACATAGCTCTCATTTTATTGACTGGGTAATAGGTTGTCAATAATATGTCATCATGCTGCTCTAGAGCCGAGCATTTAGCCTGCTGCAGTCAGTAATCGTATTTTGATTTCTGTGTTGTTTTCTACTAGAAGGTCTACACATGGCAAGAAGGTATGTCGTCGTAACTCCATCTGTTATTGTTTGGTATGTAGTAAGCATACACATGGCACAAGCCCAGGAGAGGCAGCACTGGTGGTCAAGGCAGTTGACCACAGCTATGGCCCCGAGTGGCTTGAGCGCAGAAGGCTGAGTAGAGCTGCATGTGCTCCTGTTCTGAGACGTTTTCTAATGGAATTCTCACGTTAGTTTCTTCCCAGGAGTGATAGTGTGGGCCCTCCACTTGGCTCCTTAGATACATGGTAAGTTAAGATGAGCACTCTGTTAGGTACTTTTCTCATTTCTGTGGCATACCCAATAAGAAGCAGAAAAAGGGAGGAAGGATTAGTTTTAGCCCACACTTACACTGTACTGTAGTCAGCAAGCAGGGATTCATGCTGCTGCTTAGCTGTTTTTCTGCTCTGCTCAGCCCAGGACCCCGGCCCAGGGAACAGTGCTGAACACATTTAGGGTCGGTCTTCTCCAGTTAATCAGCACAATCCACACACTCCCTCACAGACATGCTCAAAGCTTGTCTCCTAGATGATTCTAGGTCCTGCCAAGTGGGCAATCAGAATGACAGACCCTCATGTACATACATTAGCCCCATACTCAACAATGGTCACATAAGGTTCCCCTCTACTCATTCCTCGCCCTGTGGCCTGGCTTCCCGTCTGTTCATGATGAAGTGTATCTGTGACTAAGGAAGGCTGGTCTCAGCACACAGAGAAATCAGAGCAGTTGTACGTTTTTTCTTTGCTAATTCAGTCTTAATTCACGAGTGGTGGTTCTGTTGCTCATGCATGACTGAGATTCAATAACGTTTTCAATAAACTGTGTTGTAATCATTGTGGTACTCGTCATTATCTGTCCTACAGACTTCTCAGCCCTGACTCCTAATTATAGTGTCCAGGCCACTTATCGTTCCTAATTCATAATGTCAAGACGTGTTTGTTTTTAATAGATTAAGCCACTAGGAGAAGATTTGAGATCAAAAGTCAAATGGTTAAGTGTTTTTAAAGGTCATTTTTGCACATCGCTGAACAAAGGAGGAAGCTGGTCAGAATTCTTCCTTTGTAGTATGATATTGCTGTCCAAAGGACATAATTGTTTTATAGTTTAAAATGTAAAAACTAAATGATAATGATTGAGTGTGTGCCCTGACCCGGCCTATCACCCAATTTAGTTTAATTAAAACGTCAATAAATGAATTTTCAGAAATGTGAGTGTTACACCTGCTGTAGATGGGCGTGAGAAGCATCTGTCCTCCGGGCCTAATGCCAGCACCACCTCTGGTTGCTTCTGTCATGTTTTGCCACACAAGCAAACAAGCTGACCTCCCTTTTTTTCTCACTCTTCTTCCATCTCCTTGCTTCTCTCCCACCTCCTTTCTCTCCCTTGTTTTCTATATATGATTTTATCCTGCTGCCCAACCCTCTCTCTGGTAGCATTATTTTTCCCTGGCCTATGGGAGGGAACCCATACTCAAGAGAAGCATTTGAACATTTTGCTTGGCCATCTTTGCTTCCGGATGTTTGACGTGCAGAAGATCATTCTAGAACTGAGAACTGGGGCTTTGATGAGGAAGAGTGTTCAGTAGCTTAGGAGTCTCAAGCTGAGGGAGGGAAAGCCCTATCATGGAGCTGCATGGACACGTCCCCAGTGAGAGAGTATTGCTCCCCAGATTCTGGCTTAGGTGCACTGTAATATTGCCTAGCTTGTCAGTTTATTCTGGCTTTTAGGGGACTGTTTGTTTGTTTGTTTTTGTTTTGTTTGCTCAAGACAGAATCTCCGCAGCCCTCCCTAGTTGTGACCTCCCTGTGACCTGCTGCCTCAGCTTCCCAAGAGCTACTATTACAGCAGTGAGTCACCATGATCCACTATTATCTTTTATTTTCTGTATTAGTCGTACTTTTAAGTGATTCATTATTCTAGTTCAATAGATGCTTACAGCTTTCACACATCGAACCAACCTCCCTTTACCTATGGCCCTCCCTACACACCCAGCACAACCTCAGTTCATCAGAGTCACGCGTTCTAATCAGATTACTTCCGATTCAGTTGTAAAGAGAATGGGCAGCATGTATCTCCTATGCCTGGCTTATTTCACTTCATATACTACCCTCTAACTTTACCCATTTGCAACAGAGGAGAGGAATCCATTCTGCTTTCAGACTGCATAATCTTCCATTGCGGATTATATTGTACATTTTCTTTCTCCATTCAACAGGTTCATGGAGTGTTTTCTTCTAGCAATGGTGAATACGGTAATGTACGTGGGAATGCAGACACCTTTGTAACGTGCTGCCTTCATTTTCCTTGTGCCTGTGCCTAGATATGGAATAGCTGGACCTTTTCAGGGATTATTACTTTTCTATTTGGGGGACTTAAATATTTGTTTATCGTTTGTGTGTTTGCGCACATGCATATACATTCCTGATGCGGTCAGAAGGAAAGTTGCAGAACAAACTTTGGTTGTCAAGCTTGGCAACAAGTGCCTTTGCCTGCTGAGTCATCCATCTCACCCCTAATTTTGGTTTTGAAGTAACCTCTTGTGAGGGTTAGCTTTTGTGGTCAACTTGCACAAACTAGCATCACCTGGAAATGTCAGACTCAATGAGGCACTATCTGGATTTGTTGCCTGTGGGCATGTCTGTGAGAGAGTCTTAAGACATCAGTCGTGGTGGGAAGGCCCACCCACTGCATGTGGGGATGTCCCCTTAATGGAAAGCAGGGCAGGCTAGGTGGAGAGGGACGGATTGGAGGCAGGCAGTCACTGCTTGGATGTACATGCACGGATGTGAGTGAATCTTGACTGCAAATGACATATGTCCCATTGCGTCAAACTCCTGATGCTGTGACCTTCTTGCCATTATGAACTATAACTTGTGGTTATGAGCTCTTTTCCCTTAATGTTTCTCTTGTTGAGGTATTTTATCAAAGCAACAGGAAAGGAAATGAAGACTTGGCTATACCATGGCCCATGAGGGCTGTCGCAGATCTATATTCCTGCCAACTGTGCATTAGAGCACAAACAGTCCGGTGTTCTGCTGGTAATCCTCCATTGCATTTTCTTGTTGAAGTGACCACTCCATGATTATATAATGACCAACATCTCGTTTCCCTGATTTGTCATAAGATATGATATCAGTAGGTAGATTCCTACTAATCTAGGCTTCCACTTGCTTAGAAAATCATTTTTCATCTTTTTGTTTTCCTTCTTTTTGTTTTAATCCATTCTGCCAGTCTGTGTCTTTTAATTTGCTCCATTTAGATACAAGGTTATTGTTGACCTGGAAAGATTTAGTCCTGTAATTTTTTATTCTGTTAAATCATCACAGATATTCTTTGTTTTGGCCTTACTTGTGATTTCATCGTGCCCTAGCTTTGTTTCTGTTGCTGTGATTAAATACCCAAACCAATAGAAAAGTGTTTATTTAGCTTAAAATTTCAGGTTACCATCCATCCTTGAGGACATGTTAGTCAAGGCAGGAACCAGAGCTAGTCACACAAGATCTGCAGTCAAGAGCAGAGAGAAAGAATACACACATGCTGCCTGCTTGCTTGCTCGTGCAGCTACTTCTGCTCACATAGTCCGGGGCCCAGTGCATAAGATGCCGCCAGCCACATCCAGGGTGCGCCCTTCCATGCCACCTTATGTTGGCAGTTTGCATGAGGCCCAGGCCTCCGTAGGCTCGTGTATTTTAATGTTTCCAGTTGGTGGACTGTTTCGGCAGGATTAGGAGGCATGGCCTGGTTTCCTGAAGAGGTGTGTCATCCAGGATATGCTTTGACATTTCAAAAGCTCACACAAGGCTTTCTTTCTCTCTGCCTCCTGTTTCTGGATTAGATGTAAGTCCTCAGCTATTACACCGTCCCATGCCTGCCCGCCTGGTCCCGTGTTCCCATCACGGCAGCCATGGACTCACCCTCTGAAACTGTAAGCCTGAACCCAAATTAAATGCTCTTTTGTAAGTTGTCTTAGCCATGCTGCCTCATCAAGCAATCAAGACAACGCCCTAAGACATGCTCAAAACCTGGTCTAGACAGTTCCCCTATTTGCAACCTGTCCTCAGATGATTATAGATTGTGGTGAATCAATAATTAATAACTAACTAGCACAGAGGTTTAGCGAATGGATAAAGTTTGGTGAATTTGTGTACCTTTGCTTCTGGTGAGATCAAGACTTTCTCGGGTTTCTATAGTTATCTTTCTTTCATTTCTGAAGGTTGGATTCCAATAACTGTTATCTGTCAGGCTGACTTGGGAGTCAATAATTCCCTCTGGTTTTTGTTTTTCTTACTTGTCTTGGCAAGACTTTCTTTCCCCTTCACTTCAAGAGAATAGCGTTGCTGAGTGGCTAATCCCTGGCTGGCAATGTCTTCGCTTTGTTTTCCATTCAGCATTTAGAAGTCATTCTACTCCCTCCTCTCCTGTAAGGTTTCTGCTGAGAAATCCCTTGTTAGTCTAATGGGACAGGCTTCTATATGCTTGGAACAATTTTCTTGCAGACTAGGGATTTCATTCTTTATCTTGTGCTGTCAACATCTAAGTGTGCTGAGCTGCGGTGAAGACCTTTTTATGGTCATGTCTGTATGGAGCCCTGTAATCAGCATTCTGTGCATGTCTGTCTACATCTGTACCAAGATTAGGGAGCTTCTGCTACCACCTGGTGAACAAATTTTCTACATCTGTGGAGATTCTCTCTTCTGCTTTGAGTTAAGGAAATGTGAAGCACTTGGGAGTCAAAGGCAGGAAGAAGTGGGAGATCCAGCCCAGTGTGGGCCACAAAGCAAGATCCGGACTCCAAAACCAAACAAATAAACAAAAGAAAGGTAAAAAGCAAGAAAGAAAAGAGATTCTGAAAGTCATTTTATTTAATGGTATTCAGAGTTCTTAAATGTTCTTTTTATCGTTCAACTGTTAACACCCTTAGTTGTTTTCCTTTTCTCTCGTTCTTTCTTTCTATTTTTTTTGGGGGGGGTTATTTGTTTTGTTTTGTTTTGTGAGGCAGGTTTTCTCTGCATAGCCTTGGCTGTACTGAACTTGCCTTGTAGACCAGGCTAGCCTTGAACTCACAGAGATCTGCCTGCCTTTTCCACCTTGAGTGCTGTGAATGCAGGCAAATGCTGTGTGTGTGTGTGTGTGTGTGTGTGTGTGTGTGTGTGTGTGTGTGTG
>NW_026585504.1:64822219-64835372 GCF_907164565.1 Psammomys obesus | reverse complement strand
GTGTGTGTGTGTGTGTGTGTGTGTGTGTGTGTGTGTGTGTGTGTGTGCGCGCATTCATATGGAGGTCAGAGGATTACCTTGGTTGTCATTGCCTAGACACTCCCCACCTTTTGTTAGGGTCAGGTTATTTCAGTGGCCTGGGACCTTATCAATCAAGCTCAACTGTTCTGGCCATTGTATTTGCAGGGATTCACCTGTCTGTGTCGTGATCTCACCATATCTGGGATTCAGTTGGAGACTTTCTATCAAAAAGAAAGCGATAGTGTCCTGAAGAATGACAGCTTAGGCTGACCTCATCACTTCTATACATGCATGTACATACACAAATATACATAAGCATACCTGTGTAAACATACATAAATGCCTACAGAAAAGGTTTATAAATTATTTTTTCAAATATAAACGCAGATACAACTCCATTATTTCTCCTTAAATGTATTTGTCTTAGTTAGGGTTTTATTGCTGTGAGGAGACACTGTGACCATGGCAACTCTTACACAGGAAAACATTTAATTGGGGCTGGCTTACAGTTTCAGAGGCTTAGTCTGTTATCTTCATGGCAAGAAACATAGTGGCATACAGGCAGACATGGTCCTGGAAAAGTAGCTGAGAGTTCTACATCATTTTTTCTTTTCTTTTTATTTTTTATAATTTATTCACTTTATATCTCAATTGTAGACCCTTCTTTGTCTCCTCCCCATCCCACCCTCACTCCCTCTCCCCCCCATCTCTCTCCCCTAATCCACAGAAAGGGGAGCCCTCCTCCCCTACTACCTGACTTCAGCCTATCAAGTCTAATCAGGATTGCATAACCCTCTTCTTCTGTGGTCTAGCAAGGCTGCCCCACCAGGGGGAAGTGAACAAAGAGTGGACAAACAGAGTCCATGTTAGAAACAGCCGCTGCTCTCCTTACTAGATGACCCACGTGGAGACTGAGCTGCCTATTGGTACATCTGAACAGGGGGTCTAGGTCCTCTCCATGCATGGTCCTTGGTTAGTGCATCAGTCCTCCAGGGTCCTCCTGGGCCCAGATGTGTTGGCTCTGTTGGTTTCCTTTTGGAGCTCCTGTTCCCTCTAGGTCCTTTTATCTCCTACCCCCACTCTTCCATAAGACTCCCTGTGAGTTCTACATTTTGATCTGCAGGCAGCAGAAGGAGACTATATGTGACACTGGGCATAGCTTGAGCATAGGAGACCTCAAAGCCCATCCCACAGTGACACACTTTCTCCAACAAAGCCACACCTCCTCCAATGAGGCCACACCTCCTATTAGGCCACACCTCTATAGGCCAAACATTCAAACATGCAAGTCTATGGGAGGTATATCTATTCAAACCACCACAGTATTTGATAATTAGTATCCTTTTCTCAAACTTCCCATTAGAAATCTTAATAATTTACAAGTGTTCTGACTCAGGCTAGAGGTGGTTCAGGACTTAAGAGCACTTCCTGCTCTTGCAGAGGAAGTGAGTTCTGTTCTAAGCACCTAGATCCTGAAGCTCACAGTTGCCTGTAGCTTCAGCACCAGAGAATCAACACTGTCTTCTATCCTCTCTGGGCACTGCCCTTATGGACACACACAATAATTAAATATTCAGACTCTAGACATAACAGAGGTGCCCCTGTCATGCTACAATGTCATAATTTTTGGGACAAAACTGTGACTAGCAGACCGTGTGTTGCCTCCCAGAACATTCAAGAGACTAAACTGGCAGTGTATGTGAGCTGCTAAGAGAGTTTAGCAATGTGGCCAGACATAAGGTTAACTTCCTAAAATCAATAGCCTTTTTCTCAAGATGTGTTAAGCCTACGGCTAGATAATAAGTTAATTCCCAAGGAATAGATCCCACTGACACCCCGAGTCTGAGTTTTCCCTGAGCAGAGCACATCTTGTAAGTGAATTGCTTAATAAAAAAAAAAAAGCAAACACTTTGAAACACTTCATCTAGAAGGCGGGGGCCCAGTGTGAGACCATGAATAGATTTGTTTCTTTGTGCGTGTGTGGGGGTTGGGGTGCCTGCTCTGGCACACATGTGTGTTATAGGGAACATGTACACATGAACACATATAAAAGCCAGAGAGCAATCTCTGATGCCATTTCTGAAGAGCTGTTTACCCTTTTCTTCCTTCCTTCCTTCCTTCCTTCCTTCCTTCCTTCCTTCCTTCCTTCCTTCCTTCCTTTCTTTTTCTCCTTCCTTCTTTCCTTCCTTCCTTCCTTCCTTCCTTCCTTCCTTCCTTCCTTCCTTTCTCTCGCTCTCTTTCTTTCTCTTTCTTTCTCTCTCTTTCGTTCTTTTTTTTTTTTTTTCTGAGGCAGGGTCTCTTTCTGGGGCTCTTTGACTAAGCCAGATTGGCTAGTTACTGACACTCAGGGATCTGACTGTCTTCTCTCCAGCACAGGATTATGACAAGCACACACTAGCATATCTGGTGCTTTTTTTTTTTAATGTGGGCTCAGGGAATAAAATTCAGGTTCTTATGCGTATAAGGAAGGTACTTCATTGACTGAGCCATCTTGTCAGTGCTGAGACGACAAGCAGATTTTACATGGTGTCTTAGCACATAGTTCACAACTTATGGGAACTTATATGGCTAAAAGTTATTATGACAGAATGCTCATCCTTCAGTATCCAAGGGCATTGGTTCCAGAACCCCGAAACCCACAGATACTCATCTCTTTTATAAAATGACAACATTTGTATATGATCTATGCCTGTCCCTTGAAAATCAGTATTTTACCACAAATGAGTTATAGTTATAAAATAAAGCTGTCTGTTTCTTAAGTAAAACAATAAAGATTTCATATTGTTGGTGTCTGCAGCATATCCTCAAATCCCTGTACCATTTTTTTCCCAGTGGGCTTTAGAAGTGTCAGTATCTCTTGGTTAATAGATTTCATTTATATTTTTCTATATACAAGAAAAGCCTCAAGTTACAGATGGTCAGCCCTTAACTCCTGGCTGTCAGTAGAGAAAAAGAATCTCCTTTTGTTCTGGGGAGTGAACCTCAAATCATCCCCAGTGGGACTTGATTTGGGCTGGGCCTCTTCTCATAACTAATCCCACTTCTCATTTTTCCTTCTGAGAATCCCTACTCATAAATCACTTTTCTGCATATTTCCACTTCACCCTCTGCTTCTGGCAAATCTAGCTTACAGCTGATGTTCTTTTAAAATAACAAAGTTGAAAGTTGGAGAGATGGTTCAGTGGATAAATTGTTTGCCACATACGCAAGAGAACCTAAGTCTGTACTCAGCATCCATGTAAAAGCCAGGCATGTCAAGTACAGCCCCAGCACTGAGGGGATGGAGCTGGGCAGATCCAAAGGCAAGTCTGTGGGGTCCTGGTTCAGCGAGAGGTCTTTTCTCAGAGAATAGGTAGAGAGCAATGAAGTTAACTGGGGTCAGCCAGGCCTGGTGGCATATGCCTTAATCCCAGCACTGGGGAAGGCAGGGGCAGGTGGATCTCTGTGAGTTCGAGGCCAGCCTGGTCTACAACGTGAGTCCAGGACAGCCAAGGCTGCACAGAGAAAACCTGTCTCTTAGGGGGCGAGGAAGGAGAGGATATTTGGTTTCTGTGTGCACACACACAGGCAAGAAGGAGCTCCTGCATATACAGGCTCAAATATACACACAGAGTCAACAAATAGCACAAAATTATTAAGTTTATACACTTACATTTGAGAAAAATAGAAACTGTCATGGAATATGTGCACATACTACAGGTCCTACCTTTCAGAAATGATTATACCATTGGAATATTGGCCTATAATTCTTTCCATATTTATATCTAAAATTTCAAAACTCTAATTAAAAGAGAATGAGGCATCTGTTAATTATTTTTCTTCATGTGTGAAGCGGTTATTGACATTTTTCTATGTGCGGCTGTAAGCTGTGGAATGGTAAGGGCTCTATTAGTGACAGGGGAAAGATGGCATTGGAGAGAACATGCAGCCCACACTTCCACAGTGCGTCCGCAGAAGGGGGCTGAGACTCTCCATTATGGGAATGTGCCTAGCATAAAATTATTATTAATCTGGGGTGTTGCACAGGAAAACATTAATAATTCACTGCATCATCTTACCTGATTCGGTTAAATGTACCATAATTTATCTAGCCATTCATTTCCCTGTTATTTTAGATTTAGGTTGTTTCCATTACTGTCATTTAGACAAATTATATAGAGCAGGTTCCCCAAATTATTTAAGGTGGCTTAACTCATTCTTCTGCCTGACTTGTCATTTCTGACTAATGACATCGGGTTTTACCCGCTGTACCATGTCTACAACCTCACCGTGTGATTCCGCAGCCAGCGTCCTCTTGGGAACTGTGACACACCCCAGGAGCAGTCTCCTGACAGCATGTCCTGTGAACCCATTCTCTGTTCTCCATCTTTCCTGACAAGGTTCAAGCAAAAGTCCATATCACCTTTTACTGTGATGGTTTCTTTTTCTGTCGCTATGATAAAATACTCTGCAAAAAGCACTTTAAGAAGCAAAGGGTCTATTTTGGCTCACAGTTCAAGGGGACATTTCCTCATTGTGGGAAAGTCATGGCAGCAGAAGCCTGAGGGAGGTAGGCATAACACATCCACTGCCAGGAAGCACGGGAGATGAACCTGATGCTATGTACGGTTGCTTTGCTTTCATCATTTTATGCAGTCCAGTTCATGCTCAGGGAATGGTCTTGCCTGCAATGAAAATGTGTCTTCCTACTTCAGTTAATATAGTCAAGCTCACTGCCCACATGCACGCCCAGAGTTACCATCTCCCAGGTGACTCTAGATCCTGTCAAGGTGCCAATGAGCACTGACGATCGTAGCCATGTGCGTGAAGATGACCGTTGCCTGTGTGTATACTCTCCTCTACTATGTCTGTGCAGGACAGCCTCCCACCCTCCCCTTCCACCTCCTTCCAGCAGGCTCGAGCCAGGTCACACTGCCTCTTCACAGGTTCTTGATTTGGCTTCTACAAATTTTATTCCTAGAAAGGAAGCATCAGCATTCATTTGTCAAAAATATTTTCTTCACCCGAAATGAGCTCTGGTCCAGCAGTTCTCCTTTAAGAAGAAAACAGGAAACAAGTTAGGAACCTCCCACAGAGGGCCTCTGAAAGGCTCTGCCCTGCAGACTATCAAAGCAGATAGTCTTTGGCCAAACTTATGGCCAAACTTTGGGCAGAATGCAGGGAATTTTATGAAAGAAGTGGGAAATAATAGTAAGAGATGAAGAAGACAGGAGGTCTACAAGGAGAGCAACAGAACCAAAAATTTTGAGCACAGGGATCTTTCCTGAGACTCATACTCCAACCAAGTACCATCCATGGAGATAACCTAGAACCCCTGCACAGATTTAGCCCATGGCAGTTCAGTGTCCCAGTGGGTTCCATAGTAATGGGAACAGGGACTGCTTCTGACATGAACTGATTGGCCTGCTCTTTGATCAAGGGAGCAGCCTTACCAGGCCACAGAGGAAGACAATGCAGCCACTCCTGATGAGACCTAACAAACTAGAAGGAAGAAAAAGAAACCCTCCCCTACCAGTGGACTTGGGGAGGGGAGTGTGTGGAGAAGGGGGAGGAAGGAAAGGATTGGGAGGGGAGGAGGGAGGGAACTAGAGGGGGGATACAAAGTAAATAAAGTATAATTAAAAATTAAAAAAAAAAGAATAAAAGAATTGGAAAGAACAAAGAAAAGAGTAACATAGGATAGCACAGTAGGGAAAGCTCCTTTCATTATACATCATTTTAATTTAAACATTTGTTTATATTATTTCTACTTGTGTGTCTGTTTGTGAATATGCCTGTATAAGTGAAGGTGCTTGCCAAGACCTTAGTTACAGCCAGTTGCGATTTTTTTTGAAGTGGATGCTAGGAACTGAATCCCAGTTTTCTGACAATGCAGCACAGGCTCTTATTTGCTGAGCCATCTCTCCATCCTCACTGGTCTGCATCTTGAAGCCACAGGTGGCATGGATCCTGCCTTATGTACAGTGTGCTAAAAGTTTGAGCTGCATTTTTAATGCAGTTTTTTGGCATGGCCATTTTTTCTGTTAGCCTACTTTTGGAGATGGCTTCCTTCACCGTAACTATGTGGCTCTAGTCAGTCAAAACTGTATGCAATACAGTTAAGTTTACATATCACTTAAAGTAACTCTGACAGGAAACCCTCAGTCAAGCCAACCAAAGTCTCAGCATAGAAGGTGTTGGCGATCCCAGGCCCCACCCTTTAATGAGGATGTTATCTGTAGGTAGTTTCTGGGGGAGGGAGAATCAGTCATTCTTTTTTGAGGATGGGGCTACCGGGAGGCTTCCCACACTGCAGCAGGCTCCCAGTTACCATCCTACACATGAGCAATGCTGACTGCACTTAGTGAGTTATCAAAACAAGTAAGTAGATAAGTAAGTAAACAAATGTGAACTTAGGAGGGAAACCTTTTATGAGCAACATGTAGGGAGGTGGAAGAAATAGGGAGTAGATATAATCATATTTTATTACATAAACATGAAATTTTCAAAATTAGAAAAAAAAACCAAACAGAAAGAATTGAAAGATACAGAGCCATGGTTTTCAAAATCCCCATGGAGGCCCAATTCCTGGATATCTACCTTCAGGGAACGCGAGCCAGAAGCAATTATGTTCTTTTCCTGAGTCAATCCCTTGAGGCCAGAGACAAGCCAGGCACTCATTGATTTAGCCCTGGGCATGCTAACCAACTCCACTGACAAGAGGAATGGCATAGCCCTAATTAGATAAGACAAAAATAGAACAGCTGGCTGTGAGAGGGAACCAGTGCTGGCCAGGGCTGGGACCTCCAGAGATTCGTATGCCTAAGAGGAGATGGGCGTTTTCTAGATGACCACAGTGTTCTCCTCAGTCTGTAGACATGGCTGACCACATTCGGCGTCTTCTGTGACTCCCTACGTATGGGAAGAGGCACACCTGACGCCAATAAACCTTTACCTGCCCACTGTTGTACTAACGAAGGCAGGATGGATAGATCTTATGTTCTTTCAGTTAAGTACAGTGGCACATGTCTGCAATCCCAGAAAACTTCAGTTTGTGGGGCGCCGAGTCAAGAGAATGAATTTGAGACCAGCCTGATAAATATAGCAGACCATCCTTAAAAGGTAGTTTTTCCTTTAACTTTGATTTTTCAGGGCTGAGTTTGGGTCGTTCTTGAAAGGCTATTTTTCAGGGACTGTGGAGATGGCTCAGTGTTTAATAGAACTTGCCGCCTAATCAAGGGGACCTGATCTTGGATCCTCATGTACTTATCAGAACCAGATGGAGCCATGCAAGCCTGTAATCACACTGCTGTGTTGGGACAGGGGACAGGAGGATCTCTGGGGCTTGCTGGCTGGTAGCATAGCTCTGAGTTTAGTGAGAGACAGTTTCTAGAGAGTAAGTGGATAGAGGACACTTTAGAACCCCTTCACTCCCCTCACACACACGTGCACAGACATGCATATGTCACAGAGAGTATCTTTTCTCTATAGTCACCATCACGGTTGATATTACCCATAATTCCTTGTAGTTACCATCACCATAGTGACCTAGACTTTGTCCGTGCATACATCTGATTGTGGCCCTGAAGCAAACATTGAAACATTGGTAGACATTGTGCCAGGGCAAATGCACCCGCAGCTTATTCTTGAAATTATAATGAGTTTTTAATTCCACAGTGAAGATGGGAGCAAGTCATTGTGTACTGTATTTGAAATGCTTCTTTCAAAGATATCAAAAGCAAGACCCTGTGTGAAAGAGACCAGGCAGGCTTCCTGGAACTAAAGCCCCCTTTCATGCTAATATGCTAAATGAATAGACACTCTGATGATGGTTAGGACAATCTACATTGCTCTTTGGGCACGGTGCACTGAATTCGAGCTATTGTTATAACTCTTTCCATTTCCCTTCTGAAAATGCAATTCTTTTTTTTTTCTGAAAATACATTTAAGATTCAAACCTCCCCAGCTTCTAGATACAATCACCATAATGAGGTTGAGCTCCACATGTGTATGTAAATCTTAAATACCATTTTCCTGTCTTTAAATTATGGTGACAGAAAGAAAAACAACTCATACATTTTTGATCAGATCAACGTTATGCTTTTGGGCTGAAAAATTTTAATTGGGATTGAAACCATGCTGAAAGAGTTTCTTTTGTGTTTTTTGTGATGTTTCAAACCACTAAATGTTACTCTTTAGATGCAGTTAAAGGCATTTAACACTAATCCCAGAGGAAATGACGTATTGGCATTTGTTTTAAACAAGACGTGTGGGAAAAAAATGCCATTTGTATTTCTATCTCAGATTAGGCCTATGAAGCAGACTTGGAGGCTTCATTCCATCCTCATTTACTGAGCATTCCATGTGAGCTGCTGTGCTAGGAGTAGATGGGCCAGCCAACCAGACCCAGTTCTTCCCTTCCACTGCCCCATAGGGGAAGAAAGCCAAATTACTGTACAGTGGAACCGTTACGGGTGACAGCAGATGTAGGGCATAATTTGCACGTGTCATTCAGCTCATAGTTAAAAAGTATAAACAGAAGATAGTGGGGAAGATTAACCAGGAGTAATGAGGTTGAGCCATGTCTGTCTTTAGCTCATTCTTCCTTTCTTTTGGTGCCTCACCAGGTTTGGCCCTGACAAACAGAGAGTACATAATGGAGCCTTCCTCAGAAAGGCTGTTCTTTATAAGGAGGTGGGGAACTGTGGAGGTCTCTAGACCCCAGAAGCAGTCTCTGTTCTTGTACTCCTGAAAGAAAATTCAGAGGGATACAATAGTAGCGTTAGCAGTTGGGAGTTATTTAGAGCAAATGAAGCAAGAACATGCTCTTTGGAACAGACCAGGTGCTGGAGAGCTGGCTCAGCAGTTGTCAGTTCTCGCTGCTCTCAGATAGAACCTGAATTCAGTTCCCAGCACCCACATTAAACAGCTCAAAGCCACCTATAACTGATTCTCCCTGCTGGCCCCTATGGGGACCCACATGCATAGACACTTAACCAACACACAGATACATGTGCGCGCACGCGCGCGCGCACACACACACACATACACACACATACTTTATTTTTTTATCAGAAAGAAAGAAAGAAAGAAAGAAAGAAAGAAAGAAAGAAAGAAAGAAAGAAAGAAAGAGAAAAAGAGCTGACAAAGCCAAGGGGCAGAGCTTCCAGCCTGACAGGCATGAGGCTAATGTGTCACCTCTCCCAGCAACCTTCTTCCCAGTTCCTCCCCCAGGGTATGAACTTCCCTCCAGGAGAGGGTCAAGCTTTTCTGTCAGAAGCCCAGCATTCAATCTGTTGTAAGGAGTTGTATAAAATAAAAAATTCTGAAGTTTGAATGATCGTTAGGGGGAAGGGTTTGAATACTCTACATTCTCCAATAGCTAGGAAGTTCAGCAGTCACACTGAGCTGGCCCAACTAGAGACTAATGATCCATTGTGCTTCCCTTCCTGTTTGGAGATGGGAAATGGGCAACCAGGCTCACCTGTTATTCTTTATGTCCAATTTTGGGAACTTCTAAACCTCTTCCAGAGTCAACTTTCTACCCAACAGTACGGCCTCCACTCTCACCACCAAGGTCCTTTCAGAAGTGGGTTCTAGGATTGATCTGTTAACCTTTCCTGGAGAGACAGGAACAAATATCTGTTCACTCCAGACGGGGCACAAATAAAAGGCAAAAGCAGAAGTTCTGCCATGACACACTTTGTGAGGCTCGCTAACACAGGGGACTGTTCCTTACAAGAACATAGGTGACCCCTAGCAGCTGAATCACCTAGTCTCACCCCATTTATGAATGTTGACCTCATGGAAGCTGCCTCACAGCTAGGCCCTTTCAGCTAACATTCAGCTGCACTCCCAAGGGAGAGCGCCAGAACTCTCCCCTTCTTCCACCGGAGAGTGCCAGGAGTCCATCACCGTTACCATGGAGCAGGCAAGCGCTATCTTTTCTACTCAGTTACATGCTATGGCTACCAGGTCAAGGTGCTCTCTACTAAAGGACAGCAAAGGGACAATCACATTGTGGCCTGGGGCAAAGACACAGTGATGTAGGAGTGAAGAGCCTAGAGAAGGCTTTCCATAGAAGATCACATATGAAAAAAGAAGCCCTGTCTCCCATGGCCCACATAGAGTGTGCATGAGAAAAGTCCACATTATACAAACATGGGAGAGGAGGGTACTGTTTAGATGACCTGTAATGGCTCATGAGTCTCCTGTTCTAGCGTTCTGGGGATTTTCCTCAGCCCACTAGCCCACTTTCAGGGTGCTCTGTATTTCTGAATAAACTTTTTCATTTCTGTTTCTAACCATGTGTCCACATCTGTGATCTAATTCTTTGTCTATGGACACGAGATCCTAGAAAACTCAAGTTAGTGTCCTAGGACTCAGAGCCATGTATGTAAGAATAGTAAAACAAAGATGTAAACCTAAAAGTTTCATAAAACATGCAGCATAGCATATATTAGCTCTTCTCTGAAAACTGAACTGCCTTCTGGCCCAAGATCAGACACAAGAAAAACAACTACACTAACTATCGACCCTGCGATGACTGCCTTCCATTTAGCAGTTGCTACTTCTTTGAGTTTGCTGTCACCTTAACCCTTCTTGTGAGTGCCAGGAGAACCATTTTTTCTTTATAGCCATTGGCTCAGTTTGGTTTCAGTGAGTTGTGAAGGTCATTGCTTTGGACTATGGCCTGTAAAAAAAAATGGTCAGATCCTCCTCTTCCTGGGAAGATTGTCCAATTTCTTAAATTGCTTTTCACCTTGTACCATTTCCCTGTCTCAGACTTGATGCAAGTGTTTAAACTCTTGTGTAATTTTTTTTTCTAAAAGATACTAAAGCCTAATAAAGGTGAGGTGTGACATTCTATGTGAGAAAATCTGTGGATACTAAGCAAAGATCCATTGTGTGTGTGTGTGTGTGTGTGTGTGTGTGTGTGTGTGTGTGTTCTGGAGAGCTCTCTGAGGCCATCATGCTTGCACAGGGTGCTCTAACTGACTAAGCCATCTCCCCATCCTCGATCTATAGGCTTTAAAATAATATGGGGACAAAATGTAAAATTTAGCCTTTTTGTGAGTTTTAGAATCTACTTCATGACAATAAGTACATTTGTAAAATAAGTTGAAAACATCATACACTGATTTCTACTGTAGGGACTCACAAGAACATCCTTACCTGTGTGAGTACCAAGTACTGCTGCGAAGATCAAGAGGGGAGCATGGGAGTTCCAACGTGTACTGATTCTTTCCTATAGAGTGAACATAATGTCATTTTCCAAGTGTCTCCATATGTCCTTATAAGTGGTAAAATTTAGCTTTGCTTAAATGTACTTTCAATTACAGCATGTCTTTTTGTTATTTTTCTCAGTCAACTTCTAGCAAAAGTGTTGTGTTCCATCCAACTTTTCTACCCATGTGTTTGGGCCTCACAGTTGGGGAGGGGCAACTTGAGATGGAAGGTGACAGGAAAGTTAATGTAAGGAGTTTCCACACGTGTCTGGATTGTATTATCTGGCCTTGTTCTAGGTAGCAGCTCTTCTCTGGTGATCTTAGAACCAAGTACTCTGAACTTTGCCACAGAGGCTGCTATTACCTTATTAGTGCTTGAAGAGAATAGGGAAGACCAGAGGTAGGCTAAGGCCCAGGAGTTTGAGCAGAAACCCCATGAAGATGACTGGACTCCATACTCTTGGCTCTGGCCTTGGTAATCAGGCATCCAGTAAAAGTTGGGCTCCTTGCTACAGAAGTACAGTGTAATATCATGATTATCTATACCCTCACAGGACAGAAAGAACTCCTGCCTCTCCTCCTAGTCTCACAGGGGTTAACCCCTTCATGGTGGCTCAACCTGACCTCATCTAAGCCCACTGAAAGAGCAGTGAAGACATCGAAATGAAATTTAGAAAATGCGACTGAGTTCAAGTTCCTCCAGTACACAGGAAGGCTTGTAAACCTTTAGAGCAAAGTTCCACAGAGCTCTATCTTGCCTGCTCTCAAGCCTTTGAGAGCTCAGTTTCTCTCTTTTCCTCCTAGTTCTTCTCTCTCCCCTTTCTTCTCCCTCTCTATATCTGTCTCCCTCTCCTTTATTCCCTTCTCTCCTCTGTTTTTTGACATGGTTTTTCTGCATAACCCATATTGGCCTTGAACTTATGATGTATTCCCAGAGACCGTTTAATTCAGAGTGATCCTCTAACTTCAACACCCCCAAGTGCTAAGACTGCAGACGCACACCATTACCTGTTTAAAATAATTCTCTTGAGCATCTTAACTCTGAAGTATTATTAAATGTACTCTCAAAATGTTTTCCAGACTTTTAAGTACAAATTACATAGTAAGAATATTTTAAAAGTTTTTATTCAGGCAAAAGCAGTGGAATCTAGCCAGTGACACAGACTTTGATAATATTCTGTATCAAACAACCATAGGGCAAGAAAATTATCTTGTGGGTCCCCCCCCCCAACACACACTTCTTTATTTGGGTATTAGTTTGGATTCTATAACAAAGCCAATATTGAGCATTTTCCCAGCCCTCTAGAACAAGGTGAACCCAAGGTCAAGTTTCTAGCAGGACAGTATGAGGTGAGGGCTCTCTTCCTGGTTTTCAATAGGCTCCCTAATTGATATGCCCTCACATGACAAAAACAGCTCTGGCCTCTGTTTTCTTTTATTATAAGGACATTAAACCCTACATGATGGGTCAAGTTCACTTCATGTATCTCTAGTTTCCTCACCTTCAAATTCAACTGGGGATTGACAAATATGAAATGGAAGAGGCGTTCATAGCAATTTTATTCCGAATCTCTCTGTTTTCCCCTCGTCCTGGGTCTTGTTTTGAGAGCCTCACAGGCATCTGGTACCAGTTACCCAGTATTGTGGTAATGGCTTATAACAACAGCTATTGCCATGGGTCAGGCTGTCTCCTGAGAGTCCAGTCATCTGAGTGCTTCTGGAAGATGTGTCTGATGGTTTGTCTTGGCAACTGGCTGAGTGACAACCTCATTATGGATCAGCTATGTTCTCTGTTACTTCTAGTCCTCCTGATGGCTTTATCAGCCTTTCTGTGGTAATCCCAAAGAGGCAGGGGAAAGGGCAGGAAGGAGAGGAGAGGAGAAGAGAAGAGAAGAGAAGAGAAGAGAAGAGAAGAGAAGAGAAGA
>NW_026585504.1:64821263-64822209 GCF_907164565.1 Psammomys obesus | reverse complement strand
GAGAAGAGAAGAGAAGAGAAGAGAAGAGAAGAGAAGAGAAGAGAAGAGAAGAAAAGAAAAGAAAGAGCGAGCATATAAGCACCACAGCACCAAGCCCTAGCCTTGGAGCTATGACACAGTTCCCTCTGGGCTTTTCTCTTTGTCTAAGGACCTTACGAAGCCAGCTCAGAGGCATGGGCTGAGGAGATAGATAGGAAGATTGATTAAGTCACAACTGGGAGGAATATACATATGTTAGGAAATATTTCTGTCAACTTTTTACCAAATGTCTTTTTTAAAATTGTGTGTGCGTTTGTGTATGTGTGCACACTTGTGTGTTCATGTATGTGCATATGAGTGCAGGAGCCTGTGGAGGCCAAAAGGGTGTGTTGAGCCCCTGGAGCTGGACTTGTGTTCCATCCTGTGTGGTGGGAACTAAATCTGAGTCCTGTACAAGAGCAGCATGTGTTCGTAACTGCTGCGTCATCTCTCTAGCCCCATGATCACTTTTTATCTACCATGCTCCCCATGCCGTGGTGCTGATTCTATACTACTGAGGAAAAACAGACTAAGTTTGAGGATAATTTGTCTTAACTTGATTTTTTAAGTCTACTCCTTTTTTTTTCTTAACCAAATAATAATTACTTTGATTCTGCACTGTGCATGTCAAGAATAGCGCATTGTGGCTAGGGAGACAGCTCAATTAGCAAGTACCTATCTTCCAGCCATGAAAACCTAAGTTTGATCCCCAGAATCTGTGCTTTGAAAAATTAAGAAGAAGAAGAAGAAGCTAGGTGCATGGTGCTACTCACTTAGAGTCCCAGTGGCATAGTGGGGAGGCAGAAGCAGGTGGAAACCTGGAGCTTGCTCCAGCAGGGTGTACCTGTTGAGTTAGAGAGCCTATCACACACACACACAAAAAAGAAAGAAAGAAAGAAAGAAAGAAAGAAAGAAAGAAAGAAAGAAA
>NW_026585504.1:64798745-64821253 GCF_907164565.1 Psammomys obesus | reverse complement strand
AGAAAGAAAGAAAGAAAGAAAGAAAGAAAGAAAGAAAGAAAGAAAGAGGGAGGGAGGGAGGGAGGAAGGAAGGAAGGAAGGAAGGAAGGAAGGAAGGAAGGAAGGAAGGAAGAAAGAAAGAAAGAAAGCAAAAGGTGGATGGCACCTAGGAATGAAACAGGAAGCTGTTGTCTGGTCTTTATATACACACAGAAAGACGGGTGCACATATACACATACAGAAACTGACAAGAAATAAATAGAGTTAATTTGGGTAAAATTTCTCCAAATTTGATTTCTTATCTACTTATTTGACTTTTATAGAATAATAGAGAAATAATCAGTTTTATTTTTATAATGTATACACTCAAAGTTATCACACTCAATTTTTTCATTTCAAATAAAGTGCCCCAGCAAGAACGTGTCTGTAGTTCCATCTTGGAGGCTGAGTTTCAGTCAGTATCTGACAGTCTGTTTCAGTATTCCCTCCTAACCTCAACATTATACGATTTGGCTGCTTAGGAAATACTACTCGATTGACTTTTCCAGTAAGTTCAAACACCTGCACAAACTTGGCAGAAGAAAAGATCTTCTGCTGGCAACTCATTCGTCTTCCCAGACCATAAGGGGGATAAAACATTAATGAGGTTTAGATGTTAACATGGCTGCCTTATTCCTCTGTCTGCCCAGTTGAGTTTTTCAGCAGCTAATAAATAATGACAAAGCAGCTTATGAAATAGGCATATCTGTCCTGGCTATTATTTATCTTTCTGCTTATCTCAAATGATAAGAGTTGTTCAAAGTCTTTCAAATGCTCAAACTATGTACTGGTTGGGAGAAGCGCAATCAACTAAGGAGTAATATTAAGACATCAAGATACAAAGGAACAGCCAGTCATGAAGCATTTTATTTTAAATTAGTATATGCTTACATATATTTATGGCTCACCAAGCAGTTTTCTAAAAATGTTATAGGTAATTGAAATCCAAGCTTGAGAGATAGCTCAGTGGTCAAGAGCATAGACTCTTCTTCCAGAAGACTCAAGTTTGGTTCCCAGCATCAAGATGTGGTACTCACAGCTGACTAGACTCCAGTTTAGGATATCTGATACCCCCTTCTGCTCTTCTTGCACCTTCTGCTCCTGCACTCATGACACACACACACACACACACACACACACACACACACACACACACACCCCAAAAAAAAAAACAACACACACACAGAGAAAGAGAGAGAGAAGTTAAAAATAAATGATTAAATCTCTGTTAAAATTCTTTTGGTCCTCACAGTGACAATCAGCCAGTATTATTATAACCAATGTGCAAATGGAGACACTGAATCTCAAGGAAGGAAAGTAACTTGTTTAGTGTCAGTGGTTAGTATGAGGTGAAGCTGCAGTGAATCCCCAGCCTTCTGATCCCTTAACTGCTTCATTATGCAGCCTCGCATTGTGTATAAAACTCATCATTTTTTGTGGCTTTAAGAGTAATGTGAAAATTTTTTAAAAAATGCTGTTTTTAAAAATGCATTTTTTAAAAAAAAAACATTCAGAGTGACACACATATTTTATTCGTGTGCTAAGGTTTGGATCTTCAGTGTTCCCCAAAGGCACATATGTTGAAGGTATATTACCTGGAAGGGACTATTAAGAGGTACTGGGGCTGGACAGACAATTGTCAGTAAGGTGCTTGCTTTACAAGCATGAGGAGCTGAGTTCAATTCCAAGAATTCCCTTAGAAAAAGCCAGGCGCGGTATGTGATGCATGCTTGTAATCCATGTTCTAGGTAGGTGGTGGCAAGTGTATTTCTGAAGCTTTCAGGTCAGCCAGCCTGAAGAACAACCACCAAGATTGATTTCTGACCACCACAGAAGTGTGCACATACTTTCCTACACACACACACACACACACACACACACACACACACAGATTACGTGCATGTGAACGTATGTGCTTCTGCGCAGAAAGAAGTAACCGAGCCACTCTCATGTGCCATTCTTCAGGTGTATTCTGCCGTTTTTTGTTTTTTGGGTTTTTTTGTTTTGTTTTGTTTTGTGTTTTCCTTTTTTCTTTCTTTTTGAGATGGGGTCTCATGCTGAACTTAAAGCTCCTTGATCAGGCTATACTATCTGGCCAATGAGCTTCTTCCAGTGCTGGGATTGTAAACACACACCCCATTGCCCAGCTGCCCGACTATTTTACATGGGTTTTAGGGTTCAAACTCTGGTCTTTATGCTTGTTCATCAAGTACTTTACAGGCTGTGTTATCTCCCCTAGACTGATTTCATGGCTTATTTCCCTACCTGGCTCTGTCCCTCAACTGTAAAAGTGACCTTCAGACTAGAAAAGAACAAGAAAGCGCCCCCTGTGTGAGACATAGCCAGTCTCTGCGGGTGGAAGCCGGGACACAAGCACGTCTGGGTCAGGTGAACTGTCCACCTCTTTGCTTTAACTAAACCTTCATTTCCCCCTTGGCTTAAGAAGAGCTCTGTTCTGACCTGCTTTCTTTCCTAACTCTCCAGGGCAAGGCACCTTGAGTATTTTTATGTTAATTCTTCAGTTGGGGTAGAGCTCTGTCATTTGACATGATTCAGCATGGTTTTACAAGCCCCTAAGTCCCTCTGTCTAATGCTCAAATAATCACCACGATTAGTCAAATGAAATCCCCAGTGTGTATGTGAGGCTTTGAGATTAGCTATCACTTAAACGTTCCATAATCTCATCCATGCCAAAGGATTAACCTGGACTAGCTCTTAAGAATTGTCTTTTGCCAATTATGCCTGTTTGCATTCTAGTGATATGTTGATAAGAGGAAATTTCATTTAATTTCAAAAGAATTAATGACACTTTAGGATTTTCTTGGCTGCATTTAAAAGGTGACTCATAACACACAGGAGGACATCCTATAACATTTTCTATTTCTTGAACCTTTACAGAAGGAAACCTTAAAATCTTCAGTCTTGGTAATTTACCAACAAAACAACAGAGTCTTTTTGAGAGGTTGAAACTGTCTGCTGAGCTCACAGCACAGCACAAGATAAATGAATCCATCTTTGATGGCCATGCTGGTATGGAAAAAAAAAAGACTTTCTTCCTGGGTGGAATATAACATTTTTCTGCTTGTGCAAACCGTCTTCCTATAAGGGATGGGATTGTCGAGGCTGCAGATGTCCCTCACAGGAGCAGCGGAATTCCATGGGGGTCGCCTTCCTGAGAGGCATGCCTGGACATTGTGAGCACTGAGCCCTTCAGACCCCTGCTACTGCTTATGGACCCAGTGGCTTAGAGTATATGTGGCTTTTCATCTCTTCTTCCTGCCCAGACTACATGGGCTCAGTGCAGTTTAGAATCTCTCAGACTCCCTTTGTAGGTATTAGTTATTTTTCTCACTGTGTGACAAAATATCTCAAAATACCTTCAATAAGGGAGAGTTTATTTTGACTCAGAGTTTGAGGATACAGTCTGTGGGGCAGAAATGGCCCTAGTAGCGTCCATTGTCTGGAAGCAAAAAGAGATGGACGCTGGTGTTCAGCTGGCTTTTTCCTCTTCATTTGGTCTAGGACCCTAGCCCTGATGCCACTCATATTCAAGATGGGTGTTCCTCCCGCAGCTAACCTAGGCTAGTAACGCTCACAGATGTGACAGAGGTTCTGGATCCCTTCAAGTTGATCGTCAACATGAACTGTCACACCGTCTAGTGTGGTTGGCTGGGAAGAGCAGACATATATTTTCATGTTCTCCAAAGGTGCTTTCTTGATGTATAAACTTCCCTCTCATTTTCCTTTCTTTACAATCATATTTAATTTTGTTGTAATTTCTGTTGTAATTTCATTATCATATTTTTAGCCAACTAATATTTGTAAAATAATTATGGGAATTTTTTTTCTAATACTACATTTTTACAGTAAGACCGTAAAACAAAATTGTTCTTTTAATTTCCTTTAAACCTTGGCGTCAATTTGTGGTATACATTCTGCTTTATTAAATGATTAGAGTATGTGTGTGTGTGTGTGTGTGTGTGTGTGTGTGTGTAGATTTTATACATTTTATATGTGTATAGGAGTGTGCTCCTGTGTTCATATGTGATTGCCAGAGGTCAACATCAGGTGTCTTCCTTCTACTCTCACCTTATTTTTTAGACAGGGTCTTTCTGTGATCCTCAGATAGACTGGATGGCCAATAAACTCTGTCTCTGCTACCTCAGCCTCCACATTGCTGGGTTTCCAGGTGTGCACTGGAACACCTCACCTTTACACGAGTACTTAGGATCTGAACGAGGGTCATCATGCTTCCACAGCATCCCCTTTAAGAACTAAGCTATTTTTCCAGCCCTGTTTTGAGTTTTCAATCTTTCATTTTCTGCAAAGAATCCGTGTGATCAGCTCAGCTTTGTCCCAATTAGACTGAAGAAAAGCACGCCATGTTTGTGCTCCTGCAGAACTGAGACCATTGGGAAACTCCATACACTTTAGTGGCAAAAAGAGTAAACATAAAGCACGGAAACCCCGTATGTTGTTAGGCAAGCCCGCAATTTCCCTCATTCCCAGCCCTCTGCAAGCAGGCTGTTTTGCAATCTGGAGCCTCCCTGGGTGAGCTATAGCCAAATGGATCCTAGGCGTATGTAAGACACGGCACACTCCTTCCTGGCCCCTTCCCTACATTTCTCCATTTAGCCAATCACTTAATCTCTGAGATAACTCATGGGCAGCCACTGAAATTAATAGAGACGGTACTTCCTCAGCAACAGTGGTGATGGAGGTCCTCATGCCTATATGAGCAAAGAGGCCGTATGGAGCCAGGAAGCCTTTTCAAAGAAGGTCAGGTGTAAAGAGTATTATACCGACAGCACTAAGAAGGCAGGGACTCTGCAGGTGTCATTCACTCTCATAGCACCATCGCCTGGCACCATTCCTGGCATGAGAGGGATGCTCAAAAATCATTTATGGAATGACTCAAGAAAGGGCTGAGGAGTTGACTTATTCAGTAAAGTGCTTGCCTAGCAAGCATGGGGGCCTGAGCTCTGTCCCAAGAACTCATACCTAAAATGAAATGGCTGGCAGATCCCTGAGGCTTGCTAGTGAGCCAGCCTAGACATGGAAGCAAGCTCCAGGACAATGAGAACCCGTCTCGTAAAGCAAGTAAGCCTGTGCCTTAGGAATGGCACCTTCAGTTGTCCACTTGGGTCCACAAACTTGGATCAGTTTGTGAAAGTGCATCTGTGTGCACGCACACATGGTGCACACTCACACACAGCTCACACACATCCTTACACACAGCAGAAGTAGCAGAGAGGCAAAGAGGCCCGGGAGGACGAGCACTGATGATGCAGAATCTGAGAACTGGAATGAACTGAAGCAGAAAACAAGTGCCTGAGTCCTGGTGCCGAGTAGATGTGCACTCGGGCCCTGTCTGTGTCCCTGTCCTTCTAGTGTTCCTCAGCTTCTCAGCATTCCTCTCCCCACAGTGGAAAGGACGGGCAGACACGCTAAATTCCTGCGGTGCATGTGATGAATACACGACAACATGTATACAGCATACTGCTCAGGGCAGGAAGTGTGGAAAGCTGTGGGGATTTAACAGGAAAGACAGCGTGCCCGGGGGACAGATGAAGAAGACAAAGCCGGAGAGAAGGAGCAACTAGGCCGTAAGTGCCTTGGGTGCCAACCTGATGGGCTTGAACTTAATCTTGAAACCTTTGGGGTATCGTTGAAGTACTTTAATCTGGGGAGGGGAATTGGACAGACTCATTTGCATTGATTGCAGCCAGTGAACTGGATGAGAGAAGGCTGGCTCTTAACCTTCCTAGCTGCTTTTCCAGGTTGCTCTTCACACTTTCCCTCTGATCTCACCAAACTTTACAGGCAGAGCTGGCCCAGGCTTCCAGGGCTTTGGCTTATATGTGTCAAAATTCCTAGAACACATGCTTTTCTTGGTGAGTCCTGACAACTTTTAGTTGAAATCCATGGAAAACCTAAGTTAATCTGGTTTGATGTTGTCAGGGTGGATATTTGGCTCTGAAGCACCTGCTGGCAGAACTGTGCTTCTGTGGCCCAGGCAGAGTCTTAAGAACCTGGGCTCTTTTTCTCCATTTTTATCTCAGAGCTTTCAAAATGTGGCCATGCTTCAGAATTACGTCCTGGGCTCTCGGCCATGTCGGTGGAAAGATAGCTGTTCCTAGCCAAGGTCCTAGGATTAATTTTATTCTGAGTCAGCCACCATAGAGCAACCTGCTCTGAATGGCCTTCCTGTGCTGAGTGGTGTGAGCATGGGAATGCCGTTACTGACTCGGCTTCAAAACAGCTCAGTGAAAGAGAACTGCAGGGCAGGAGAGAAGGTCAAGGTACTCTTTGGAGAAGTTGGGGAATGAGTGTTAGCTCAGGGATCATCAGTGTCTGCTGCACCTGCCTACCTCCTGCCTTCAAGATTCAAAGTCAAAATAATTGCTACTTCCTCTAGGAAACCTGATTGAAATGTTGAAGCTAGGGCCTGGGAGGTGGTTCAGTTGGCAGTGTACTTGCCAGGAAATCCGAGTTCAATCATAGCATTAACAGCATACAAATAAAACAAAACAAAACAAAAACAGGCATACATGCAGCAGATGGTGCAATCCTAGAATGTGGAGAGAAGAACAGAAGCAAAACCCTGGGCTCACTGGGCACCACTGCCTAACTCGGCGAGCTCAGGGGTCAGTAAGAGATCAATAAAGTGGACAGCCATTGAGGAAGACACATGACGTCAACCTCTGTGTTCCACACACAGCCATGTATATATGCATATGTACACATATATACATACCCCATCCATAAGTATATACCATGCCAAGAAATATATTTGAAAAGAAAAGGAAATTTAGAAAGTGAGTTATGAACTGTCTGGCTTCAGAGCTGGCATAGATAGCACTCTACATAAACCTTCCTCCCATGAATTAGCACCAGACACTTAATTTAAAAGGAAATCGATAATAAAAGCCCCTGTCTGGCAGGGGGTGTGGGTGGCCTTGAAGGAATGCATTGGGCTGTTGAGCCGGGCATAAGCAGATTTGAGGCAGTAGAGGAGATACATTGCTTGCTACTAGAATTTTACCTTGGTGGGGCTGGAGGGATGGCTCAGTGGTTAAGAGTTATTGCTGTGTTTGCAGAGGACCTACTACAAAGGACTCTGTAGGTCTTCCTGGTTCTTTCTAATTCAGCTAGTCTGACTGGCCAGTAAGTCTCAGGGATCCCTGTCTCTGCCTCCCCAATACTGCATTACAAACACATGCCACTGTTCCCCGATTTTAAATGTAGAGTCTAGGCATTGAGCTCAGGTCCTCATGCTTGTATGGTAGCTGTTTGCCCACTAGGCCATCTCCCTCATCTGCTCTGCCTGTCAGCTCTGAAATGATTTTTGTAAAGCTAGTAAATCTGCTTCTAAAAGCTAGATCATCACCTCTGTAGTGGTGTGCATCAAAATGTGTGGTTTGAATCCTATAAATAGTATTGACATTAATTTTGCTGTTTTGATAACTTTTAGCTAGGTATTAGACTGTTTGCTGGATAGCTGAAACTTCTTGGTGCCACTCATGCCTGCTCTTTGTCCCAGAGTGCATCAGGCACTGGGCGCTAAAGTGTGAAGCCCATGTGCAAAGCAGGATGGAGAGACGCAACTCTGTCAGGACCCAGCACCTCCATGGGATTTGACTGTGCTGCGTGTTATAGCATCAGTGTTCACAGTGAATGGTGACTGATGGATGCTCAAAGAATCCAGCTCCATCCTGGAATAGTCCACTGTCTATTTCTGTCTTCTTACCAGACCTAGATAGGCATACCAAGGAAAGGTTTGCATAAGCATACAGCTGCCTCCCTCTTTTATCATTTCAAATACATTTTGATATAACAATTGCAACATTAGCAAAACTGTTGTTATAAAAGAAGAGTCAGCCAAGTATGGTAGTTAATCCTAGCACTCAGAAGACAGGTAGGCCTCGGCTGTTTGAGGCCAGCCTGATCTACATAAAGAATTCCAGTCCAGTTGGTAATATATAAGGAAACCCGGTCTCAAAAGTAAACAAACAAATTAATCTCAACAATTTTCTGCTTTCACTTTGAGGTATAGGTCTGTGTGGTAAAACATGAATTTCATCTTCATTAAAGGAGACAGTGAGGCCAGGGAGATTACTCATTCCATGAAGAGCCTATCTTGCAAGCACGGGGACCACCCCAGGACCCATAGGAAAAGCCAGGAATGCTAATGTGCATTGTATCCTCAGTGCTGGGAGGAGGTGGCAGGGGCCCTGGAGCTTACTGGACACCCCGCCTAGCCTAGTCAGAGACTTTGTGTCAAAAACAAAAACAAACAAACAAACAAACAAAACAAAACAAAAACATTTGGGAAGTTCCTGAGGAATGACACCGGAGATAATCCACAGCCACTATGCATGCACAGGTACACACACACACACACACACACACACACACACACCAGAGACAGACAGACAGACAGAGCAGAGCAGAGACAGACAGACAGAACAGAGATAGAGACAGAGACAGAGAGACTCAGATACACAGCCAGATAGACAGACATTAATCTAAAACATTTGTGATTCAATGTATTTCCAACCTTCTAAATGGACTTATAGATATCCTCATCTTCTTTGTCAAGAGATATTTGAAACCAGAAACTTTTTTAAATTTTTTATTTAACTTTTATTAATTACACTTTATTCATTTTGTATCCCCCCATAAGCCCCTCCCTCCTCCCTTCCTGATCCCACCCTCCCTCCCCTTTCTGCACGCATGCCCCTCCCCAAGTCCACTGATAGGGGAGGTCCTCCTCTCCTTTCTGATCTTAGTCTATCAGGTCTCATCAGAAGTGGCTGCATTGTCATCCCCCTGCTCTTTGATCACCTCCCCCTGGGGGAGAAACCAGAAACTTTTGAGAGCATCTTTGAGTTTCTGTTCTGGTATTTGGCAGTGACAGACAGACCTTTCCCTTCAGAAGACCTTTAGGCACCAACCACATTGAGAGCTAACCGTGCCATATTCAAAGAGCAGGTTTTTCTCTTGACTGCTTCCCTGCTCAGCATCTCTGGCTAGCATTGTTATTTATGCTGTACTGACCTTTGAATCCACCTCTATTTCACTGTCTCCTTCTCCCTTCATGCTGTAGAAATCTATAGAAATACAAAGCTTCAAAGAAGACTCAAAACTAGATCAGTATTGTTCTTTTCCAGTAATAGCACTGTTGTCATTATTGGTGTTATCAAGTCATCCCCACACTTGTTATTAGTGTCCCATTGTAATTGGAGGAGAAATGACCCAATAAATGAGTTATATTAATATTTAACTACTGGCTATGAAAAAAAGCCAATATTATAGAATAAAATATATACTGAGTATGTCATGACAGACTTTAAACTTTTTTTTTTTTTATTCTTTTCTGGCAAGAGAGAAGCCAGTGAAATCTTACAGAAACAGGTCATTCTAGAATTCCTAACGGGGATATCTTTTATGAGAGTACTTAAATATCTGATATCTTCTGTGGAAGGGAATAAAATGAAATTGCTTTGAGTACTGCCTTCCAGAGTCAACCAGCACGTCCTTGTGGCTGGAACACCAGGAGGAAAATGGTGCTACTTCCCTGTAAGATCGCCGAAATGTTGGTGCACAGTATATTAAAGGATTCTGATTTATAGTGATGAGTTATTAAGGAGAAATTGAAAGTTTCTCAACCCAGGGGTTTTTACATGCAAAAATTAAGGAGCCCATTATAGTCCATTAGTTTAAAAGGTAAACTTACTAAACCCTTCATGATAAAAATGGCTATTTCTGATTTTATGGTAGAATTTAAATGCCACTGGTGGCATTTTAAGAGTTGGTGTAATGAAGTTCTTGGCTCTCCTTGCAGTGAGTAGTATCCAGTGTTTATAGGATAGCTTCAGGATGAGTGAACATGGTCTCCCACAGGAACAGGTTCCCCGAAGAAGCACATTTGAAAAATGGTGGAAATGTGAGGTAGAGTTAAGTGACAAAGTGGTTGGAGGGAGGTGTGACACTCTTTTACCCAGGAGATGAGTCCAGCCAAGGGAACCCTGGACCGTTGTGAGCCTCAGATCCGATAGGCACATCAGAGGACCCGCCGAGGGGCAGCGTGTGCACAGGGCAGCATGAGCGTCCCTCTGCCCTCCCTTCTCCTGCAGGGCCTTCATTATCACCACGTTACACGCTGGTGGATTTGTAGCAGCATAACTACTGAAACAGAAGGTGTGCAAGAAACATCTTTTAGAATATGGTTTTTCCTTGGTACTTGGCTAAATTCTTGCTACATCTTTCATTACCTCTAGTGATACTGAGGATGGGGAATAATGCTTTTTCTAGGTTGCCGTTGCACAGCAGTGTTGTCCTTAAGGTAAAACCATAGAACACATATATCTCAAGACCAAATTTAAATTATTTATCTGTCTATCTATCTGTCTAACTATCTATCTGTCTATCTATCTATCTATCTATCTATCTATCTATCTATCTATCTATCTATCTACCTATCTATGTATTTAATTGTATCGGGGGGGTGTATGGCTGTATGGGTATGTGTACTGAGCCTGTGAATGTCATAGTATACACATGGAGGTCATTGTGGGGCTGCTTCGCTCCTTAAATCCATGGCTTCTGGGGACACAACTCAACTAGTCAGGAGCTTGAGTGGCAAGAGCCTTTACCCATTGATCCATCCCTTGTCTCTAGAGTTACCATTATTTTATTGTGCTATTCTTTATGGATGGTGAAACACACAGGTTTTCTGTTGCATGTGTGTGTGTAGGTGATTGTGTGTCTACAGCATATGGGTGGGCATGTTCATAAAGACCAGAGGACAGCCACTGCTGCTGTCCCTCATGTCCTGTCTACATCGTTTTGTTGTTTGTTTATTTGTTTTGTTTTTTGAGGTAGGTCTCTCACTGCCTGGGAACTTTCCAATTAGGCCAGGCTGGCTGCAGAGAAGCCCCAAGAATCTGTTTCTCCCTACAGCTCTGAGATGATAAGTGATCACCCCTATGCCTGACAGTTTGTAAATGGGTTCTGGGGCTCACATGCATATACTTGTATATGTTAGGATGTAACTTTACCAAGTGAGCTATGGTCCCAGTTGAAATACACAGCTTTGACCTCTTTGAATCACGTCAGTCATCCTAGACTCTAGGAGACTCTTACTCTAGTTGGGAGCTAGGTCATGCTGCATTTCTTTCTTCCTTTTTTTTATTTTTTGAAGTAGCTTCTTTGGGTGTGCATAACCCAGCGTTGGTTACAAAAGTCTGTAGAGCAGGTGGTGTGCCTAGTAAAGCAAAAGTTGTTTCTCAGCTTGTAGTTGATTCTTGATGTGTTACCTTCCATTTGGGACCCAAAAAGAACGGAGTCAGGGAAGGTCATGGCCATTCCTGCTGATAAGTGGGATGGACGTGCAGCTTGGTTTTTCTGGGAAAGGCAGTTTTGTACCCCTGGCTTGGCGGAAACCAACAAAGGGTGGGAAACACACCTTTGCTTTTCTCTGAGTTTCCTGTGATGTAAACCCTTTGACTCTGTATGAGAGAATCATGCTTAGGACAGTCTTATGGCTGTATTTTTTATTTACAAATAGGAAAAATAATTAGATTTATGAAATCTACCTGTAGGAAAATATGGCAGCTGGTGCTACAGGCTTGTATATTTTAATGAATTCACATATGCATGTATTAATCATACATGACATGTTGACTATTTCCTTGCCATGCTTCCTCTTGCCCCCACCTGTTAGTTTCTTTGTCCTTCCAGGTAGTTTTATTTCTAGTCTCCTTTCAAGTATACTTCTATGATTTTATAGGATCTAGGAACTACAGGCGAGAGAACGCGTGTGTAGCTGTCTTTCTGAGAGTGTCTAACTCACTTGATATGATCATCTCCAGTTACATTCAGTTTTCACCCAGCAGTATGACTTTCTTCTTTATGAAGAAAAATTCATTATTAATGCATACTGCCTTTTCCTGGACCAGTCCTCTTTGGTTGGATGCCCAGCTATGCCTCGTAGCTCAGCTATTGTGGACGGTGCTGCCATAATGTGAGTGTGCAAGGATTAGGGATTCTATTTTAAGGGCAGCATTGTTTTGTGAGAATATTTGTAAGACTTGGACAATGAGAAAACTGAACTGTTTCATGCCTGGTAAACTCCCTGAAAAAAAAAAATCTATTGTCATCCCCAGTTCCTTCTCCATCTGACTTATAGTTCACACTTTATTATTTTTTTCAAAATAATAAAGACTATGTAAATAACTGATATTAACATAAAATTATTACTGTTTGAGAAATGTGGGCAGGTTTTGTATTATTTTTAAGAGACATTTCTTTGCCCCTTTTTCCTAGAATATAAGAATTGGGCTTTTCAATTTTATTAACAGTTTCTTTTGCCAAATAGCTTCCACATCCTGGGTCTTAAGAAGCATAATGGACAGCTGGCATTCACACAGATGGGCTCTTTGAAAGGGACGAGGCTCACTGCTGCTATTCAGCATTGCACTTTTCACGTGTGTAGGAATTGATGGGAGCCAAGAAAAAAGGCAATTAAGGCTCTTATACTTATTTTTTCAGGGTGTATTAAATGGGTGCGTGTCTCAACGATATGTTTACTTTAAGAATCTTAAAAGGATCCCTTGGGAAATATTATCAAGCTGAGCCCATTGTGCTGGACAAGATGCCTGATTCATTTTCATAAATAAATCTGAATTCCATTATTTTTCAAATTTACTTGTAGATTGAGGAAGAAGATAAGTATGTTAATAGAGGACTGGGAGAATGGAAAATTATGGCTGGGATTTTCTCTCTACAGCCAGTCCAGCCCCATTCTTCTTGGGTGCTTTCCAAACACAAATATATTAAAAATTGAAGGCTTGTTTATTCAGGCATTCTCTCTATAAATGTTTGTTGTTTAAGGCATTGTCTGAGGCCTTTCATTGGGAATCAAATCTATGAGACCTAGCTGAAAACATCCCTGAGCTTGTACCCTCTGAAAATACCATTCACTTCTATAGGCAGAAATCCTGATTTACAAGACGCCATCGGCATTTAAATGGCAGTTCACACATAAAGAAAGTTAACTACTTAGTGCACAGTAACACAACCTTTCCACCTCTTACCCATTGTGTGCTTGTGTGCATGCCTATATGTAGAGGGGATTACATGTATACACCTGTAGGAGTACATGCAATAGTTCGAGCACAACCCCAATCTTGTTCCCCTGGTACCATCTACTGTGGATCTTTTGAGGCAATGTCTCTCACTTGTCTGGAGCTAACCAAGTATCCAGGGTGTCCAGTGAACCCCTTAATGGTGTAGTGTAGGCTTGCCTCAAACTATCTTTCTGATTCAGCCTCTTGCGATTGCCTACTAGCAGACACAACCGCTACCATCAACTTTTTTTTTTTTTATTTTACTGACTAACCTGGTCCTTCCTAGTGCCTAGAACTAAGTGCACAGTAGCTAATTCTTTCCTCGCTCATTCTTTCTGAACAAGGGAGTGTCTGAAATATAAAACTGTGGCTGTCATAAGAGATAGAAAACATCTTTAAGTGACATTATATATAATAATATAATGTAACATAAAACTGAGAAGGTCAATTGGAACATAACATTAGAATTAGTGGAACAGAAGTGGTCTGATTAAAGTTTTAAAAGAAAACAGTCAATTAGATTAAGGAAGTACTATGGGAAGTACTTAAAATGATTTTATAGATCACAGTAAATAAAACAGATGTGTGAATCCAGGTCTGGAGACACCATGAGAGAAATGTGTGAGTAGAAACAAAGCGTGGCTAGTGCTCAGTTGGCCTAACCTACCTTGAAGTCACAAGAAGTTACTGTGGCTCCAGTGGTGTGTTTCTCAGTCGGGTGGAGGCAGCCCTTCTGTTGTGTGCAGATGTGTGGGGCTGTGGGTGTGTGCACATGAGTGCCATGGCCCACAGCATCCAGAAGTGCTTGCCCACTTGAGTCTGCAGCTCTAGGTGGTGGAAGGCCACCTGACACAGGTGCTGGGAGCTGACCTTGGACCTTCCAAAACAGGAGCAAGTGCTCCTAACCACCGAGCGATCCCCTCAGCCCTTGTAGTAAGTCTTTAGTCCTACAGGTTTAGGGTTGTAACTGTTGTAGGGCTGGGGAGATAGGTTAGTTTCACGCACAGAAGCTTAGTTCAGTCTTTAGACTCCACTTCTTAAAAGCTCGGGAGGCAAAGACAGGCTAGTCTTCCTAGCATACTGGATACTCTGGCCAGGAACATGTCTCAACAGAAGGTGTGACGCTCAAGCCAATGGACACATTGGCTTTCAGGTGCACACAGATGACAGAGAGACAGAGACAAACAGAGACATAAACGGGGCAGACAAAGAGGTGAGGGGGGAGGGAGGGAGGGAGGGAGGAAGGGAGAGAGGGAGAAAGACAGAGACAGAGACAGGGAGACATATAGAAAGAGAATATGACAATTGTAAATGAGACCTGGTCTAACCACAGGGACACACCACTGACACTGGGGATGCTCTGGAAGAGTCCTATCACTATTTGAAAAGAATAAGATTCTGCCCGTACCTGACAGCATCGGGTGATATAAATCCCATATGGATCAGCAAGGTAAATGTGCAGAGCGACAATCACAGTGTTATTAAACTTGAAGAAACAAACGCGAGTATTTAATTGCTCTCTGGTGGAAAGGATTTTTCTGGCCGTAAAATCAATGAAGGAAATAGCAAAGGAAGAGAAAGACTGATTTGACTTGATAAGCATTTTAAAGTTATGAACATAGCAATATCACAAATTAAAATGAGAGCAACACCTATCATGACTGAAACAAATCTTGGTGTCCTTAATATATTAATTTGACACAAATTCAACAGAAACTTCACGACAGGAAGCTTGTCTTGGAATATGAAGACACAATTCACATAATAGAAAAATTCATAAGTTAACAAATACAGGAGTGAAAATTCAGCATCACGTCCCAGCACTGAGATGACAAAAGGGGATATTTTGTGTCAAACACCAGGAAAAGACTGGACTATTCAGTCTAGAAAAGGTAGTAATAGTCTTTCATGCTACTAGGTAACTAAAAAGCAGTGTGGTGTGTTGATAGACTGTTTTGGTGTTATTAGTGCTGTGGTGAAACACCATGGTCAATAGCAACCTGGGAGAAAAGGGTTTATTTTACTCACACTTTCATCTAACAATTCATTGAGAGCAGTTAGGGCAAGAATCAAACAGGGCAGGAACCTGGAGGCAGGAGCTGATGCAGAGGCCATGGAGAAGTTTAGCTTATTGGCTTGGTCCCTGCAGCTTGCTCTGTCTACTTTATCATAGAACTCAGGACCAGTCCAACAGCCAAGTGATGGCGCCATTCACAAGTGGCCAGACCCTCCCACATCAACCACTCATTAGGAAAATGTCCTTTTTTTTGGGGGGGGGAGGTGTTTCAAGATAGGGTTACTCTGTGCAGCCTTGCCAGTCTTGGGCTTGCTTTGGACACCAGGCTGGCTTTGAATTCACGGAGATCCACCTGCCTCTGCCTCCCCAAGTGCTGGGATCACAGGCGTGCTCCACCACACAGTTCAATCTTATGGAGGCATTTCTGGTTTTGGTTCCCTCCTCTCAGATGACTGTGCCAAGTTGCCAGCATAAGGCACAGTGAGGGCTCTGAGAAAGCTGTGGGGCTCCAGCTGTTAGAGGGCCGCCCCTCAGTACAGAGCTCCAACCTCAACAACACGCCGTGACTTAAATAGGAGAACACCGGGTGCGGTAGCATGTGTCTGTAATCCTGGCCCTGGAGAGGCAGGCACCGAAGGATATCTGGGGCATGCCTGCAGCCAGCCTAACCAGATCTGTGAGCTCCAGGTTCACAGATACCGACACCAGCCTCTGGCACACACACAAGCACCCACACACTTTCGTTTAAATACAGCCTCCGCAGTATTATTTTTTTTTAATATTTCTGTTTGTGTTTATGACATGTGGAAGTGGTAGCTGGAAGGAAGAGGATGCCCTCGCTGGAGCTGCAGCTTCCAGGCGCTAGTGAGCCACCTGAAGTGGGTGCTAGGAACTGACTTAGGTCTGCTGCAAGAGCAAATATTCTTAACCGCTAAGCTTTCACTTCAGCCCCTACATTATATTTTTTTAAGTGAAAAATAAGGTAAATACTGTGCAGAATAGCCCATGACATAATCTTGTGCATTCTTGGCATCAAATCATTTTAATCATGAAGGGAAACGTGTACGCTGTGATTAAAGTTAAAGAATGCATCCGTAAATTAACTTGATGTCCAGTATACATTATTCTTTTTGGTGACATGTGACTGATGACCACCCCCTGGTGGTATGATTTTGAGCAATTTTGGTTTCTTATTAACTTTGTGTATTATTTTAGGTTTCCACGAATGTTCTGATTTTAAGCCCACAGAAGTACATAATGGCACCCTTTTTCCCAATGTATCTCTGCCTGTCATATTATTCTCCAAACCCTCCAAAGACAAGGCCACATTTGAGTGTATGTCTGTAGATGCTGTTCACATGTGTTTCTCTTGTCGAAGAGATGAGAATGTCTAATGTATTTATCATCACAAAGACATTGTGATGAGAAATTGAGATAAATGAAAACATGGCTTGAAAGAAAAAAGCAATAAAAATGTAATGAGTTGAGGCTTGTCAGCTTGTATTTCTCAAGCCAACACATTTCATAATTTTCAGTGATTGTCAGAAACAGGTCTTTGTCCTGGACTAAATGGTATGCTTTTTTAAATGAACTACTAAGAATGTATGTGTGTATGAATTAAATATAGGTCATTACATCTATATACATACATATATATATATATATATATATATATATATATATAATTTGTATGAATATCTGTCTTTAAACTGTGTTCTCTCATAAAACATTCCACAGTGTTTAAAATGTTCTTTCTGTGTTGTCCAATATGGTAATTAGTCCAATCAAAGCTATTAAGCATTTGAAATGTGTCTGGTGAATGAGGAACTGCGTCTTGGGGTCAAATAACTTCATTATCTAAGTAGCCACACATGCTACAGCTCTTCCACACAGCATCACCTGTTACTGTTCATGGTCTTCAGTGATCTCCATCCATTATCCTACTTAGCAGTAACAACAAACTAGGATCTTGCTTTTCTTTTAACTCCATTTTAACAATTGGGCAGCTGAGCTACAGAGGACATGTGAGGACCCTAGAGTAGAGTGCCTATACATCTTGGGACCAGAATGTGTACATCCAGAGAGCCAGCTCCCCTCTCCATCACTCCTCCTACATTCTATTCATAGCACCATGTAGACACCCAGCAACAAGGTCTAAGAGTGAACAGCTCTCTATTTCATGAAGCCCTCCACTTTGAGTGCAAGAACCCTCTGCAGAACTCTTTCACCAATCCCAGGAAGGCAACTTCTCAGCAACGCTTAAGGAAGATAGCTAGGGAGATGGCTCAGCAGTTAATAGAGCTTGCAAAACAAGCTTAAGGACTGGAGTTCAGATCCCTAGGCTGAAATGGTAACTGGCTTGTAATTAAATTGCTTAGAAGGCAAAAATAGAGGATTTCTAGAGCTAGACTGGCCATCAACAAGCTCTGGGTTTGATTGAGATACCCTGTCTCTTTGCATCCCCCCATAAACCCTTCCCTCCTCCCCTCCTTTTTTTTTTTGTTTCAAAACTGTGTTCTTTTTTTTATTTTTATTTTAAGTTACATTTTGTTAACTCTGTGTCCCAGCTGTATCCTGCTCCCTCATTCCCTCCCCAACCCCACACTCCCTCCCTGGTCTCCTCCCTGCCCCTTTCCAAGTCCCCTGATAGGGGAGGACCTCCTCCCCTTTCATCTGACCCTGTTTTATCAGATATCTTCAGGGCTGGCTGCAAAGTCCTCCTCTGTGGCCTAACAGACTGCTCCTCCCCTGGGGGGGGTGTCACACAGAGTGAATAAAGTGTAATTAATAAAAGTTTAAAAAAGAAAGATAAAAAAAAAGAGATATCCTGTCTCAGTGAATAAGATAGAAGAAAAACAGGAAGATTCTTGACATCACTTCAGGCCTTCGCATATATATACACATATACACACACACAAACACAAACACGCACACATATTTATACATTCCATACACATCTATACAAGAAAATAGAAAAAATTCAAAAGACCTCAGGCAGAGACTCAGGCTACTGCTTTGTTAAAGACAGCCTCACTCTGGAGTCAAGCCTTTCCCACTGACGATTCTTTCAGAGGCCTAGGCTGTGCACAAGCAAGAAGGCAAATTTTCTAAGCATATTTGAAATACTTCAGCAGTTTTGAATGTACTATACAGGGTGTGACAAATGAGAGTCTGTGTAAGTCAATACACCTTTCTGTGAAGGACTAATGGCTTTATGTGGATAGGAAGGCAACACAGAAAAGCCAGTATTCTTGTTTCCTGTCAGTATTTTTAAAGTTCACTGCCATAATTCTGTTCCCCTTGACCTTTATTTGTGATACCTACCAGGGATCTGCCTCATTCACTGAGTTCTAACTGGGCACTCCTCTGAGCCACCCTCATTCCCCTTTCCCTCCGCGTCTCATAAACGCCTTCTTTCCACCTCTATTCACTTGGATTGCTCTTTTTCTTTTAAGTTATACAGTGATTGCTCCTCAAATAGCACTTGGTTTTCTCAAATTTAAGAATATCTCATCCCAGTGCACATAAATACATGTTAAAATAAATATTTCCCTTTTTACCACAGCACTTTAAAAATCAGTAATATTATCACTGCTGATAACATTATCATTACTGATATGATTATAAGAATGTTCACAATAATATTACCAGTATATTCATAATAATAATTGCTAGATAGATTAATATTTATAGTGAAAAAATGCAGCATGTGTAGAAATCCTGAAATCTGAAAACACTCCAAACCAACAGCCTCAAACTGGTTGGAAATGAGAACCTCTCGTGTTTAGATGCCAGTTGCAGGCCAACCACAAGTCTGGCTAAGATCCTCAAAGATGGAAGGCAGTGGACTATGACTTCAGCAATTGAACCTGCAAATGGCACCCCACCCCGGACACATGTTTGCATGCACTGAATACTCAAAGCACTGCATCGATTGTTTCCTGTGTGTGTGTGTGGGGGGACAGTAGGTGGCAGATATGCAGGCCAGAAGTCAACTTTAAGTATTGCTTGTCAGGTACTGTTCATTTAGTTTTTTGAGACAGAGTATCTCAAAGTCCTGGATCTCAACAAGTAGACTCGGCTTATGGGCCAGTGAGCCCCAGGGATCCATGTGTCTCTTTCTCCTTGTTGCTGAGAGTACAGCACAAGCCGCCATACTTGGGAGTATGACACAGCAGCCATGACTGGCTTGCACTTGGGTGCTGGGGATCTGAACTCAAACCCTCCCTTGTCTGAGCCATCTCCCCAGTCCCCAAAGCTTAACTGTGTGTGTTCATTTGTTATAGGATATGTGTGTGTTATCAAGTGTACATATGCATGCACCTGAAGAAGCCAAAGATAATGTCCGGTGACAAAGACCACCTCTGGCCGTGTGTTCAGCAGTCCAAAGAGAGGATGTTAGGTCAATGATGATGTGAAGCAGGCACACACACACTTGGTGGATGAAGCAAGCTCTGACAAGCTCCAACCATTGCATGTATTTGTCTGTGTGTATGTGTGCATGTGTCTATGTGTATATCCATAAATACACATATAAAAGTGCATCACAGCAAAGTCTTTCAAGCAGTACAAAAATCACAATGTAGGTTCACTCTATTTTTCAATTACAATGAGTATATATAGAAAAGAAAAACAATACCTTTACATGATCAAATGCTTTATGTATTATGAATGAAAAACAAGTTATTCTCAAAACCCCACATACATTTGTAACTAAGCAACTTTTTATACATTAACAAAGTATAAGCAAGCAAGGTAATTTTCTCAGCCAGTTCCTCTTTAGTGGCAGGCTGCAATTTTCAGTTACAAAGAAAGGATCAATTATTTTATTATGTATCTTGAAAAGTAATCTTAAAAGAATCACAAATCTAAACTTTTATGCTTAAAACAATAAGTCATTTCTACTTTAAATCTTCAGGATGCATATCTACTCATTGACTATTTTTATTAACTCATATCAGGAAGCTGAGGGCAAAAAATGGGTACAAGAAATCAATTATCACCTTGATCAGTGGCCCAGCTTTATTGAGAAAGGGACATCAGCTGGTGCTGTTTGGGCTGCCACCGTTCTTGTTCCTGACGTCAAAAAACCCTAGATCAACTATTAAGAGTGTGCCCTTCTGAACTTCAAATTGTTCCAAACCACTAGCAAAAACATCTGAACTTTACTGACAATCCACATCTCTAAGCCCTTCTGAGGGGGATAGATGAAGCCTTCACCTGCTCCAGCAGCAATGCTTGGAAAAGGTCGATCACTATTATTGTGTATCAACGATACTGCCAAATACTGCCAAATGAGGAGCTTGAAGCCGCCTTAGTGTTTTCACACAACTCGTCGATTAAGAGGGATGTGGCGGCTGTAAAGGCGACAAGTAGGGCAATGCTCCATGACGGCGTGAAGGCCTCAGGACACGTAGTCCTTGGGCTTTGCCTCTGATGCACAGGCATCATGGTTGCGCTAACCAATGGGCCACATTCCATGAGCTCTAAAGCTCTTTTACTGTCTCTCCTGCAGGGCATTGTCTTCCTCTATCACTCTCCACCTTATGTCTTCTCTCATTAATTAATTAACTAATTAATTAATTAATTAACTTTACATCCTACTAGGAATTTCCTCTCCCTCCTCTTCTCCCAGTCCCTCCCTCTCTCCTTCCCTCTTCTGTGTCTCCCCCCCTTCTCAGAGAAGGGGAGACCTCCCACGGGTATCAACCCACCTTGGCATATCAAGTAGCACTGGGCACGTCTTCTATTGAGGCTGGACAAGGTGTCCAGATAGGGGAAAGGGAGCCAAAGGCAGGCACCAGAGTCAGAGGCAGCCCCTGCTCCAGCTGTTTGGGTCCCACTTGAGGACCACACTGTACATCTGCTGCATATGCGGTGGGGCTAGATCGGCCCAATGGACACTCTCCAGCTGGTGGTTTTGTGAGCCCTCTGGATGCAGGTTAGCTGATTCTGTAGGTTTTCTTATGGTGTCCTTGACCTCTCCGGCTCTTCCTCCCCCTTTTCCATAAGATTCCCTGAACTACCCCCACCATGGTTGGCTGTGGGTCTCTGCATCTGGCTTCATCAGCTGCTGGCAAAGCTGCTCAGATGATTGTTGTGCCAGCCTGCTGTTGTGCTCTACAAGTAGAGCAGATTTTATTAATGGTGTCGGCGGTGGGCTCTCTCACAGCATGCGACTCAACGTGGACCAGTCATTGGTTGGCTGGGTCAAGGGTTTTGTGTGTGAATGGGTGTCCCCCTCCCTCCACCTATCTCGCTAATCTGTCCAGCCAGCAAGACACTTGGATGTTCCTATCTGTGTCCTTCCCCAGTTCTGGGGGAGCTGTAGGTGCATGCAACCGCACCTGGCTTCTACAAATGTGGCAGGAATCTGAATTCAGATCTTCATACCTGTGCAGGAAGCACTTTACCCACTGGGCCAGCCCCCAGCATCAAAAGGCTGGTTTTTTTTTTTTGTTTGTTTGTTTGTTTTTGAGGTATTCTAGGTAATACTAGGATTGCTTTAAAATCTGTGAAGAGCTGTTGCTGTATTTTTTAATGAGATTGGATATTTTTCTATGCCAAATATGTTCTACAGGCAAAATCCTATTTCATATAACATGTTTTTCTAATGTATTTCCAGTCGCAGACAAAGCATTTAACCACACTCACGTTCGTAAGTATTAGGTTGCTAATTAGCCTCCAAAGTGAGACTTTGTGATAGAGTTCAGCCTTAATGTGAACAATGTTTCCTGAGGTTATGGAGATGGTGCACACGGGTGAGATGTTAGCTGCCATCACACCGGAGCAGCTGTCTGATTCATTATGGAGGTGTGAACTTTCTCATGTCACTGAGATGATGTTCCCTGGAGAGCAGTTGACTGGATAATTGTTCCACCCTGGTTCCTAATGGGAACGCAGTAGGTGTGAGACCGGAGTCTGCCACTTAGTGCGTCAAAGGAGTGTGCTCTGAGAAGGTTGCCTCTTCTAATAACTGGACACAAATTCTACCATGTTATAGGGTAAAATTAAGATCTGCTTCACGGGGCTCGAGAAATGGCTGTGTGGTTAGGAGTGCTTTCTGCCCTGGCAGAGATCCCAGCTTCATTCCTCAGTACCTGTGTAGCAGCATATGCCTGCCTATAACTCCTGCTTGAGGGGTCCTCCTCTAACCTTCATGGCCTCCTACACACACGGCACGGGCACATCAACTCAGCCAGGCAGATAACCATACACGAGAAATAAAAGAAAGAAAGAGGGAAAGAAAGAAAGAAAGAAAGAAAGAAAGAAAGAAAGAAAGAAAGAAAGAAGGAAGGAAGGAAGGAAGGAAGGAAGGAAGGAAGGAAGGAAGGAAGGAA
>NW_026585504.1:64768917-64798735 GCF_907164565.1 Psammomys obesus | reverse complement strand
GAAAGAAAGAAAGAAAGAAAGAAAGAAAGAAAGAAAGAAAGAAAGAAAGAAGGAGTACTAGTGAACATACACACAGCTACAAGTGCACATGTGTGAATGTACATGCGGAGGCCGGAGGATAACCATGGGCGTCAGTCCTTAGTTGTCATCCACGTTTCTGAGACAGGGTCTCACAGTGGCCTGGAACAATCCGAGTAATCTAGACTGGTTACCCCAGGAAGCCCCAGGGATCCACCTGTTTCTACTTTCCACGTGCCATGATCATCAGATTACATCACATGCCCCACTTTCCTTACAAGGGTTTTAGGATCAAGCTCAGGTCCTCATACTACCCCCAGCCAAAGGTACCCCCCAGCTTTCGACCTGTTTATTCTGCAACACGCTGTTATTATCTAGAAAGTTGAAGCTCAAAAAACAAGCAACCAAAAATGTACCAAAAGCAAAAGCAAAAAGAAAATGTCATAATGTGTTATGTTTACAGTTGTGCGTGGCAGCTATTTTGGGTACATGTCCCCAGTCTACACGTAGGTGGAATGGGCAGAAACACAAAAGTAGATAGTCTGGTTTTCTTTTTTACCTGATGACAATCAGATCTACTCCTCCTGCTTTGTTATTTTACTGACTAACAACCACAAGTAAAACATGGAGGCTGGGGAGATGGCATTCTCAGTTAAAATGCTTGCTATACAAGCAAAAAGACTTAGAAAGGCCAAGCATGTGTTCATTATCCTAGCACTGTGGAGTGAGAAATAGGAGGGTTCCTGTAATTCACTGGCCAGCCAGCCTAGCCACGTTGTTGAGCTCTAGGTTCAGTGAGAGGTTGTGTCCCAGAAAATAAGGCCAAGAGGACTGACGAAGACGCTTGCCATTGGCCATTGGATTCCACACATGTCTACATAAATGCACACATACATACACAAATGCACACAGAAACGTACACAAACACAAAGCCATACACACCCACCCCGCCACCTACACACACACTAAGTATCTGGCAGATCATCATTTCTTAATCTGCAAAAGTATACAGTCTGGCTTAATTTCCCAACCATTAATAACCACAAGTTTAGAAATCCATTAAAGTTTAAGGTGTCATGCAATTTCTGACATTTACATCTATGCATGCGTAGAAGTAAGTGCATGTCTATGGCAACCCTCCTAGAGCACATTGTCATAAAGTCTAGACAGGTTTGCGGATCAGTATGAGGTAAGGAGAATACTGCAGTCATATTATAGCGTTCTTAACTTTTCCTGGGGAGAATCAGCAAGCCTCTCTTCACCTTAGGTAAGCCACCGCCAACAGACCAAAGTAGAGGGTCCACCGAAACCTAATTTGATGAACCAACAAGTGTATTTTTTTAATTTTTATCTTTTTACAGTAATTACATTATATTTGCTTTGTATTTCCACTGTAATCTCCTCCTTCATTCCCTTCCAATCCAACTCTCCCTCCCTTATCTTCTCCCATGCCCCTCTCCAAGTCCACTGATAGGGGAGGTCCACCTCCCCTTCCATCCAACCCTAGCTTATCAGATCCAACAAAGGTACATTCATGGATGTTTTTTTTAATAGAACACAAACCAAGGGGTCACTAATTATAAGAGCTTAGGTGGCCCCAAACAGCTATGTCTCTTCAAATTTCTGCTCCATTATGGGTTGATGATTTTATAGACGCTGCATCAGAGTAAGTCCAGTTTCCAGCCGGTTTCCTGGTTCCAGTATAGTCAAGCATTTTCCAAGATCACTTGAGGCTAAAGGAGGGAAGGAAAGAGTAATAGTTAGATGTCAGGTGAGGGTCCTGTGACCCTCCCTTTCTCTGTCTACTAAGGAGACAGTGATTCCATAATTCCATCACTATTACCACAGACCTTCTACCTCTGTAGTGTTCTGCTTAGATTAATTAGTTACCATGGCTACTAGGCCAAGGGACTCTCTAAACTAGAGGTGGGATGATCGTGTTGTGCCATACAGCAACAAGTGGATAGGGGACCAGAGCTGCTAGCGCACAGTCAACAGCTCACAGCACAGCTTTCCAAAATAATGAGCCAACCTGAAACGTCAGGGCGCCACAGTCGAGAAGCCCTAGTACAGATGTGTGTATACCTCTGTTAAATGCAGTTGCTGAACACAAACTCTCTCTCATTATGCACAAGAGTTCCTCATGTTTAATTTGTTCTCAGTAGATCAACAAGACATTGTTTTCCCAGCCATCTGTTGAGACTGAAATAAGCTTTACTGTTCTCTGCCTGACATTTCATCCACATTTGTCTTAATGAGACTTCACTCTGGTTTGGGGACTCTCCTCTCTGATCAACAGATTGCCTTCAAGTCTGGTTGAGACAAGGAAGCTTGGCTTATGGCTTCTAGTGGAAGTTGGCTTAACACCCTGACTCAGAGAACAGAACAATATGCATTATCTCTGTTCAGTCCTTTGTAAAATGTATAACTAGTGTATGGGTTGAAGTGTGATTCTCTCTGTTATTGGTTCAGATTCTGTAGCTACTTACCACTAGACAATTGCTCTATAAATTCATAAAAACCCAAGATATCTGTGTGTGTGTGTGTGTGTGTGTGTGTGTGTGTGTGTAGGCCTTGTCTTTTGTTAGATCATGAATGTGTATATGGAAGCCTGAGGACAATCTCCATTGTCATTTGTCAGAAGCTTCCCATCATTTTATTTTATTATTTTTATTGTTGGATGTTTAATACATGCATACAGCATATTTTGATCAACTCTGCCCAACTCTGTCCCCTCCCCCACTCCCCCCCATCCTCCTCACACTTTTCCATCTCAACTTCATATACTCTTTTAAAAAAATCTATTAAATCCTCTTAATATTCCCAGTATATGCAAAGGTATAGGGCCATCTTATGAAGAATAGGTAGCTTTTCAGGGGCCATCCCTGTTGAAAACTGACTTTCTATCCAGCAGCTCCTTAGCTGGGAGTGGATCACTGTGAGCCCCAATCTGCTCAGTGCTAGGATTTTGGCTGTCATAATCTTGTGCAGATCCTGAGCATACAGACACAGCTTCTGTGAGTTTATATGTGTAATGCCTGTCCTGTCCTGAAAACACTGTTTTGCAGAAGTCCTCCACAATCCAGCCTTACAATTTTTCTGTGCCTTCTGTGATGATGCCTGAGCCTTGGGAATAGGGGGAGATAGAGATGTCCCATTTGACCTCTTATTCTCTGCACATTGACCATGTGTGAGTCTCTGAATTAGTGCCCAACTGCTCCGAAAACAAGCTTCTTCAGTGAAGGTTGATAGCTGCACTTAACTATGCCTTAACACTCATAAGATCCTGGGGAACTTTAATAATGTGTTAATTTGGCAGAATAGTAGTAATAAAGTCTCCTCTGGGGCTTATAATGTACCTAGCCCTCAGTTCTTAATAGTACCAGAAATGAGTTCTGTCTTGTGAAGTGGGCCTTAAATCCAATCAGAAAGTGACTGGTTCTTCTTATGACACTTGTGCCACTATGACACGAGTGGGCATATATTGCCAGGCCTCCTTGTTGTAGCCTGTTATGTTCACAGCAACTTAAGACTGTTTATTTCTTCTCTCCCCTAGTAAAATGAATAGTGCCTTCCAGTGCTGTGATAGTTAATTAATAAGGGTGAAGCTTTCAGGTCAGTCAGTACCACTCTGATTTCCCCATGTTCTATGATTCAAGCATGTGGTACCTTCATGAGTAGGCTCTTACCATCAAATTCTGAAGGGTAACCAAAACCCACCCTGCCACCAGGGCTTCTATTTGATATCTGTGGTGTCTGGTAGGGGTGTTGTCCCCTCATCCTAGGGTAAGTCTATTTAATCCTTTTTATATGTGTGCATGTATGTGTTTTAGGAAGCTTCTCTAAGTGGCCTTTTCAGAGGTCTTCAGTGTTGGTTATTCCTCCTTATATCTCCTTATCTATGTTTATCTTCTTTATTGAGACAGCGTCTCTCACTGAGTCTAGATTTTGCCAATTTGCTTAATCTAGCCAGATTCAAGAATCCCCAGAGATCCATTTGTCTCCATGTTCTCAGTCACAGGACACAAGCATTTACCACTACAATTGGCATCTTATGTGGGCTCTGGGGAGCAAACTGGGTCTTTATGCTTGCGCAGCAAGCACTTTAACAACCATGCTATTTACCTAGCCAACAAGATACCTGGTATTTATAGCTGAAAAAGATTTGTGATCTGCAATGATCTAGAGTTACTATAAAATGATCCAGGCTATAGCTTAGTGGTAGAGCACTTGTCTGCCACACACAAGATCCTGGCTTTTATCCTCAGCACCAAACATTTGGGATGAGGGGTTGGAAGAAGACATTTTGGAGTATCTTCTGCCTGGCTTGTCAGAAGTTGTGGATTGTCCATTATATACTGGGTGAGGTCAGTTGACCTTGTGGGGGGTGCTCTCGTCTTCATGTATCTGATACTAGTATCGAGCCAATGTCAGGTAAGTATCTGATATCTACCAGAACTCTCTCCATTGGGACAGTTTTCCTTTTATATGGATAAAGAGTCTTTGTAGGGCACACTCAGCTTTGGCATCTGTAGGCTGGGCAGGATTTCTCACCTTTGCAAGACTTTGCAGCTTGCACCCAATGGGGTGGCCACTCTTCTGGTTGGAAATGTCTTCCAAGGGCCCTGGGAGCATGCGAAGCTGCCCGAGGACTGGTCAGAGGACAATGGAAGGTCTGTCTTCATCCTTTGACAATGTCCTAGCTATCAATCACCCTGAAAGGTACAGCTGTGACGTGAAGTAGCCCACCAGCACTTCAGACTTGACCCCTTCTCTGACCTCAGGCTTATACCTATACAATCCAGGGTTATTATCACCTGACAGCACATGGTCTTGGTCACTGAAGCTTAATAAATAAAAAGAGTGTTCACAGATGTTTAGTAGAGTAAATTAGGGAAGACTATCAAAATAATGTTGTGGTTTTTTTTCCCCTAGAGGTAGCTAGGAATAACATATAGAATTCATATATGTCTTTGAGTCTTCTAAAATTCAAATAAAATAAGGAACTGGAGAAAGAAAAAGTAAACAATTATAAGAAAAACAAAAAAGCCTAAAGCCAAAACACAGTGAAGTGAGTTGGGCAGTGGCATATAATCACCAATAGCTGAGCTGTAACTATATGTTCCTGGCTACTTCATCCCACACCAAAAAACTGGGAAATGTTCATAAACTACTAAAATATCACTGAAAAGCTCACTCTCTTATCAAACTGTGCTTAACTGAGACATCATTTGTGTATAACGCCTTAGTAAACGTTGCTCGGTAAATACATGGTATGCACCTTGATTCAATGCCATCTTGGTAGAATTGTGTGTAATTCAACTGAAAACTCTTTAATATGATTGATGGCTGCCAGCCTCCCAACCTGTCTGTTTGTTGTTGCACCTGCTCGGAGCTGTACACTGAGGTATTTTTTTCTTCTTTGATCTAACTCTCAGTGAGGATTCTCATCACCCTTCCCCTCAATCCTATCATCTCCTGCTCCAACCTTCCAAAGTACCTGCCAGCTTCCACCCACTCCTCACACAAAGCCACCGGGGAAGTGTTCAAAGCTAGAGTGAATGAGAGGAATGAGCATTATATACAGATTTTAACTCTCCTCATCCCACAGGTTGCAAAACCATTCCTGCTGCCTGCAAATCCTGTCTAGAGAAGTAGGCATCACCCACTCCTTTTAACTCTTGGACATCTAAACCTAAAGTGTGGGTTCTGACAGAAAATGCATTTCACTGAGCTCTCATAGTCAAACATTTTAAAATATGGGATGCTAAGACATTTACTATATGGCTTGGAGTAGTTGTGATTTCATTAGAACTCTACGGTGTAAAGAAAGTCAGTGAACTTTTCAGAGCCTTCTCTTGCTCATGTGTTAAATGAGGACAACATCAGTTACCCCATTTGTAGTGTGTTGGGAGTAGTAAGAGAGAGACAGTGTATCATCTACTGCTGAACATGGCGAAAGGCCAACAGTACTCAAATGTCATTAGTATCTGTTGACTGTTATCACCACCATCATCATTGTCTATAGACCCTTACGCTTCCCAGTTAAAACTACTCCCAAGGCGCTGGCTTCAACTAGACCTACATTTCCAGCTGCTGGCCTGGCATCTGACAGAGGTTACTGTTAAGTTTCATATACGTGAAACTGAACTAGTGGCTACTTCCTCAAATATTCCTTTTTGGGTGTATCATAATAATTTCTCTGTGGTAGCCATATCATATTTAGGTGTTTGATTGTTGTTTTTAATTCCAGTGAAGAAAGTTGATGATTGCAAAGGACAGGCCAAGCCAGGGGATTTTCAGTTTCACCTAAGGGCATGGAGACTAAATGACACTCCCATGACACTGAAGTTGGAAAGCAGTGCTTGTCTGTGTACCCCTTGGCTACTTCTGCTTGCTCCTATTGGAGGCATGCAGAAATGGGGAGCTGGGCAGAGGGCAGGCTTCTGGTGACCCACGCTGTCCATCTGCTGTACTTCCTGCAAGAGCACTGGTCCCGTGTGTGCGTGTGTGGAGGGGGTAAGACACCAAGGACTGGGCCATATAATCAGATTAAAATACAACTCTACCTGTTTTCAATAGAAATTCTTAAGCCATGGGTCATTATTCTTCCCTGGAGCAGGTAGTGTCCCAGTGAGGCTTGGGAAGCCCTAAACAATACAGTTCTATGAAAACAGGTAGACACTGGAAAGAGCAAGGGTTGGTGTCAGTGCAAGCATCTCCAGGCATTCTGTGCAGGGTGGTAACCACAGTGTTGAGGTCCTCTCATCTCTAAGAGTGGGAGGTGGGCACAGTAAACATCAAAGTGCTTTCTTCCTTAAAGGTATCTGACAGTTCTCTTTCTTCCTATGCTCTCCGCTTCTATTAAATATTCTGTCACCTTCCCTGAGATTCAGAATGTCACTTCATGCCATTCTTTGTTCTCAGCCCTGCTCCTTCCAAGCACTGGCTAAGTGCTGATGGATCTGTTGTGACTTCTTTCATGTCTACCTTCCTCTTCTCCGCTATTTGATTCTAGAGATGCTATAACCTTGATAAGAACATTGTAATTCTCAATCCCCTTGTTGTCTCTTCCAATCCCCCTTTGTGTCTCATACTAGAGTAAATTCCTAAAGATGCTCATTTAATCATTTAATCATGTACCTGTGACAGCGTCTGGCTTTATCCATCTTCACCTCTAACATGTCTCTCCTTTGCACCTCTGCTATAGAGGTACTGCCCTGTCCAAGTACACCATGGCCCTTCTAGAACACTCCCTGGGCCTCTGTAGAGCTTTGTGACAATGTTTTTTCTTTAAAGAGAAAAGGAGCTGGCAACAAGCGCTTACACTTCCCTGCTTTTTATATTAAACGATTTACTTACACATGGTGTATGTGTGAAAGAATGGGTAAGGGTAGATGCAGGCACGCCACACCATGCATGCACATAGCAGTCAGAGGATAACTATTTAAATTAATTCTCCCCTCCATCATAGCAGTCCCAGTTCAACAGGCTCGATGAGCCATTGTTTTACTGTTCTTTCCATTTTGTGAATAAAAAAAGAATAATAACATGACAAAAGGCACCTTGGTAGAAGAAAGGGTTTAGTTCAGCTTACAGGTAACCACTCATCACTGCAGGGAAACAAAGAGAGAGTAGCTCAAGTCAGGACTTGAAGCAGTCACCGTGGAAATGTTCCTCACTGGCTTGTGTCTTCTAGCTCTACTCATTCAGCTTTCTTACACAGCCTGAGGACCACCTGCCCAGGAGGTGGCACTGCCTACAACACACTGGGCCCTTCTTCATTAATATATATATATATATATATGTCTCCCCACATGTCCTCAGGCCAATTGCGTCCAGGAAAGCCTTAAGTTGAAATCCTCTCTTCCAATGAGTCTAGTTAGTTAGTGTTGAGCTGACAATAAAACCAGTCAGTATAACCATCTTGTCTGACCCATCCTAGGACTTCTTAGTGAGTGTGTATGTATAAGAAATCTCTTTATAGAAGAGTACATAAAATATAAATTTACAGTCAAATGACAGACCAAAAAAAAAAAATGGGTATGTGTGACTACATCAGCAAATGAAATAGAGTGGCCCAGAAATGTCCAGGGACTCCTTTCCTTTTGAGCCTTTAGATATAATTATTAACATATCTATGAGAACTCACCCCCAGGGCAAAAATATACTCACAGCTTGTTTTATGCTGTGTGTTTGTTTTCAGAGAATTTTAGAGCCCCCATATTCTTGGCATATAACTGAAAAGCAGAGCCTGCACCTGGCCCAGGGATACACCTGCTGGAGAGGTGACTGGATGGGTGAACTGTTTCATAGCTACAGCTTGGGGAGAACTGTGAAATCTGCAGTGCAGTGTTCTTTTCTTCCACCTTATAACATGAGAGAAATGTGATCACAAGTAAATCCTAAGTCTAATAAGAAAGATGGCTGGATAGGATTGGAAGGTAAATGAAATACTTTGTCTGTCCCAGATGATCCCCTTAGCTAAGCAAAACTACTCCGTTTCTAGCATTGAAATGCTATGATTAAAGACTGACTGCCTGTCTCTTCATATGCAAATCTGCTCAGGGCATCTTTCATTTGCATTTGTCTATAAATGTAGTAGTGGGTACCTTGAAAGTAAGTACCTTTCGACATCTACAAGTTTGCTATGAAGAACTAAAATCTTGTTAGAAAACAAAACAAACAAACAAACAAACAGAACGGGGCTGGAGAGATGTTTGTAAAAGCACTTGCTGCTATTGTGGAGGACCTGAGTTTGGTTCCCAGCACCCACATCAGTCAGCTCACAATTGCCGGTAGCTCTCCTCCAGGGGATGTCCAGGGACCTTCTTCTGGCCTCCACATGTACTTAAGTTTGTGTGTGTGGAGATACACACCCACACCCACAGATAAATTAAAATAAGAACCAGAATTTTTACAAATGAAACCTCAAACTTACAGAGATCAGTATAATTTGGCATCATGGATACACCCCCTGAGTGGAAAATCCTGCCAGGAGTAAAATCTAGCAGAAGCTTTTAATCGCTGTAAAAGATAACGCTGAACCCAAGCATCCACCAGCAACATGTACTTGAAGGTTCTAATTGAGTCCTCTGGGTATCCTGACTTCATCGCATATTTAAAATGAAACATGATGTGTTCTAATTTCTATAATTCTCAGTAATGATGCCTACATGTTCCCCTTCTTTTCTCTTTATCATTTCCCAACTCATCTGTATAAACATCTACTCTTTCTTTAAATCACACTTAATTAAGAGGGTTTTCTGTTTCTTTACACATTGTCTCCAGTTGGAAGTGGGTTAATCCCAAATACCTAATATATCTGAATGGATTAAAGTGAATCATGAGTTCAAGATCATTTTTGCTTCCCGGGTATAATTGTTAAAATCCTCATCTCCTGGGATGTGTGGGATTACATCAATTAAATCATGTCTCTGTAGCTGAGCACAGTGGCGTAAATGTGACTGCATTCGCCAGCACCCTCTCTGTATTTAATTTGCTAGGCCGTAATGGATTGTCGGAACAGTAAATGTGAGGCAGGTAACGTAAACCGTAATGACGGTAATTATCTGAATGGATCGATCATTGTGTTATCACAATGTGATGTGGGGAGAGGCGAGATGCAGGCGAGAGGCATCCCATATAAATTCTCATTTTCTATTTTATTTCCTTGCATGCTTTTCTCCAAGATAGCTAAAGTGAGAGGAGGTAAACTGGCCGCCTCTGCCTCCTTGCTCTCTTTCCAGTCTCTGTAGTAATGTCAACAGATCCCATCCAAAACAACTTTTCCCCAAAAGAAGCAGTCATCTTACGGATTTGGAATTCCAGCACTGGCCCTTGTAATTCCTTATACCTTAAGCTTTGAAGATGAAGTTGTTTCAGTTGATTTGTATCCTTTGGTGTGTGCATGTGTGTGTGTTTATGCCTGTGCATTGTGTGTGAAAATGTCTGTGCATGTGTCAGCCTCAGGTACCAGGCCTGATGTACAACCCACCTTGGTTTAGATTCAGAGTCTCTCTTATGGGTCAGGAACTGGCTGAGGAGGCTGGGCTGGCTGCTCAGCAAGCTCTAGGAATGCACTGTCTCTTCCTCCCTAGTAATGGGATTCCAGATGCGTGCCACCATGCTCAACTTTCAGAGTTTCCAGGGTTGAACTCGGTCCTTGTGCTTATGTAGCAAGCACTTTATAGACCAAATTGTCTCTCTCAGATTTGTTCATTAAAGAACTGTAAAGCCAGGAAGTTGCTGAAAGTCCTAAAGGTTAGATACCCTAGCATCATCTAAATGGCTGCAGCAGAACTAAACTGTCCTCCTATGTGGGCTCGGGAACAGGACAGAGTGGTTTTGTTACCTGTTCCTGAAGCAAGCTCAACAAAACAGAAGTGAAGCAAGCCTAGAAGGAAAGAGCAGCAAGGTGGAGAAAACATCCATTTTCATACTGCTATTTGATGGTTACCAGGAGAGGAAGAATCCTTTTTCTTTAGTTGGGGATGGCTGCGGGTTGGTTACCCAGACCCAACTAAATGATCTTATAGCTATGCACTGTTTGCACTACTAACTATGCATGGCAGGTAATTAAGAGCCTGGAAGTTGAGAAGGAGATACGTTGGGGAAAGAGGAAAGGGTTAGGGGAATAGAAGCAGGGTGGATATAATCAAGACAGTGGCAGGGAACTTCTGTAGCTGCTTGGTAAAGACAGGGCCCTCGATTCAATCTGAAAGAGAGGGGTGAGGAGGAGAAGGAAGAAGAGGAAGATAGAATTGTGTATATGACATTTTTAAGGACAAATTGATTAATAGTTTGTATTAAGAATATTAATAAAAATCAATTGTTAATAATATTAATATTATCAACATAGCTATATAATAAAATATTGTATACAATCAATAATATTAATAAATATCATTAATAATAAAGAGAAATGAAATAATATGATACTCATACCTTTCTCATTGGGAAAACCAAAGAACTCAATTTCAAGTTGCCTTAAGTGAAAAGTTGTTTCTAGGATCCCACAGAAGTACTGCCACAGCCTGTGGCCAGGGAGGATGGCAGAGGAAGGCCTGTGAGAAAAATCACCCGAGAAAGAGAAATCCCGGAGTCCCACTGTTAGCTCTGGCACTGAAGAATGTGCTATGCTGGCTGAGAGGTAGGGCTCCAAAGGGCTGATACATGTTGCTTTCTCAGGAAAATGACATGTGCAAGGAGAATGAGGCAAGAGGAAGTGTGAGTTAGAGACGTTGTTAGAAAGGGGAAAGAGGAGAGGGGGTTTCAAGATACTCTGGAAATAATGGAAAATATAACACTCACCCCTATCAATCATTAGCCATTAAAGGGGTAGAGTAAGGGACCGAGGATCGTTGAAGGGAAAGGAGACGGTTCAGTCAGTAAAATGCCTGCCGTGCATGCATGAGGGCTTGACTCAGATTCCCAACACCCATATAAAATTTTTCTACATGGCTGCACATCCCTGTGACTTGAGCGCTGGGGAGGAGGAACAGAAGGCTGCTGGGGCGTAGTAACAAGCCTGACTGAATTCATGAGCTGCAGGTATGTTGAGAGACCCTTTCTCAAAACAATAAAGTGGAGAATGACTGAGAAGACATGACATCAACCTCCAGCCTCCAGATGCCTAGGCACACATGGGAAGGTGCATGGGCACTCAAACAAAGCACACATGTGAAGGTGCATGGGCACTCAAACAAAGCACACATGTGAAGGTGCACAGACCATCAAAGCACACATGTAAGGGTGCAGGGACATTCAATCCAAGGCACACATGTGAAGGCACATAGATACTCACCAATCAGACAGTCAATCCCAGGATCCTACCTGAAGGTAAAGTAGAATGACTGCATCTGATTTCCTGGAAAGAATAATACGAGAAGGGTAAAAAGCACGCCTAAATATGTAATGATGAGATCATCCTGAGTGAGCTGTCCCAGAAGCAGAAAGACACACACAGTATATACTCACTCATATAGACATATAACATAGGATAAACCTACTAAATCTGTACATCTAAAGAAACTGATCAAGAGAGAGGACCCTGACTAAAATGCTCAATCCCCATCCCGAAAGGCAAAGAGGATGGACATCAGAAGAAGAAAACAGGAAACAACCTAGGAACCTGCCATACAGGGCCTCTGACAGGCTCTGCCCTGCAGACTATCAAAGCAGATGCTGAGACTTATGGCCAACTGTTGGGCAGTGTGCATGGAATCTTATGAAAGAATTGAGAAACAGTAAGATGTGGAGAGGACAGGAACTCCACAAGGTGAGCAACAGAACCAGGAAACTTGAACACACAGAACTTCCCAGAGACTCATACTCCAACCAAGTACCATGCATGGAGATAACCTAGAACCCCTGCACAGATGTAGCCCATGGCAATTCAGTGTCCAAGTGGGTTACATAGTAATGGGAAGAGGGACTGCCTCTGACATAATCTGATTGGCCTGCTCTTTGATCACCTCCCCCTGAGGGGGGAGCAGTCTTACCAGGCCACAGAAGAGGACAAAGCAGCCACTCCTGATGAGATCTGATAGACTAAGATCAGAAGGAAGGAGAGGAGGGCCCCCCCCATCAGTGGACTTGGGGAGGGGCATGCGTGGAGAAGAGGGAGGGAAGGTGGGATGGGGAGGGGAGGAGGGAAGGGCTTATGGGGGGATGCAAAGTGAATAAAATATAATTAATAAAATAAAATTAAAAAAATATGTAATGATGAAAGGGGCGAAGGCTGCTGTTTTAAAGAGGCATTAAAAGCCTGAAAAGAGGTGGGCAGAAAGGGAGTATTGAAGGAGGGAGTCTCAGTGTAGCTTTGACTTCTGGAATCATGCTAATATTTATCACGTGCAGAACAATAAAGTGAACTCACAAAGAGGGGAAATTAAATTTGAACAGTCTCAGAAAAAAAAAAATGAATTGCCTAACAGCCACTGGATGGGAGAGCTGAGAACTGACCTGGTCACCTTGGAGCAGAGAATTTCCATTAATACCTTTACTCTGAATAAAGAACATATCCTCACCTCTCCTTAGCTCAGATTTTCATGGTATAACAGTTTTCTGTGCACTGTGGGGGTGGAACAAACCAGGAAATACTCTGAGCCCAGTTCTCACTACAGAAAATGGATGCTAGAGATAGGAAGGGAAGAAGGTGAGGAGGGAGGAAGGAGGTAAGGGGTCCATGGGAAGAAAATGGAGGAGAAGGTGAAGTGAATACAAGGGGTAAGAGTTGATGGGAAGAGAAGAAGAGAAAGGAAAGGAAGGGAAGGAGGGCTGGGAGGGGAGAGAGTCACAATCATACACACAGGAGGGATTCAGATCAAAGGTTACTGGGTATTAACAGGAACTACGGACTAGGAAAACATTCTGAAGGGCATCATCAGTCCAAGGCTGAAACTGAAATAAGGAGTGTGGCCATATTACCATAGTGCACAAATGTATTTCAGGAAATCGATAACCAGCCTGTAGTTGTGCACAAGAACATCTTAACTTACGTAAGGGACAAATGGAGTCGTGTCTGAGGCCTGCATTCATGATGGAGGAAAGAGATGAGAAGGAAAGAGAGTGAGTGGGAAAGAGAGATGTGGATAAATGCTGACTCGTGATGTGAGGGAGCATGTGTGGGAGGGCTATGTGGTCCTTGAAAATTGGGGCACCTAGACACAAGCAAACCTTGTGGAGCAGATGGAGAGAGCCTGTAAGGAAACACCCTGACCTGGTACCATTTCAAAGCCTGGCGCGCTCTTCAAATTGGCTAAGAGTGCTCCTTCCCCCACCAGTTAGGAGACTGGGGGACATCTCTGACACAGACTCTGTTGCCTGCTTTCTGATCACTTCCCCTGATGGGACTGTCCTCCCAGGCCACAGGGGAGGAAGACACCTCAGTCCTCATGTGAGTAGATGAGCTGTGGTGGCTGAGTAGCAAGGCTCCCATATTCTCAGGAATAGAGGAGGGGGATTTGGGAGGGAGGGTCAGACTGAGGGGAGAGGAGGGAGGGGCCTAAGACTGAAATGTAAATTGAATTAATTAATAAAAATGAAAAACAAAACAAAACAAAACAAAAAGAGTGCTCCTTCCAGGGCTGAGAGGTGGCTCAGTCGGTTTAGTGGTTTTTTGGGGCAAACATAAGGAGCTGAGTTTGATCCCCATAACTCACCCATGTAAAAACCCCGGCATGCTGCTGCCTTGACATTCTCACCATAATAAAACTGTGTCGAACTATGAGCAAGACACTAAAACAAACAAAAAACCAAACCTTCTTCCCCTGGAGGTTTGTTGAATTGTTTTGTCACAGCAATAGTGAAGGAACCCAACATAGCCTATCAGCATCCTGTGCCACTGCCTTCAGGGGCATGAAAGCTGTAATCAGAGGGAGCAGGGGGAGAGAGATCCATAGGATGATTCGAGGTGTGTCTGCTCCTTGTCATATGTTCCAGAGTCATTGGTTGGCACCCTGAGTTAAAAGCTTTACCTGAGATTCATTTTTTTGTGACCTTAACAATTATTAAGCTGTGGGACTACGCCAGGTATTAATGTGGTAGATTTAGGCGTTTCTTACATTTTCATAGCATAAGATAAATACAGGCATCCTTCTGTGGAGCACTCATGCATACAGCCCTGATTTGATTTTCTGCTTGTTCGGAATATCAAGTTCTGACTTCCTGGAATCATAATGTGTTCTCTGAGTGAGCCTGTGAGAGAGGAATCATCCCTGCAATACTTATGATAGTACTTAGAGCAAACCTGTCAAAGGTACTTCTAAGAGATTGCCCAGGGTCCTGGGGAGGTATAGTTAGCAACCATGTTGAATGAGTTGTCACATAACACAACGTTTCGTTGATTTATGGGTGTTATTTCTGTCTCTTACTGCAGGCAGAGAATTCAGCCCTGGTACTGGAAAATGAGAATCAAAGAGAACAGTATGAGAGATGTCTTGATGAGGTAAGACTACGTAAGAGGGCAGGGAAGGGTCTGGGCTTGTTAAGGATCTTAATCTAGACCAAGGACATATGAATCCATGCTCTACAAAATTGTAATGTTTTCCCCAACAAAGGTTGTAAACAGATGACCACTGACAAGTATTGGTCTTAGTGTCTCCCTTCCTCCTCTGTCTCCCTTCCCCCACGACTGTGCCCTCTACATCTCTCTTTTTTAATCTCACTTTTCTTTCCTCCCTCCCTTCTCTGCCCTCTCTCCCCTTTCTCCTTTATTCTCCTTTTCCTGCTCTGTGTGTCTTCTTTCCCTTTTTCCTTTATCCCTCTCTCTGCCTCTTTTTTTCTCTTTCTTTCCTGTATGGGTATCTCCTCTCCCTATCCCCCTTCCTTCTTTCTGCTGCCTCTCCTTTTTCCTTTCCTTCTCCTCCCTTCCCTCTCTCTCTTTTCTTTTCTCCTTCCCTCTGTCTCTCCCTCTTTTATCTCTTTCTCTCTGTACTCTCCCACTCTCTCTTTTGCCTGCCTCTCCTCCATAATGTTCATAGGGCCTCTTGATTCCTTTGGGTAATTATCTTCCATCCTTGCACATACTTAGGGTATGATTCACTGTTTGATCAATTCCTTCTGTCCAAGACGTGTGATCCTTGGCCCTGAATGAGAAAGAGCCACATCTGGGCACGATTTGTGTACAATTGGATGCATTCTCAGAGAAGTGAATTGTTGATAGTGTGGGTGGGGACAGCATTCACAGTTGACAGCCAGAAGGGGAAAATCAGCAGACTGAGCACAAGGCAAAAAGAAAAAGGGAAGTCAGGAAGAAAAATTTGAGCGCAATGGAAGAAGACTGGAGCCCCACACGAGTAAACTCAATAAATATTATCTGATAATGATGGCGAGATGAGGACGAAAATGGTGGGTGTTAGCATGACTGGTTGGGGTGGGGGCGGGGAAGAACTGAAGCCTGCTCAGGCCCTCATCCTCCACTGCCCCTCTTCACACTGTTAAGCATAGGAGCCAGTCATGCTGCTGCTTCTTGTCACAATGGACTTTTGGTCACGTGGAAAAGTTCTCCTCAGGGACTTCACCATGATGAGAGCCATTATTTAAATGAGTCTCTTCTTTAGGCTTCATCCCAGTGTGTTAAACCTCTCCTACATTGTGTGAGATTCTGTTGGAGGATTGTTAGAGTAGAGCTGAACAGATTTTAGAAAAATTGCATGCTATCTTGTCCTATTATTTACTTGTGGGATGACCAATATAGCTTCAGTTTTTCTCCTTGCTAACGGCTAGATAAATGTTCCTCAGTGAACTCCTTTGAGTATTCTCGCCTTTCCCATCCTCCTGTCTCCTCTCTCCTGTGACGCTGTCCTAGGAGTTGATGGGCTGCACCACAGTGCACATGACAGAACCGCAGCCATAACCCGTCTACCCCCATGCCCCTCTCTTGTTCCTTCAGACAAGTGTAATTGCCACCTTCTGAGGATGAATCTTTGGGCCATTTTGGTTTTCTAATACCAGTATTTCCCCCAGGCTTTTCCTAGGCTGGGATAGTGCCACACCAACACTTCTCCTAGCCTGGATTATCCCATGCCAGTGTTTACCCTAGGCTGGGATATCTCACACCAGCGTTTCCCATAGGCTGGGATTTTCCACAACCGTGATTCTCCTAGGGTAGGGATTTTCCCTACCAGTGCTTTTGCACAGCCTGCTGTAGAACTCACTATGCAGCCAAGAATGATCTTGAACTCCTGATCTTTTTCTTCTACCTCCCAAGTGCTGGAATTTCAGGCATGTGCCACAGTGCTGGCAATGTTAGGGAATGGAACTAGAGTCAGTTGGTCCACAGCCTCAGATCTACACCAATGATTGTTAAGGATATGTAGTCTATCCCCACAGCATCACCCTTTGGGGCTTAGGATGAATGCAGACTTCCCAGGCTTAACTTCTAACCCATAGAATCCTGGTGTCACTCAGAGTGAAGTCAGCACTTGAGCATTGGCCGACCCTCTCGCTGGTGTCTATACACACTGCTCTTGCAGTCTAGGCCTTGGAACACTGAGCACGCTATCCTTGGCACTCGGTGCTTACGTGTTGTTTGAGAACTCTCCAGATGTCCCTGAAAATTTGCTTAATATTTAGTCTTTCAGTTGTTTAGTATTTGTAGCCATGCACGTTTCTTACTCAGGCAAATAGTGGATGTAACCCTCTGCCCTGTCCAGACTCAAAAACTCCAGAATGGGGCTGGAAAGATAGCTCAGTCCAGGAAGGGTGCAAGAGGACCTGTGTTTGAGTCTTGGAGCCCATGCAATACAACAAACAAGGTGGCAGAACTGTAGTCCCAGCCTATGAAACAATCAGATAGACAGCACCTGAGAAATGACACCTGATGCTAACCTCTGGCCTCTCCTTGCCCCCACAGTCAGGAATACAGACACATTCAGACACACAGACATTCAGGCACACAGACATACAGATACACAGACATACAGACAAAGGAAGGGAAAAGGGAGAAAAAGAGGGAAAGAGGAAGAGAGGGAGAGAAGGAGGGAAGGAGGGGGAGAAAGAGAGAGAGCTACAATCCCAATATTCAAAGTTACAGCAATTAGGAAAGTTGTTGACATATAAGCTGGCACACAGACTCGGAGTCTGATGAGGCCAGTTCAGTTTTCCTCGGCCCTGTTCCCCAGCCCTTGGTTCAGTCAAAGTCTAGGGCAAGAAAGAACAAATAGATCTGAGGCTATTTAAAGGAACCAATAATCCTCCTGGGTTAAAAGTACTGATGAGCCAAGCTGCACTCTCACCTCTTGTGCAGACATTTCCAGTGAGACATGACCTGTGCTCAGAAGTCAAATTCACAGGCTCAAACCACAGAGCTTCGTATTCACCACAGATCTCCCTAGGGTCACTCTTCATCCAGCTCAAAGCTCACAGCGCGTCTGTATAGAAACCAGAGTCTGGGCCCCAGAGATAACTCAGTGTGTAAAGTGCAAGCATGAGGCCCTAAGTTCAGATCCCCAGAACTGTTGTAAAGAGGTAGGTGTAGCGGTACCCATCTCTAATCCCAGTGCTGTGGAGACAGAGGTGTGGGAGGCTCCCTGAGGCTCCCTGGCCAGCCAGCTCAGCTGAATCAATGAGCTCCAGGTACAGCGAGAAATGAAGGCTCAATTTAAATTGGAGCAATGACTGAGGATGTGACCTCATGCCTACATCTGGCCTCCATGCTCACAAACATGCAAGCTCATACAGACATGAGTGTACACATACATACAAAAAGGGCCATCTGCTTCCCCTGTGTTCCGCCCCATGCCTGTGCTGTGTGGGTTTCTCCAGAGTACTCAGACAAACCAAAATTTTCTCTGTCGAAATAATTTTCTGTGGTTCCACTGACAGTAGGATTTTTGAAGAGAGAGTCCCTCTGTTCCTAATTGCACAAATTAACAGTTGCCAGCAAGGTGATTTACAACAAAGAGCCACCTCTGAGCAACACAAATGTTTTGTATTCCTGAATGCCGGCCTATGATTACACATGCCTGTTGTTCTGTAACTAATTGCACGGGCTAGACTGTCTGTTTCCAAGCTTTGTAAGAGAATGCTCTCCAAGGGGCAGTTTCATGTAGTAATAATGCGAAGTGGAAAATCTTTCCAAGGCTTTTTATACTAATTAGTCTGACTAACAAGGTAAGGCCTCGTGTAAGTTATTTCCTTGATGGTAAGTTGCATAAAACATACTCTGATAGCGAAGGCTTGAATTTAAAGCACCCTCAATACTTTTTGCCCTCATGCTTATTTTCCGGGAAATAGAAAGCACGTTGAGGATTTGAGAAAACACAGGGGAATCTAAAATTCTGTCTATGCTTTTACTAAACAACGTGTTTATTAGAAGTAGGCGCATACTGTTCATAGACGGATATGCACATATATCCATAAAAAGATACATACTCTAACTTACCCTGGCTTGGGAGGTATGCACACACACACACACACACACACACACACACACACACACACAGGTGCATTGCTTCCACACTCGTTCATAGATAGATTCATGCACCATACAAATACGCATGTATCCTCTCACATGCATAGTTAAATACCGATAGCTCCCTCCCCCATATATGCATAGATACATACAGCCACATACCATGTCTTGGTAGGTAGACACACACACACACACACACACACACACACACACACACACACACACACCTGCATGCATATTTCACTTCTCTTGCTCCTTTGCCTTAGAGTAGAAAGACCAAACCAAAGACTACCTTCATTTCTCTACGGTAGCATCCCTTGAAGTGTATTACCTTGGGTGGATTCAGCAGTGTCTGTACTGAGTGTAACCTCATGCAGGCTCCGGGATCCCATGGCAACCTTAGACTAGCAGAGGTGAGGAGGTGAGAGGGTCATGGACTCAGGGTTAGAGAAGCTGCTGCATGCAGTGGGAACTTCAGGAATGGACAGTAGTTGGCAGTGGGTAGGAGGGGTAAGGCAGGGAGACAGGTAAGGCTCAGGCTTGAAGAGGGGGATCTTGGCAGAGCAAGAGCCAGCCAGGGTGAGGTCCAGAACAGTAGGTGGCTCTCATGGTTGCTTTAGACTGAATTTACCTGGAGAGACGTGTGTGTGTGTGTGTGTGAGTGTGTGTAGGTGATAAAGGCCAGAGGTTGATCCCACTGTCTTCCTCAATCACTTTTCACCTTGTTTTGTGAGACAGAGTCTCTTACTATATGCAGAGCTCACAGAATAGGCTAGACCGGCTGGCCAATAAGCCCCTGGAATGTTCCAGTGTCTGCCTCCCCAGGACTGAGATTACAGATGTGTACTGTCGCACTATCTGTTTAGGTGGCGCTGGGACTCAAACCCAGATTCCTGCTTGTGTGGCAAGCACTTTACTCACAGAGTCATCGTTAAAGGTGCTGCTGGCTGTGTTATGTCCTACTCCAGATCTGGCTGGACTCTGATCTGGCATGGAGCCTGTGCATTCAGGTCTCTAAAGCCCTCTGGGGGCTACAATAGTCAGCCAGGGTTAAGAACTGCTGTAGGCAGGGCTTCTGAGTTCTGTGGTCATGCAGTGCTTGTCCAAAGTGTTCTTACTAGATGGCACACAGGAAACAAGCCTTGACACAGTGATAGAAAACCCTGGGCCTGCAGAGATATTGGGAATTATTTCTGTGTTCGTAAAAAACCAAAACTCTGGGTCCTGGGAACCATACCTCTAATACCAGTGCTTAGATGGAATCAGCAAGATTAAGAGTCCATGATTCTCCTTGGCTATATGGAGAGTTCCAGGCCAGCCTGGGCTACGTGACACACTGTCTTTCAAAGAGAAAAGTTGCTCTAGCTCTCCGATCTTTACTGGGACCTTCAGTCACATCTCACATCACAGTCCTACATCATTCTTAAAGTCACCCTCAGAGTAATGCCAGGGGGGCACAGCCTACGCCTGATTTTCACAGGCTTCATCACCCAGTTGAGCACGCGCCTGACTCCTTTGGTCTGCAGTGTTTGCCATTTTTTCTCCAGGGCTCGGTCGGATTCTCAGCCTACATGAAGTGCTTAATTCATGTTTGTTAAATGACTAAATGAATGAATGGAGAGGGAACAGCAGGAAATTAATTTCCAAATTGTTTTCTTGCAATCCCACATCCACATTTAGACTAATGCCTTCCTTTATCTCCTTGGAGGTAAACAGGCATCTATTATACACCAACTCTCAACACAGTCCAAAGAATAAATAATGGGAAGGAGAAAAAGTAGACCTACTTAAAGAACAAATTGAATTTGAAGAGGCCATATGGACTGGCTAGGGAAGACTTGGGATTCAAACACCACTGCTGCTGCCCTGTCTGTGGTATTGGGGATGCAGAGCTTCCTCGCTTTTTCTGATAACACTGTTCCACACAATAAATGAACGTCAGCCGAGGCGATAGCGTATAGGTGTTCTCACAGCATGCACAAAGCCCAGGCTGCCGTCCCCAGGACACTGCAAGAATGGTTGCTTTAGTGCACAGCTGTAATCTCGATACCCAGCCTCAGGGTCATCAGTGGCTACTGCGAGTGTTTGAGGCCAGCCTGGGCTACATGAGACTCTGTCTCAGAATTCATCCTTCAAAAACGAAGGGTGTGTGAAAATACAGTACTCATAATACATAAAATATGTAAGTAAAAACAGAGGGTGTGGTTGGTGATTCATTTATGCACCCCTTCACACCTCACCCTTTCACAATTTCACAAATGGTTCTTTAGTTCTAGCATGCCAGAAGAGGCTTGTCCCCTGAGGGTTCCCTCCTGACTGCTATTTACCGTTGATGGAGTGACTAGCAACACTTGCCCCTGCCTAGGTGGCTTCTCTGACTATGTGTGCAGTCACCTCACACTCTTCTCACACCTTAGATGGTTCCTGAGTTTTTATGAATGAAGAAAGTCACATTCTCCCCAATTCACCACACATTAGTGAATATGACAGCAACACAAACTATCTATGGAACTAAGTGTGTGTGTGTGTGTGTGTGTGTGTGTGTGTGTGTAAACGTTTGTGCAGATGCATGTAGAAGCCAAAGGTCAACCTCAGGTGTCATCCCTTTTGAGTTAGGGTCTTTCACTGCCTAGAACTCAGAAAGTCAGCCAGGATGGCTGGTCAGAGAGCCCCAGGGATGTGTCTATCTCCACTTCTTCAGTGCTGAGATTACAAGTCTGTGCCACCATACTTGGCTTCTTTCCATTTTTAATGTGTCTCTCTGTGTGATGACCATATGTATGTATATTTTTATATGTGTGGTCACATATGTGTATGAGCCCAAGGTTGATGTCAGGAATCATCTTCAATTGTTCATCCTTCTTATTCACTGGGTCATGTGTTACAGGGTATTTGATCATACTGTGAACCCAGAGATTGTGTTATTTACTGGAAAAACTAGTTTCTACTTGTGGTGTGGTTCATCCCTAGCACACACCTTTAATTCAAAGACTTTCTGCTTGAATATTGTAAATAGGACTAACTAAAGTCAACCATAGGTCAAGAGGTGAAGGGCAAGCAACCAGGTGATGGGAAGTGAATATGGGATTATTAAGAAAAAAAAATAGAGAGAAAGAAGAAGCCAGGAGGATGGATAGAGAGATGCCCAGAAAATAGAAGGGAGGAAATTCAATTTGGGGTTTTTTTGTTGTTGTTGTTTTGTTTACATTAGTTTTTTTTTTTTTTTGAGACAGCATGGAAGAAGTGGATTTAGGCTGAGGAAGAAGGTCAGCTGGGTGCTTTCTCTGCCTCTCTGAGCTAGCAGGCCTTCATCCCAGTATTTGGTTCCAGAGTCCTTATTGGTAAAATTGAAGGACTGAGATTTTGTTAAAACACTTGGCACCCAATACGGGACACAATATGTAAAAGTATCTTTTATTCACCTGATGTAATTGTTGACTTGATGGAGGCTTGCTGCCTCCATCTGCTAACCTAGGCCTCATCAAACTGGCTTCTCTCAGCTTCTTCTGAATTGCTCTGCTTCTGAACTCTCACAAGAACAGACAGAATAGAGAAGCTACTTAAGAGTAGAGTGCAGGAAAGAGAGACAGAGACAGACAGAGTGAAGAGAAGACATACAGAAGAGTAGAGAGTTTAGTAGAGAAGATAGCATATAGAGAAAGGAGTTAGAGTTGAGAGTCCAGTAGAAAGGGCAGTACAGTAGAACTGAGTTCAGTTGAGTTCATGTCGTTCAGTGCTGTTCAGTTCATGGAGTTCAGAAGCAAAACAATTCAGGAGAAGCTGAGAGAAGAAAATTTGAATCAGTCAGCTTGGAGAGGACTTTTGAGCCAGAACAGCTGAGTTGATCCAGCCAGCAAGAATTTAGAAAAACTAGAAAGGGTGAGCTTATTTAGCAGTAAGTTTCAGAGGCTAAAAACATTGTAGATATAGAGTGTACAGAGGCTAGAAGCTTCCAAGACTAGGCCTCGGTTAGCAGATGGAAGCAGTAAGCCTCTGAGACAATTACAGCAGGCAAATAAAAGATGCTTTTATAGTCAGGGTCTCCCAGTCAAAACCATAGATCATGAACTTGCCTCGTCTCCCTACCCAGCTTGCTGTGGAGATCCCTTCTTTCCTCCTTCTGAGGCCGGGATTCAAGATGGGCCACAATACCCACCTGTCATTTGCATGGGTTTCTGGGTAGCCACACTTGGTCCTCACAGTTTGCATAACACGTGTTTTACTTTAAACCCTGTATCATCTCCCTAGCCCCATGCCTGGCTTTTAAAAAGTGGGGTCTGAGGGTGGAACTCAGGTTTCCATCCTTACAATTCAGGCACCCTTGTGACTGAGCCATCTCCATAGCGGTTGGATCTAAGTCTTTCTAGTGACTATATCCCAACATTCTCCTTCTTGTCCTGAGCTGCCTATAGTCCCCAACATTATAGAGGATAGGAAATCCTCCAAAATGCATTTTTGAAAATACACAGTTTTCAACTAGATTGTAGTTACTTTGCTGATGTGAGCCTTGCTTTGTAAGATGAAGTCTCACAACAGGCCACAGGGGAGGGCTATCTAGGCTTAGGCACTTTTCATCCCCCTCTAAGGACCAGTCTGTAGCTTCAACCCCTTACCCCCCGGGAGCCCTGGGGCTTGTCAACCAGGTAAGAACTGCCTGAAATTCCTCTAGTGTATTCCCCACAGTCCCAGGGAGGGCTCTTTTGGAGTCAAATAACAGAGAAGTCAGCAATCTCATCTTCTCCCTCTGTCTCTGGAAGGCAAGTGCCTAGAGGACCAATAGCATAAAAACACACAAACAAAAAGCCTGGCTTGATGGTGAGTGTTTATAGTCCCCAAGCTGGGGAGGTGGGGACAGGACTGAAGTGTGCAATTCATTTGGTACTTAGGTGGGAGGGAGTGCTCAGGCACTGCGTGGTAGAAATATCAGTTTTCTGACAGAGTTCCCACTGAGCAGGAAAGGAGCAGGTCTGCATTGTCTCCTAGGCCCAGGGCTGGGAGGTCTCCACAGAAAACCTGGGCAAGGTTGTCCCACAAGCCAGAGGCAGAAGAGCTGTCAGCTCTGCTCCCTGTGCCTCGGGTCCCTCTGGCCCAGGCCAGCTGCTGTTCTGCCTTTCTTCTGAGAGGAAGCTGGCAGGTGCCCCTGGAAGTTATTTGTTCTCATTAGCTGGACCTGGCAGTATGTGATTATCTGCAACCCAGGAGCTGAGGGCAGATTCCTGGAGGCTTATGGGTAGGGGCATCTCCTGGGCATCATCATGTGAGCCTATCAAGGACTGACGGAACCAAGTCCCAGCCCCCGCTCAGTTGATGCACCTGGAAGGGGTAGCTATTAACACAGCAGGAAGCCGAAGAAGCCATCTTCACTGACAGTAAAGAGGGAAGCATTCATACTTTCCTTCCTCAGAGAACCTGTGATTCCTTCTGGCGATTCAACCTATATGTCAGCAGCTGCAAACATATTGTTCAATTTTCAGGTAGAGCACACAGTTGTCCAAAGAGCATGCCAGAGGGAACATAGTCCCACACAGAATCGGTAAGCCTACCAGGCAAGGAGCTGGGCTGCAGAGATGCAGCGTATTTCCTCCCGTGGGCTGTTACGGTTAGGATATTACTCTATGTCCCCCATTAAATCATAGATACAGCCATTTTATGTGACCACTGTTAACACAGAATGGCTTAAGAGAGCAACCAGTTTGGAGAAAGAAAAGAAAATATTGATATTCGGCAGTTTTATGAGCATGTAAATCAAATCCAAGTCTAAGATTTTTTTTAAAGTAAATTATTTATGGTTTGAATTAACTTCCGTATATTGTTCTCCAATTCTGCCCGCACAGACAGCTCCAGTCTTCTATTTTCCTTCATGTGCCAACAATAAAAAGGGTGATGTATTGTTTGACTTTAAACTCTCGGCTACTTATAAATTGGAATGAATTGTTTAAAAACTCCCAAGATTTGGGGGCTGGGAGAGCTTTCAGTCTGTGAAGACTACACAAGTACAACCGAGTTTGATCCCCAGGGCCCACACCAAACACCGTGTGCGTTTCTGTGTGCTTTTTACCACAGTAGGGCTGGAGACAGGCAGACCCCTGCCAGTATCTAGCACAGGTCAGTGAGTTCCAGCTTCTGGGAGACTCTGACTGGACGGACAGTGATTGAGGGAAACATTGATGTCACTTCCTATCCTCCACATTCATGGTCCACACACACTCCCCCAAGCACACCTAGCCACAAACATGTCAATGTATACATAATACAAAATACGATTTTTTTTTTTACTCCATGCCTATTCAATTCCAATGAAAAACTTTCCATGTTTATTTAATGTCAACAAAATAAATCTGGAAAGGTTTTACTGGGCGAAATGCACGTTATGCATACACTCTAACTAATAAATTGTGTATAGTCTTGATTCTACTATTTACTTCTCATGGTATAAATGCCTCCTGCCCAAAACTCAGTGCTAACTTATGTTTTAATTTTCTCTGAGACTTGCTGGTAGCCAACTGTTATGAAGGATGTGTTATTTTGTCAAAATTGAGTCAAGAAACAATTAAGCCCTATGAAAACATTCACACTCAAAGTGTTCCCTGATTAGAGTCAGATGCACAGATCTGAGCATCCCCAAAATAAATGTTACTTAGTGCAAAAGTAGATGAAAACATGCCCCACAGCCTCTGGCTAAGTCTGAGAATCACCATAGTGATGACGTAAGTGCTCTGTGTGACATGTTTAATGGTGAGATTGGAACCACCAGCCTGCTATGTCCTTCCTAGAGCTGGCCATGCCCAGTTGTCTACTTTCACAGGTAGATGTTTAGAAATTTTATATTGAATAACTGAAGGGGCAAATGGATACAAGCAAATATGCTTTATAAGCTATGGTATCTAAGTATTTTATTTATTTGTTTTTCTAAGTATTTTATCCCTTTATTCATTTATTGCATGTGTATTTCCATATTAGTGGTACGTGTGCATGTGTGGGGTGCCTGCCTCAGTGTGTGCACAGAGACCAGAAGAGGGTTCCCGACATCATATCGTCTCTATCATATTCCACCTACTCTTTTGAGACAGGGCTTCACCTTGAACCTGGAACTTGCTTTTCTTAGCTAGGCAGGATGCCAGGAGGCACCATCAGTCTGACAATCGACACCCACCTTGGAGCTGGGGTGATAGGTATTTGCATGGATACCTCATTCCTTATTTGGGTGCTGGGAATCTGAACCTTAGTGCCAATGACTGTGCAGCAATCTCTCTTAACCAGTGGAACACCTCTCTAAGTCAGTGGTTCTCAACCCTCCTAATGTTGCAACTTGTTAATAAATTCCCTCATGTGTGGTGAACCCCAAGCATAAAATCATTTTCGTTGCTACTTCATAACTGTAATCTTGCTACTGTTGTGGATCATAATGTAAGTATCTGTGTTTTCTGATGGTCTTAGGAGACTCATGTGAAGGGTTGTTGGACCCATAAAGGGATCGTGACTCACAGATTGAAAAACACTGTTCTAGGACCTTTGTTTCTATTGCTTGTCATTCAGCTAGACAGGTAATGTTTTATAATACATAGTTTAGATATTATATATAGTTTTATACTATACAAATTAATTTGTATATACATCATATTTAGGAATATTGTCTAATGAACCTACTAAGTTCTATATCTTAATATTGATTTTCAAGAAGAGTTCTCGCTATGTAGCCCAGGTTGGGCTTGAACTTGAGATCTCGCCTCAGCAACCTCAGTGTTAAGTCTATGTATTAAGTTCATTAAGTGCCTGCCCACTTGCATTAATCATAATTAATCCGCACTGCATATATGGTACATCAACTTCAAGATGATACTGAGGGTTAGTGACAGACATCCCTTACTGTGTTTTTAAATCTTCAATAAAAACATGGTCTTAAATAACCATTGAGAAGTACTGAAGAACTGTGTGGAGGGCTTGCCAGATCTTTGAAAACTTGGAGACACACTGTTAGGTTTGCATGTGGTTTTTAGCTTGGCTAATACTACAAGCTTTTCCCTGTAATAGGTACTGAAAGGGATTGGAATGTCAAGGTTGGCTTGGCTCAGTTATGATTCATTTCTTTGTCTGAAGAGAAGTCAAGCTTTCTCTGAGGTCCCAAATTGACTGAAGAAAACTAAAATTCTACTAAGATATTAAGGATGGCTTAGGGTAGGGCCCCACTGATATTTAGTACTTGTCCAGCATGCATAAAGCCTTGAGTTCTCTCCTTGGATGACTTAAACCAGCTGTGGTGCTGCATGCCTGTAATCCCAGCTCTTCGGAGGTGGAAGAAGGAGAGTCAGAAGTTCAAGGTCATTTTTGGTTTCATAGGGAGTTCTAGATAGGGCAGGGTACATAACACCTTGCCTCATATGCAAGAGAATTATGCTATATATTGAAAGAAACTCAAAATAGTAGTGACTCAGGCTTCTGATCAATGGAAGTCCAGCAGCCACAGTAGAAACCATGACAAGATTGACGTGGGACTTTTTCTGTTTCTCTGCTTAAATATACTTAATCTGTTATGCCTATTGTCAAGATACTGATATTCCAGCAATCACTTTTTAACTTGCAATATATGAATAATACAAAGTATTGGGTTTTGTTATGACATATTCATCCATGCACAATTTAATCATATTCATCTCCCTCTGACCCCATCTTGTCCTCCTTCTTCAATCCTAATGATACTCTTTCTCTTCCCAAATAGCCCTTCCATTCAGTTTCATGTTTTTCTTAAACATATAGATTCCTTGCATGAGAGAAAACATGTTAGATTTATCCTTTCTGCATCTGAATTATTTTGTTTAGCATGATAATTCCAGTTCTATTTTTTTTTTTACTACCAAGAAGATTTTATGGCTGAATAATATTCCATTGTGTAGATATACATTTTCTTTATTCATTTGATATATACCAAGACTGGCTTTATAATCTTCATAATCATGGCATATATGCAGATGACTTTGTTGTTTAATCCTTTGAAGATATCCCCATGAGCCGCATAGCTAGGCTATATCCATCATCACTTTCAGGCCTCACACAGAAGAAAGGAATGTTAATCCAGGTTGTCTTCTTTTTAGTGGTTTTAGTGGACTCAAGAAAAATAATCTGCTTATGTGTTGTTGGCTGGAACTTTGTCATATGGCAAGAAAATAGAGCTAGTATGTACCCAGTTCCCAAAGTCAAATTTGGGATTTTTCTACTGTGGGTTAAGCTAACAACCACCAGATCCTGTTACAAGTGGCAAAAACTAGAGGAGGTTGTGGGGGAAGACAGAGGAGGGACATGGGCCACACAGGACATAGGCTACCACATTTTTATCTGTCTACCTTTCTGTGTTCCCAGTAATTTTAAATAGAGGAGCAGTACGCCAGGAAAGGAATGGCAGGAAAGTGTGCACAGTTCATTAGGATGGCGCCTCTCAATGTTGTGTTGTTTTTAGCTTTCATAGACTACTTTACATATGAAAAGAGATTATTTCCCCAAACATGGAAATGTGAAAGTCAAGGTATGAATTATCTTCCCAGCTGAACCATCTTAATTAGCCACAAGGTCACTTTTGGATACAGCAAAATATTACCCAGAAGGACATGCTTATTATGAGGAGAGATATCTTTCATGGGCAGAGAAAAATGAGCAGCTCATTACAGGCTGGAAGCCGTGGGAAGTGTGTTGGTAAATGAGCGCATTCTTGGAAAGGCTTAACTAACAACAGCTTCCTTACTGTTTATAGGTAGCCAACCAAGTCGTGCGAGCTCTACTCACTCAAAAGGTAAGTTGTCTTCTGCCTTCTGCTCTGAGGTGCTAATGTGGACGGAGGACTCCTTGCACTGCCAAACCACAGAGCCGTGCTGATAGAGATGGTGGGACTCTGCTATTTGTTTACTTAGGTTGGAACTGCACGTGTGTGTGTGTGTGTGTGTTGCATAAAAAGTAATATCAATGAATAGATGCTTTATTCAAACAATTTAAGCTCTTGGAAAAGTGGAAGGAAGCTGTCCTGTTTTCACTTCTGTTGCTATGAACACATAGTCTGAGAAAACATTTTTTTAAAGTGTTTATTTGGCTTAAAATTCTAGATTACATTCCAGTTAGGGAAGTCATGGCAGGAACTGACAGTATTATACCCACAGTCAAGAGCAGAGGAAATAAAGGCATAGCTCTTTGTTTCCTTGCTCTCTGTCAGCTTCTGCTCTCTCATACTTCAGGATTCCTGTCTAGGGAATGGTGGTACCCACAGTAGAATGGAATATATCACTTAGAAATCAATACAGCACCCATAGATATCCCCACAGACCATCCTGACCTAAATAATTCATCATGAAGATTCTCTTCCCAGGTGACTTTAGGTTGATCACGTTTAAACCTTTAAAAAAGTGAAAGAGTTCCTGGCCCCAAAAGGAATAGCAGGTTCTTGGCTTTATGTAGTGAAGCAAATATTCCAGTTCCTAGGACAGGAAAGTCTTCTTGAAGACAGCACTGAAAGGGGCCTAAGACCCAACAAGAGGTCTTTGAAATGAGAAAAGCATCATGAATCCTTTGAATCCTTTTACACACTTTTATCTCCAGATCATAACAGGATCCTCAGGGTGGGACAGTACTTGTTAGTCATTTTGGAATCAATGCAAAATAAACATAAAAACTCTTATTATCTGTCCGACTAACTGAACATTCTGTCTCCACACCTATGACCCCAGAATCAGAACAGTTTATAAGTTAATTTCCTATTGTTGTGTCAGAATATCTGACCAAAGCAACTTGAGAAAAGAGTGGCTTCCAGTTCAAACATTGGGTCCATCATGATGCAGAAATCATAGCAGCCAGAGCAGGAGGCAGCTGGTCACACTGTATCCACAGCAGCAGGGGCAGGAG
>NW_026585504.1:64686709-64768907 GCF_907164565.1 Psammomys obesus | reverse complement strand
GGTTACACTGTATCCACAGCAGCAGGGGCAGGAGGCAGCTGGTTACATTTTTTGCATGGACCGGAGGGAGAGAGATGAGGGCTGGTGCTTGGCTTACTTTCTCTATCATATTCAGCTCAGGACTCAGTTCATGCACTGGTTCCTCCATATTTAGGGTAGGTCTTCCCTACTCATTATTCCCAGACTAGAAACCTTCTCACAGACATGAAGGAGGCTTGTCTTCTAGGCAATTGTAGATCCTGTCAAGTGGACAGTCAGTGTTAACCATGGGAATCACAGCCAGAGTGAGTAAATGCATGTTTGCCCAAATTTGACAAATTTGGTACATTTTATTCAGTGATTCTTACTCGAGCCACCTCTCACTGAGTTTAAACTCTAGTTCCTCAGATTGTTTTTATTCTATCAATTTCTTCAAAATATAACTTTCCTAAAATAATTCCCAGCCTTCACAGCATGTTCTGAGGGGTGTGACTAAGAAGACCAAAGTAATGTGTGCCACCTTGTCTTTAACAGAAAAGAAATTTATCTACCTCTTCTCACAGATATTCTTAAATATTTTTAAACTTATACTACACACAAACTGTGATGGTATTTTTATAGACATTTGTTACTTTTCCTTTAGCAGGTAATTTTTAGTTATTTGACATCTGATATCAACATCATGTAAACAAAGGCATCCAAGTATGTTATTTAGAGTTGGGTTCTGTTGTAAGGGGTGGGTTTGTAAGCTCATGATGGCTTGCATAAATGAAGAAGCTATTTCTTTCTCATAAATAAGCTGCTAGGTGGTCAATGCAGTGCTGATAATGTAGCTCTGCATACCTAACGTCTCTGACTTCTCTCATTTCTTCTGCGATGAAGCCACAGTTCCAAGTTTGGACTAATTGTCCAAAATAGCTGCTCTAGCTCTAGTCATTGCACCCACATTTCTGTCATCTCAAGAAGAAAAACTCAAAAGTTTGTAGAGGGTAAAGAGTGCATAATAGCTATCTTAACAGGAAAAAAAACTTTGCATGTATTATTATTTATTCTCTCTCTCTCTCTCTCTCTCTCTCTCTCTCTCTCTATATATATATATATATATATATATATATATATATATATATATATATATGGGTGTGTTTCCACCTCAACATGAATATGCACATCAGAGGGTCTCTCCTGCCATGTGACTTCTGGCTTAAAAATATATATCAACTGAGCAATCTCACTAGCTCCCAGCTATTTTGTAAGATGACATCTAGAAGCTTCCATACATCATGACTACCTCCTTGAAAATCACAGAGCCACACCTAAGAAAACTGGTGAATAGGTCTTTGTTGTGTCCAGAAAACAACTGGTTACTGTGGAATAAGATGAAAATCGCATGTTGGTGAATAAACCCAAATGTCTGCCACAGTGTACTTAGATACCTTTGCCTCTCAAAACCTTTGATTTCTCAGTTGTTTTCTACTTGTTGAAGACTCTGTGCTCACTTTATTCCACAGCAAGGGAGAGCCTTTGCAACCCTTGAAACACTTCTTCTTGTCTCTTTAATGGTGCCTCAGGGGTCTGGTACAGTACAGAGGAAAGCAGGGTCCGTTAGGTCAGGTACCAAAAAACAGCTGCCCAAGTTTAAGTAATAGCTGGTAAACAAATCCATCTGCTGCAGTGCATGTAGATTTCCAGGCACACGGGGATGAGCTAGCACTGGACAGCATGCCCCAAGGACCTCACCAAGCAGGAAGCCAACAGGAGTTTCTGGAGAGTCCACAGGGTCACATTCTGCTAAGTAAGCACCTCCCGGTTCCTGCAGGATGATGAAACTGCTTCAAAAAGACAGGTTTCTCTCCAATTGTGAACACAAATGGCTGGGGATACAGCTTGGCGGATAGAGTGTTTCTCCGGTGTGCACTGCTTTCCATCCCAGTAATTCATAAACCTGACTCGGTGGCATGGGATTTTTAATCCCATCAGGCAGTAGAGGGGCAAGAAGATCAGAAGTTCAAGGTCATTCTGGAATATGTGGAGGGCTTGAGTCCAGCTTGGGCTTCATGATACAGTCTATAAAAGTTTTTTTTAATAAATGCAACCTCCATGTAAATGAGAAAATTAATTATAAAGACAGATGTAGTTGGCACAGGTTATATGACAAAAATTGTCAGTGATTTCTGTCGCTCCTTTTTTCTCTATTTCTCTCAAACACAGACCATGCATAAATTAAAAATAAATAAAAATGTAAAAACAAGTACATCATTCACATGTAACATCATTCAAAGATGTATGTGTGTGCGCTCGCGTGTATGCATGCATGCCTGCTAGGGTGTGTGTGTGTGTGTGTGTGTGTGTGTGTGTGCCTGTGAGAGAGCGAGAGTAAAGTGCCCTTGGTGTCCAGGAGGTTTTGAATCTCTTGGAGCTAGAGTTACAGGGAGTTGTGAGCTGACCAATATAGGTCCTGGGAACTAAACTTGGATCTTCTGGAAGAGCACATACTCTTAACTGCTGAGCCATCTCTGTAGCCCTGAATGGTTCAGATCTGGGATGTGTCATCTCTTATGACACACACAAGCCTCTCTCTACGGTTGCTTTTGTTCTTTTGAGGGCATTCCCAAACCATCATCTTTCCAGTCTTAGCAAGGATTGTCCAGACCAACATCCAGATGAAACAACCCAGCAAGCTGATAGGAAGTCAAGGATTTGGTTCCTGTTTGCCTGTCATTTTCTGCCACGTGTTCATCTACTCTCCTGATCATGACTTCAGTTTCTCTGTTGCTCATCAGTTGGCAAAGTGCTTGCCGCACAGACATGACAGCCTAGCTTCAATTCCCACATAAAAAGCCAGGCATCGAGGCCTACACCTATTATCTTCTCACTGGGGAAACTGAGGCTGATCCTGGGGCTTACAGGCTCGTCAGCCATGCCTGAAGAGCAAGCTCCAGGTTTCAGTGAGATCTAGTCTCAAAAGTGCGAAGGAAAGTTATAGAGCACCTGAAGGACACGGAAGGTGCCCTCTGCCCCTCCTCCACTCATGCACACACATGTGTCCTTGCACATACACACATGTTCCTGCATGCGCATGAAATCTCACACGCGCTCAGAGCTGTTCTTTCTTGGATCGGTAGCATCAAGTGGCAGCGCCAGCACTTTTCACTTTCATTTACACTCCCGAATTGTAGGCTCCAGCTGCCCAGTGCAGACAAAGCCAGTGACTGTGTATTTTCTCATCATCAAGTCAGTTACGCTGAATACACAACTCTTCTAGCGTCTCCAACATTTTCCTATCAATACCAAAGTGTAAGAAAGAAATTTCCCCTGGAGTTAACTTTCCTCCCCGTTGACTGACTTGGCTTACCTCTGTGTTTGCAGAGAATCCAAATGTCTGCATGGTGCTTTTCCTTCCACACTGTAGAGTGAGGCAGACATATGATATATTCTAGTTTTCTGGACATTCATGCAGAAACACTGAACAATTTTGTAGCTTGAGAGAGCTTCGTGCTCCCACATATCTGTGGGAGGTATCAATTGACCATCTGTGCCCCCTTCTACAGCAATAGTCTCTGTAGAAGTGGTTCCTAAAACGAACCTGTGCACATTTACAAGCATTCACGTTTATCCAGTACTTAAAATCTACCGTCATTCGTCCACTGTGCAGCCATGTGTAGGAATAAGACAGCTGGCCCACAACTGGAATCACGACAAAGTGGCAGAGCCTGTATGTGGTTCTACCCCAACACCATTGCGTCTACTTATTACCATTCAGTCACTTACTGGCTTTTCCCACATACATCAGTAGGACTGAAAGGTATGTGATGAAAGCCAACACAGGCTGGAGTCCAAGGCGATGATGCTGGTTAGTTATATCTGTCAGCATGGTCCAATTTTGAGTCACCTGAGAGGAGAATTATCTAGATTCAGATCAGTGGCCATGTCTTTGAGGCATTGTTTTAATTATTTATTGATGTAGGAAGACCTGGCATATTGTGGGCAGCATCATTCCCCAGGGTGAGCCCTGGAATGTGTAAGAGTAAAGAGAGTTGAGCATAAGTAGTAGCAAGCAGGGGGTCTGCACGCATTCATTTCTCTCTGTTCTAGACCAAAGACATGATGTGACCAGCTGTCTCAAGCCCCTCCCCCACAACAAAAGACTGTAATCTGGAATGTAAGCCAAATAAACCCCTTTCTCCTCTAAGTGGCCTTGTTTCAGAATATTTTATCACAGCAACAGAAGTAAACCTAGAAGAGCTAATTATGTTCTCAGAGAATGAAACAAAAGATCAAGATATCCAATGGATGTTGGGGAAACTCTAGAAATATTGCTATGTTCCCGAGCGGAAGCATTCAGGGCTGTATATCAAGACACATTATAAATTAGGAAGCAAGCTGTCTCTGAGTAGATCTTACTTTGGACTTGAAATTTCACAACTAGCTGTCAACTAGTTTTTGTAATGACTCCATTCATGGTAATGGCATAAACTGTTCGGCCATCACATAGATTAAGGATTGCTTAGTCTGGGGAGATGGAGCGGTTGTTAAAAGGATTGTCTCTACAAGCATGAAGACCTGAATTTGATTCTCAAACCCACTTAAAAAGCAGAGTGTGGTGGCCTTGACATGCAGTCTCAGCACTGGAGAGATAAGAGCTGGAGACAGGTGGATCCCTGGGGCTGCTAGGCCAGCCATCCCAGCCTACCTGGTGAGTTCCAGGCCAGTGGAAGATCCTGTCTCAAACTAAAACGTGGAACACACCTGAGGAATGACACCCAGAGCTGTCCTCTGACCTTGACACACATGAGCAACACAAGCACCCTCAGTGGCTTACCGTCAGGGCTGTATGCCGAAGTGTGATGGTACCATCAGCCACACAGAGGTCAATATGTCTTTCATCCTGACATGGCCACATATTCATCACTACCCCCTTGGCCTTTTAGGTGCATTAGTCTGCAGAGTGGCCAGCCTTTCCAACAAAGGGCCTTTCTCTGAAAGCCCCCAGGGAGGATAGTGACTAGAAGAGACTGACAGGCCAGACCTCAGCAGCAAGTGACACGATTGTGCTGCTGAAAGCGCAGATACGGAATCTAAAAGCTGTTTTGTATAATTCAGTGCCCCCCTCATATGTATGTGTGTGTGGTGGGGGCCGTTGTCAGTGAGCAACCTCACTTTATTCTTCAGGTGCTGTACATCGTGATTCTCCTGAGGCATGGTGTCTCGCTGGGCGGGCTGTGTGTTCAGTCTTGATCATCATCATGAATGACTTAGGATCAAACCTCTGGATGAGTCTGCAGGGAGTTTTCACATGGGTTTAATTGAGGAGGGAAGTTCTATCCTAAATGTGAGTGACAGCATTCCCTGCGCTGGGGTTCTGGCTGAGTAAGATGGAGAAAGGGAGCTGTTTGCGAGGCATTGTTCTCTCTCTGCTTCCTGACTGTGAACGTCATGTGACCAGCTGCCTCCCCTCCTGCCACCATGCCTTCCCCGTTATGATGGACTGTATGCTCAAACTGTGAGCCAGAAGAGACTCTCATTGCACTAAGTTGCTTCTTCTCTGGCAATTTAAGTAACTAATAGAGTAGCTACTCACAGGTTCTGTGAGCATTGTAAAAAAAAATTCAAGAGCACACGGTTAGGTCTTTCCTATCTGCAAACATTCAGGCCGGCTCAGTTTCTGTCGGTGACTGATATCGCATCACCTCACCCCTCATTCCCCTTGCTGTGTGCTGGGCTGGGCAACCAAACTCTCATCAGGCTCCTTGCCTGTGCTCGTGTTCCCACTAGTTAACCTTCGATGCTCCTTGAATAATAGAAGTGGCCATTGAATTCAAGTGTTTGTATAAAAACTCTTTGTAGAGGCTGGAGAGATGGCTCAGTGAGAAAAGGCTGCCAAGCCTGCTGACCTCGAAATTCACTTCCCAGGACCACTTAGTGCAAGGAGAGAAATGGCTCCCATTGTCCTCTGATGCTTAGGCCCGTACACTGTACATATACCCATCCAAAAACAATGAAAATAAACTTAGGAGACGATGTCTTCATTTCTGTGATCTTACCCACCTGAAGAGCTGCTTGGTTTTGCACCTGTGCTGCTGGGCAATTTCAATGCCTGCCGTGGCCGCCAGCTCCCCTTTCTCCTTTCAAACTGACACCTCTGTTTGTATTTGTTTTCACCTCCTGCAAGTCAGAATGCTTGTGTTTTCCCAGCCAATAGGCACTCTTAATATTTATCTACCCCACAGTCAGCTTTTATTAATTACTTAATTAGTAGTAGTAAAAACAATTAGTGTCGGGAACAGAGAGTGTTGTGTTCATGCTGGCAACAGAAATTAGCATACGTGATAAGCAGAGGGTGAATGCTTTTAAAAAAAATGGTGGCGTGCCCGTGTACAGAATACACACTCTGCTTCTGCCCTCTGCATTGTCTTCCTACGGTCTTCATTCCAGCCATAGTTTGGCACATAGATCAGCCAAAAATGTTCTATGCATGGGCTTCACACATTTAACTAGAAAAGATGAAAAGGACACGCAGTGTCCCCCATGAGCAGAGCCAGTGCTGTAGTGTGTGACAGCCCATGTCCACACGCAGCCTCAGTAGCTCTATCTCTCTAGTGGCCCAGGCTGACATAGAACAAGTTTGGTATAGAACAGGCTTGCAACAGCTATCACTTAGACATGTCTGTCCATCTCTGTGAGCTGCACGTGTCCCAAGATAGTTGTAAACACTGACAAACTCATATCACAATGTCCTGAGGTTAGGTACCATAGAAGAGGTAGGTAAAGTCCCTGTCTCTCAAATACGTGCACATGTTTTCATGTGCCAGGAACCTTTAAAAGCTGAACATGGTAGTGTATGCATCTATAATCCCAGCCTTCCTATGAGGAGATGGAAGACAGAGAAAAGAGGACTCCCAGAAACTCCAAGGCCAGGTAAGGTCAGCAGCAAGCAATGAAACCCTGTTGTAAAGAAAGTGGAAAGTGAGGGCCAGCAACCTAGATTGTCCTCTGACCTCCATCCACATGATATGGCATGTGTATGCCTATAAGCACACACAAGTATACACACACACACACACACACACACACACACACACACACACACACACCATATCATATGCACTCACACAAAGACTTTTAATGAAGATTGGTCACCACTGAGTTCTGGAAGCCCATCACTGTCCATTTCAGAGAACAGAGATTCATAGGCTTAACTTGCTATCCAACCTGAGCTCTCATCATCATGCAGGTTACTGGGGGATGCTGAAACATCATCATCACTAACAACATTAAAACAAACACAATAAATAAACACAGGCATCTATTAAGTTCCTGCTGTATGCATGGCACAGTAAAAGATAGAGTAAGAGAGAGTGAAAAAAGCAATGTGCTTGTGTTGTGGTTCGTTTTCTCACGGTGTGTCAGTGAGCTGACAAGACAGGTCCACAGCAAGACATGAAGGCATCACAAAGTGTCTTATGCTTAGTGCTACAGCAGAGGCAATGAGGCCTTGTATCTAGACAACAGTCATAACCGGTACCAGGGAAGGTGTCCAACAAGGGACATATAAACTGGACTTCAGCAAGTTGGCAGATTGGTCTGGAAGGCAGCAGTGGATGGACCTTGAAATGTAGGAAGAAGCCAGACTTTGATGAGCCTTGAATCTGAGCCTTACTTTTGAATCTTATCAGAGAGGCTATCAACATTAAATCGTACAAAGATTTAAGTATCACAGCCTAGGAGAGAGGCAGCCTGGTGTGGAGTCTCCAAAGGCCCTCTTCAGCAGCTCCTGACTGTGAGCAGAGGGAAGGTCTGGGAGGTACTCGCGGTACTTAAAGCGATTGCTCCAACACTGGCACAGAAGGGATAACTAACTGTGTTCCCTCCCTGGGAATGAGACCAAAGTGTCCCAGGCAACACTGGTCCACAGCTTGAAGGACAGACTGGTTACAGGGGGAGTTTAAAAGCCTTCACTTGTGCCTGGAGAGGTAGCTCAGTCCATTCGGCAGAGCTTGTGAGCATAAGGAATTTAACCCCAGAACTAATGTGAAAAAGGCAGGCAGGGTGTTACACACTTGCAATCCCAGCACTGAGGATGTGAAAATAGAAGAATTTCTAAGATGTGCTGCCTGCCTAGCCTTCTAAGCATGGTCCAAGCCAGTGATATAGCTGTCTAAACAATGCAAAGGGAAAAAAGCTTCAAATGCAGCTCCTCGAAAACTATTCATTTAACTAAATGAAATCTTCTGGATTTTTGTCTTTATGCTGTATCAAGCAATGATCTAAGACTATTATTTCTCTAATAAGAATCCTGATGGTGCCCTAGAAAACAAGGTACAGAGAAACACAAATGCGTGCAAACACACACACACGCACACAGAGACACCTCCATTTGGAGTCACCCCTTTCCACTAACTACATCAGCGACCACTGAGTCACAGTGCTGAGCGTCTCAGCTCGTTTCCCTAAGTGACACCAGAAGGCTGCACCTAACCTGCTGCTTCTTTTAGTTCACCAATTCCCTATTCATTGTAAAAATATTATTGTCCTTGTGGTTTGTACTTTATGATTGCTTTTATGAAGACATCAAAAAAGCATAATATATAGGTAGAAACGTAAATTGACTTTATATCACGAAGATTTACCGCCTTCGAAAATAGCGGACTGCAGTAATGCATTTCTGACTTCCAGGTGCTTTATTTATTTATTTTTGTACAATTGGTCTTCCCTGAACATAACAATTCCATCAGACAATGGTCTGTGGAAGGAAATGTTGTTCGTGACTTATTTTTCTGGGGGCTTTGAAGAGTAGAATGTTTTTTTTTTCTAATGTGTCTGAAGTATCATGTAAAATATGGTTATAATATGCAAAAACATCTTTCAGTCAGACTTTCTTGTCCCTCTTCAATGTGTTTTTTTTTCTTTTTTGTAGGATCTGAGGGAGGAGTGTGTAAAGTTGAAAACAAGAGTGTTTGATTTGGAACAGCAGAACCGAGCGCTCAGCATCCTGTTCCAACAGCGAGTCAGGCCAGCATCTGATGTGCTCCTCCAGGTATGTGTTTTTGTGGAAAATGGTCTCTGCTTCCAAAAACAGCTCTTGACAGGAAGTCGCTTGCATTCAAAGCTTGCCAGCCTCCCCAGGGGTAAGGCATATTGTAGCAAAATCCCAGTGCCTGGCTGTCTCAGGTGGTGACATTAAAAGTGAATGTCTCTCAAACTCCCTGCTTTAGAAAGTCACATTCTTAAAAAGAAGAGCTGAAGAGTACTCAGGCAAAGGGAGGGTGAGCCAGTGCCCTCTGGGCTGGAGAGGTGCCACCTCACAGTCACTCAAGTGCTTCCCTTGTGAGCGTGGCCACCTGGGCTTACTCCCTAGAACCTACATTTTGAAAGCCAGGTGTGGTGGCATATTCTTCTAATCCCAGTGTCTGGGAGGCAGAGGCAGGTGGATCTTTGGGCAGGCAGCCTAGCCAAACAGTGAGTTCTAGGTAAAAGTCTCTTACAACAAGGGGAACAGGGTCCTAAGGAACACCTCTATGTCCAGTGCACACACTTGAACACAGAGAAACATGTACACGCATACACACTCACACAAGGGATACAGAATACATTCTCCAGGAAGCTCAGTAGAACCATGACATAGAGTTGGGAAATGATGGCTTTGGGGACCATCATTTGTCTCCATGTGCTCTGTGACAAGCAGGGAAGTTTCAGGAAATGCTAAAGCACGTCCTTACTTCAAGCTCACTATTATCCAAATGGCAGCTGGGATTTTTGCAACCTGTGGCTCTCTGTGCAGCATTGCTCCTCTTGCTTCCTGGACTGTGTCTTGGGGACTCTCGAGGACCTCTGTCTGAGAGCTCTCTCCACTCTGCTCTTAGGTACCTTTCCAACTTGCACAGTTTGGGAAGCCAAGCCATCTGTTTCCCATGAGAGAAGTGCCACATGGTTGGGAACACAAGGATTGGCACAGGGGGCTAGAAGGTTAACCTTGCTCTTTTCCTCCCCACTGCTCCTAATAACATACACATTTGCTCAGACTGGATCCAAGCTGTGCTTGGAGTTTTTCTGGCCTACGCTATCAAAGGCTGTGCTGTGGTTTCACAGGGACATGCAGAGTTTGTGAAAAGTGACTCATAAGTTGTTTGGCCTGCTTGGCTGATAATTGAAGTTGACCAGGAGCCTTTTGACTTTGTACTGGCCAACACCAGAGCTGCCATCTATAGAGGGCTATTTAAATTCCCACTTGAAATCTTTACACTAAGCACTGGGCAGATATTCAGGGTATAAATTGCTTGTTTGAAAGCAGGGGGAGCTGTCTTCAAAACCCCAAATAATAAAAATAAAAATGGTTGTGACACAGGTTTGTGATTCTGGCAGAGCAGATCCCTTGAGCTCACTGACAAGGCCAGCACAGGGAGCTACTCAGCAAGGTGCAGGGCCAGTAAAGAGATTCTAATCCCAGTGCTTGGGAGGCAGAGGCTTCCTGTGACCTAATAGAAACGGACCAAGTAGTCTGAAGCCTTAGGAAGCTGGTAACCACCACATTGGACATTGTATAAGTAGATCACCATCATCATAGGATATTCTCCTTGAAATACTCTCTCAGTGGTTGAGTTCCTCATTGGTTCTCTGCATTTTGACATGAACATACTCTGTGGAATGATGGGAAGCTGCAGTTCATAGAAGGAAACTGAGTTAGTAAAAGAGTATCAAAAGTTAACTCCACCCCTAAGTTAAAATAGAAGAGCTCTTTTCAAATACAAAGTAGATCTCATCTCAGAAATTAATTTCCTCTCTGCTTCATCTATTGGAACATAATTTATAATTTATGACTCTGAAGTTGTTGGCAGGCCAAAGGAAAAACTGTGTGTCTCCATTTTGTTTCCTGGACCCGACCACCATCAGTGTTTGTCAATGGGGATCTTGAATTTGTGAAAAGCTTCATTTCTTTTGTAGTTTTACAATCAAGATCCAATATTGTAATTACATTTAACAGCTGTTGCCTGCTCATGAATTTTTCTGTTGTGCATGTTCTAACTCAAGGCTCTTCTGGAACAGTGTTTAAGGATACACAGCCACTGTTTATAAATCCTGATGGTTTATTTATAGAGCAAACACATGTTCTGGAGACAGTGTAGCTTTTCCGCTGGCCATAACAAATTTCTGACATGCATAGGTAGGTTCCAGTAGCACATGATCAGGCTATGCAGAGACCTTTGGGTCTATCCATTGGGTGTTAGATGTCAAAGTTTATACATGTCACCAAGGAATTTTCAATTCATGAGCTATCCTACCATAAGTAATCCTTGCTAAAGGTAGGCTGTGTCTTAGCTTGCTTTTCTAGTGTTGTGTTAAAGACCATGTCCAAAAAACAACTTGGGAATGAAAGGGTTTATTTCACCTCTCAGTGGCAGTCCATCATTAAGGGACCGAGGGCAGAAACTAAGGTAGAAACTTTGGTAGAGATGAAGCAGAGGCCATGAGAAAACCTGTTTGATGGCTTGCTCCTCAAGGCTTGCTCAGTGTCCCTAGAGCACCCAGGACCACCGGCTCACAGAGAGGTTGACCCTCCTGCACAGTCAATAATGATGACAATACCCCACCGACACCTAGAGACCAATCTTAGAGAAGCTTTTTCTCAATTAAGATCCCTTCTTCACAGATGTGTCTAGGTTTATGCCAAGCTGACAAAACCTAGCCCCCACAGGCTGTTAAGAGTCCCTTGAAGAACAAACATAGACTGTGACCACTGAGACGATTAATGTTACTTGTCAACTTGTCAGAGCCCAGAATTAGCTGGGGACAGAGTCTCAGTGAGGTACTATCTAGATCAGGCTGGCTTGTGAGGATGTGTGTAATGGGAAGACCCAGCCCACTGTGGGAAGCGCCATTCCATTGGTTTGGTCCTTGGACTTTATTAGAATAGAGGAATCTAGCTGAGCAAAGAGCATGTGTACATTCATTGCTCTTGACTATGGATGTGCTATGACTAGATGCTTCATGTTCCTGACTTGAATTCCCCACAAAATGGACCGTAACCTAGAATTACAGGCTGAGTAAATTTGTTCTTTCCCCAAATTGCTTTTTGTCAGAATATTTCACCACAGCAACAGAAATGAAACTAGAACACCTGCTGTCTAACACCTGTGTGTCATAGTCACACTCAGAGGAAGTAGATGAATTTGCAGTTGATCTATTCATTATTTCACTCACAGCTTAGTTTTCTGGTGTTGCTCTGGGGACTGGGTGAGAACAAGTACTCACCCCAGAGATAAAGGAAAGCCCAGGTGGGCTTGCTTTTCACCCATTGACATTTGGTGATTATTTGTTGAATAGGATAATGAGTAAGCAATAAATCCATCCTGAGAGTTGGGAGGTTAATTTGCATAAACATAAGGAAGCTTTGTGCTCTGCTTTTTCTGAAATTTTCTGATTTTGTGGGGATGTCTGATATCCTGTGTAGCTATGCAGAGTGTGTCTAGGCTGTGTGGGAAAGTCACAGGTAGAGCACACTGACTAGCATGCACAGGCTGCCAAAACTACAGACCCTATAGCTGCTCCCTGTGGACTTTGGAGGGAGTCTTCCCCATGGACTTCAAGTCATTTTTTTTATGTTTTAGAAAACTGTTAAATTTTCTCCTGTACCAGACAGCTCAATGATTCTTAACCATTTGATTAACCATTAGAGGTAGCCACCAAAAAAGCAATATGGAAAGGTGATGGTTAGATCCATGGTGATTTTAGTAGATAAATTAGAAGTGTCAGGAAAAAGCATTTGTAAGTCTCAGCCAATTTAAAAATAATTAAAAATTAAAAGGTGGATCTAAGAATTAGCTGACACGTTCTAGAACCTTACAAACAGAGCAGGGTAATCAGGCATAGTGGCATCTCCCTTTAGTCACAGCAGCCAGAGCAGCTTCAGCAGAATCATTGATCCCAAATCAAGGGCATCTTAGGCAACATAATGATACTCAGTGTCACACACAAAACAGTACAACATCAACCACTGGAAAGCAGTTCTGTCCACACTTGTGGCTGGTGAGCACTAACCTAAAAATTAAAATGTCAAGCTTCTCTTGATTCCAGTTTGTGCAGTGATAGCTCTGGGAGTAGAAGTAGTTGTAAATCAGGTTCTGGAGACCCTCTTTTATTCTGATAACAATCAAACTAAATTCCAAAGAACCAAAAAGCTAGTGTAGAAAATAAAATCCTGAAGTTGTTGTGTTGGGGCTGGCATCTCAGTGAATCCCGCCTGAATCTGTAGATAGTCAAATCTAAATGAGTCAGTGGCTACTGGTTCTTCTTAGGAATCACACAGAACAACAGTGGCTAATCATAACTGCTGGCAGCTCTGGCAGAGCTCTGTCAATTTTACTAGTTTTCTTTTATCAATTGGGTTAGAAGTTCACCAGGAATGATATATTTCAGTGACTCAGTTTGTGTAGAGTGTACATATGGTAATTCCGGAATTCCAAACTTAATAATGTGGGGCTGACAAAATAGTTTAGCCTGACAATCCCGCTTTAATCCCAAGAACCCGCATGATAGAAAAAGAATTAACTTTTTCAAGATGTCCTCATATCACTATATATTATGTATTGTGACACAGCTGCCCCCCAAAATATTTTAAAATTAAATTAATATTGTAATTTTATACAAATAATATTTGCCAGTTAACTATGAGAGATATTGGTGAATTATCTCTGTAAAACAAATTCAGGTGTTTCCAACTCCTCTGTAAAGGCAAACAGAATCAAGGGGTTCAGGATCATATTAAATGTTGCTGTCTAACTATAGCAAAATCACAGGCAATAATAATATATTAAATGTTGCAGAATCTGCATGTGAACTACTCCTCAAATGTTTATCAGGTTTCTTGTTTGTTTGGTTTGTTGTTGTTGTTGGTTAAGGCATGCGTACATGGGACAGGTACCCTACCTTGGAGCCACATCCCAGAGCCTCAAATGGTTTTAAGGGAAGATTCCATTAATAAGGTCAATATGCAAGAATGCATCTTGGCCCCAACAAAATGTCGCTGAACAAACACCATGTTACATTCTGTGCTGGATAATTCAGAGCTTTTGCTGACCTGATCTCTTACAATCCTATGAGCTAGGACATAGTATTGTCCTTGAGAGGCTAAATCACACAGCTGCAGTTAACAGGGAGAGGCTCAAGGTGGAAAGCTAATGAAATTGACTGTCAATACCCAGTTTGCCTTCCATTTGGTTTTTCCTCTTTAGGGAACTTTTGAAAGGAAATATTGTGTGTGTGTGTGTGCCTGTGTGTGTGTGTGTGTGTGTGTGTGTGGCGTGTGTGCATATGTGTGGGTTTGTGTGTGCTGTGTGTGTGTGTGTGTGTGTGTGTGGCAGCCAAAGGAGAATCTCAGTTGTTATCTTCATTATTTTTGAGACAAAGGCTTTTCCTGGCCTGGAACTCAACAAGTAGCGTTGGTAGTAAGCCCTGGGGATCAACAATGTCTCTGCTTTCCCAGTACTGGCATTACAAGAGCACACCACTGCTCCTGGATTCATTTATATGGTGGTTAAGGTTTGAACTCAGGTCTTCATGCTTGTAAGACAAGTGCTTTGCCAACAGAACTATCTCTCGAGCCCAACGACCATGCTTTGGACTGTTCATTCTAAGTGATGAACAGGCACACATTTACCAGATGTCTCAAAATTTCTTTAGTACAGTCACAGAAAGGGGCCTACATTGTTATAATTTTCAGAAGGTTCCTTCCATCTAACTTTTGCCCCTGTCTTCCTTATTCTGCCATTGTTACCATTATCCTGATAGGTTATTACTCTCATATATTCAACCTGAGATGGTTATTTTTTTCTTCTGCTTTCTGACTGGCATTTCAAAGTGTCCATATCTGTGTCACAAATATAGAAATAACACCATTTTATCTATTATACACACCAATGGAAAGAGTGTCTGACAGCTTAGAACCAAGGTGTGGATAATGGTTGTTAGTTCTTAAGAGTGCATCTTTTAACTAGTTTTTGTTTATTTGTTTGTTTGTTATTTCAGATGAGATGATAGTGTCTTAAAATTCTGTATTTATTCTTTATTGGCTAATTTTTGTTGTCAACTTGATCCAACCTAGGGTCACCTAGGAAAATGAACCTCAACAGAAGAATTGTGTCTATCAATTAATATGTGAGTGTGTCTGTAGGGGATTGTCTTGACTATGAAGTGATTCAGTTGAGATCCAGTATGTTTGGAGTGGTATGGCCATAGGAAATTGTGAATTTGTTTATGACGGCCTAGCCTGCTGTGGGCAGCAATATTCCCTGGGTAGGTGGTGTGGGGCTGGGTGAGAATGCGTGCTGAGCATGAGCCAGACAGCCAGCCCACCAGCAGCATTCCACCGTAGTTCCTGCTTCAGCTTCTTCTTGAGACTTTGTCCCAATTTCTCTCAGTGATGGACTGGGACCTGGAAGTATAAGCTAAAAAAGCTCTTTTCTTTCGTAAATTACTTTTAGTAATTTGATATTTAGTAATTTGGTATTAGAGTGTTTTATCACAGCGACAGAAATAAAACGAGACCACATTCCTGTCATGTTTTTCTTCTCTACATCCCTATTTTCAGTGCTTAAATCTACCAGTGTAGTTTGACTTAGTATTTCATACTTCTCACTGCCATGTTCTCACAGAGAGCGCACACCTCTTTCTGAAATCCAACCCAATGCAACACCCTTGCTAGCATCATCACAGTCACTATGGCCCTCTTTAGATGTTCCCACTACTGGATGCCATGTGGGTATTAGCTAACTGTGTCACATTACTGGCCAGGTTGTGGGCTTCTGTAGAATAGTGAAATTCTGATTTCCTGTGACAGAGGAGAATTTTTTATAAAATCCAAGGGATGTTCCTCCCCAGAGTTTCATTTTCGATTAGTGATAATCTCTTTGAAGCCAAGACCTCCTCTCAATACTCTGTTCTTCATTTTCCACAGTCAGTATAATTATTTATAATACATGCATGATCCGTACTACTGACTGTTGGTCAAGTCTGTCCAAGCTTATCTTCTCTGGGTTGGATAAAGAATAATAGTCTTGGGCTACATATTAAATTCATGGACGTCCAACTATTGGCCCAGCACATTTTAAGAAAAAATAAATAAATGTAGTGTTTGTTTATTTTGATGGTATGAATGAGATCTCCCATAGACTCTGACTGTGAACATTTTGTTTCCAGCTGGTAACACTGGGGATACAGCCTTGCTAGAGTAAGTATGTCACTAGGAGTAGGCCTTGAAGTTCAAAAGCTGCATGCCACTCACTCTCTCTGCTTCCTTCTTCTTGTTCAAGATGTGAGCCCTCAGCTCTCTGCTACCTGTTCCTGCTGCCACACTGTTCCTGCCATTATGGGCCATAACCCTCTGGAACCATAAATCCAAATTTAAGTTGCCATAGTGAACAGTGATTTAGCAATGCATCAAAGATCTCCTTCAGCCTCTACATGTATGTGCATGGGCATGTGTCCCCTCAGACACAATAAGCACACACAGGGATTCATTGTAAGAACATATTACATATACAAATATGAGAAATCAGCAAATCTGGTATGGACAGGGGAAATGGAGGGCAAGAGTGCTTTGTAGCTGTCAAGGCAATGGGAGCTTTCCCTTCTTGTATACCAGGACCACTCTTGAGCAAGAAGGAGTCTACGAAAGAAGTCAGAAATGTCCCCAGAGTTCAGAGCACTTCCTGGCTCCCACTCTGCCAGCATCAGTTTGCTTTATGAATTTCTGGAATGGATCAGCCCTACCCCTTGGCTACTTGAATGACTGCTACAGAGGCATAATCTGCCCTGCCCTGCAACTCTGATGTCTAATTTAGAATGATCCTCAGGGTATGGGAGGGACACAGATTCCTGGCATTTGGGGGATGCTGAAATGGCGGTAAAGCTGTGGGCCATGAATGTGCCGTTCAGCATCATCAGAGGGCCTCAATAGTGCCATTATGAGTGCCAGTCAGATGTGAAAACATATGGAGAATGTCCATCAGGGATACTCTCTCACACACGCAGCACCGGAAGGATATTAACTTGTCAGAGAACCAAAAATGGCCTCTCTGTGAGATAGGGGACATTGAAAGATCACATAGCTCCTGCAGGGTCAGACTTTCAATGACAAGATGACAGCTTGGATCAAGCAAGAACCAATAGAGAAGATGAGAAAGGATCTTTGGGGTTAGGGCAGAAAGTGATTTTTTTTTTCCTCTTCCGACTGCAGCCAAGACTCTTAATAGACCTGCTTCATCCTTGATGGTGTCATTTTTCTTTTTCTTTCTCCTCCCTGCCCTGAGCATAAATACTTTCAGTCCAGGGAGGACATGGTAGGTTTTCCTTCCCTTGTCCTTTCTACCTGCCATTTCTTTGGTCACAGTGCTGCACCAGCCCAGCCCAGCACAACCCTGCCATCCTCTTTGTTCTGTTAACAAACCACAGGCATCAATATCTTGATAATTTTGTAATCTTCAGAAACATGAAAGTAGACAGTAAAGTGTCAAATCTCTGTACTATTTCAACAGAGCATGTTATAAACTAGCCACGATTTAATATTGAATGACAACTTTCTTTTTAATCTTGGTAGCAAAATTAACCTATTTCAAAACTGACAAAATATATGTATAGTTTATATAGGAGAAAAGCCCAGGAACCATACAAAAGATTGTCTGCCTAAATAACAGTTTTGAAAATTAACTTTTAATTTGCATTTAAGTGTACTTAGCATAAAGAAACATAAACATTTTCTAAGTATTTAAAAATGATAACAAATTAATCACTCATTGAATTCAAGATACTATGTCTTCTCTAGTTTGTTGAAGCAATAGCCATTTTCTATTGCAGAACTGACTCACCTAGCTCTTCTAGCTAATAGTTTGTATGGACTACATCTTCTGTCATCTCTATGAGAAAATGAAGTTTAAAATAAGATGATATAAGGGCTATAGGGGTGGATTGGCAGCTGTATACTGCTCTTACGAGGCCCCAAGTTCAGTTTCCAACACCCTCACTGAGTAACTTGCTATTCTGACTTTGAAGGATCTGATGCTCTCTTCTAGACTTCATGGGTAACTATGCACACACACACACACACACACACACACACACACACACACAATTGAAAGTAAAAATTTTAAAAAATCTTTTTTTTATAAAATTATATAACAAACCTAAAAGTATATGACTTCTAAAGATTGGGGAAAGAAAGTTCTTTTCCTCAGAGCCTGTGCTCCAGGATGAAGCCTGTAGCAGAGGGATGTGTTGAGGCCACTGGGGTGCTGCAGTGTGAGAAAAAAGACAGCTTGGTAGGGTATGCAGAAGTCCAAGAAGAGGAAACTGTCCTCAATATGAGTTCATTGCGTGGGGGAGAGTTTAACTGGAACCCAGAGGACCATCTTGTACAAATGCAGGAAGGCCTCTGTATCCTTCCTTCCCTGTCTTCTTTTTTAATCTGTATGCCCTTGGGGTTCTCTTTTCCCCTCCTTCCTCAATGTCCACATCTTACTCCTGAAGAACCAGCCTATGTTGAATGGTATGTTTAAGTATGCTACAAAATGCATTCTATTCTTCTGTGCTCGTTGTTGTTTTGAATATGAAATGTGTCCCACAGGTTCATGTGTTTGAACGCGAGCTCTGTAGCAGGTGGTGCTCTCTGGGAAGACTGTAGAACTTCTCTGGATGAAGTGGACATTGAGGTTTTCTAGCCTGGTCCAACTTCCTATCTGTTTCCTGACTCCTAAGTGTGAAAGTGATGCGACCGGCCATTTCCTGGCCTAGCTGCCTTGTCTTCCTTGCCATGACCAACATATCCTCTCTCAGTCTATGAGCACAAGTTGCTTTTGTCACGTATTTGTTCACAGAAACAAAGAAAAGTAACTGGTACATTATTGATCCTTTTTCTTGTTCATGTGTGTACATGCAAGCTTGCATGTATACATATGCATGTGTGTATGTGTGCAGCTTTATGTGCGTATGTTTGCATACATGTGTGGTCCCAAGGTCGAAGTCAGAAATTGAAGTTGAAATCAGAACAATCTTTAGTTGTTTCTCCATCTTTTTGTTGAAGTAGACCCTTCTCAGTCAGTGCCAGAGGCTGAACATATGGGCGATTTCGCCAACCAGCTTTCTCTGCAGATCCCAGTCACCACCTGCCAAAGCTGGACTTAGAGCAGCCAAACAGCATTTACTTGGGTTTCTAAGGATCTGAATTCCAGTCCTCATGCTTGCACAGCAGACACTTGAACGATCTCAGCAGACATACTATTCTTTATTAAAGCAAATTAGAGGCTGTATTTTTACATCCTCATTCCTATGCAGTGACTAAATGCTGTGCTGGGATCAAGATGGCAGCACTGCTCGCCGTTCCTGTGCAGTGGTTAAATGCTGTGGAGTGATCAGGATGGTCAGCATTGGGCCTCATTTCTGGGCAGAGACTAAAGCTGTGCGTTGATTAGGACTCTCAGCACTGCTATGGAAAGTCATCTTGAGATTGATGCTCTTTGCTTAATTGATTTGGCCTTTACGTGGTGAGGGGAGACAAAGCCTTGCCGTATGAATGTTTGATTCCTCCCACATTTAACATAAACAGATGTAAGCCTTGATGACTGTTGGGTGGATTAATGATCCCGCAAACCTGGGGAACAAGCGCAGTGCTTGTCTGCAAGGAGGTAGACATGTAAATATCATCTTTCCATGAAGTAAGGATGATTAGGAGAAAAATTTCTCCTCGTTAAATGAGTTCTGTTTTGTTGTTCTTTCTACTGTTTATGCTGTTTCTGTTTTGTTTTGTTTGGTGTTTAGTTTTGCTTATCTCTGCCTGGCTCCCTGTAGCTCTGGGGACTGGTTTCATATGGGCAAGTTTTTGGTCAGAGTGACATATGCTGCCCTGCTGCTTCCTGAGTGTGAGTTTGAATCCACCTCACCCAAAGTACTCTTCCAGTAAATTTTAAGGTAATATAGGAGGTACCTGCCTTTCTGTTCTTCATAGTCTCCTACACGCATGCAAATATGGATGAGGTGCTTTCAAAAGCATAGTTGGCTCAACATAAACCATCATCTCACTAGAAACAATGAGGGATTCTTATGTCCTACAATCAAGTGTCTCTGCATGCTGGGCCAAATCGGAAAGTGGGCAAAAGTAGCAGTGTACATCTCTGGCCCGCAGAGCCCTGTGGAGATGTTGGACAGGTGTCGCTAACGCTTTACAGTTTCAAGGAGCTGGACACACAAGGCATCCTCTTGGGGTTTTAATCTTCGTGAGTCTCCCAGTTCAACTGCTTCACATCACTAAGGACGCCTCGTTCAGCCTCTGGGGGTCAAGACTGTCCTGTGACCTGCTTGTCTTTCTGTGCTGTAGCAATGGTGATGGTGGGGTTTTCATTGAAAGCGTGATGCATGTGCTCAGAATACCTGACAAGGCTTTCCAGGAAAAATCACAATACAGCTAGCACATGTGACTTCATTACATTAACTGAAAGTCACTGAGGGGCTCGGGAGATGGCTCAGTCTCTAAAGTGCCTTGCCTTGCAAGCTTCGGGACCTGACTTTGATACCTAGAACTTACTGAGTGTGGTGCTGAACGTTTGTAATCTCAGCACTGGGGAGACAGAGGCCTAGCTGAATTGGTGAGCTTTAGTACTGCGGAGAAACCCTGTCTTAGAAAAACAAACAAACAAACAAACAAACGAGTGAGCAGTACATAGGAACAATAGCCAAGGCTGACACACTCATGCACACATACAAAGATACACCAAAAAATTTCACGTAGCACACACACATGGTAGTCTAGGTGCTCCTGAGGACTTGAGACCTTACAACCATGCGTAACTCAGACTCCAAAGACAGTGTCAGACATGAAGATCCCTTTATAGATAAGGGAACAGATGAATATAGACAGCTGTGTGCTGTTTTAGCTCACTTCTCGCTGTGATGAAAATACCCTGACAAAAATCAACCTGGGGGAGACAGGGTTTATTTTAGCTCTAAATTTTAGGTTACAGTTCATCATGTCAGAAAAGCTAAGCTTGGACCCTGAGGCTCATCATCACATCCTCCGCCAAGAGCATGAATGTATGCATGCTTATACACTAGTCACTTTCCCCACTGTTACCCAGTTCAGCACCCAAACGTGGGGAATGTCACCACTCACAGCGGGCTGGGTCCTCCTATACCGTCCTCACAGTGAAGCTGGTGTAGACAGGCGTCGAGACTTTCTTCCCAGGTGATGCTAGTGGGCGACACTGACAGGCAGCACTAACCAGCACATCTGTTAAGCAGAAAATACAACAGAAATGTTTACCTTCGGAGGTCCTCAGAGCAAAAAGTATACCTGGGTGTCTCAGTTAGGGTTTCTGTTGCCGTGAAGAGACACCAGAACCGTTGCAACTCTTATAAATGAGAGCATTTAATTGGGCTTACAGTTCAGAGGTTAGTCCATTATCTTCACAGTGGGATGCATGATGGCATAGAAAGCAGGTGCTGGAGAAATAGCTAAGAGGAGAGAGAGAAAGAGAGACACAGAGAGAGTATTTGAGACCTCAAAGCCCACCCCCAGTAACACACCTCCTCCAACAAATCCAGGCCTCTTAGAGACCACGTGGTAGTGCCGCCCTCTGAAGACTAAGCATCTCAACACAGGGGCCTGTGGAGTCATTCGCATTCAAATCACCACAATGCAATAGCAAAAAGCCTTCTAGGAGGTGCAAACAAATTGAGTTTAAAGGACCAATTTGAGTTTGAGTCTGAGTTTGGTTTCTAGAACCCATGTCAGGTGACACAACCACTTATAACTCAGGCTCCAAGGGGAATCCATGGACCTCTTACTCTTACTCATTTGCTCATGTTCTACCATGTCCCAGAGAGAGAGAGAAAGAGAGACGGGGATGGAGAGAAAGACCTAATTAAAAATAAAATAAATCATTTTGAAAAAATAATGTGTTGGGTTCTGAAAAGCAATTTATGTTGTACATTTAGTGCTAATCTCTTGTTTTTCTGTCTGTGTGGCATGTGGGAGTATACCTGTGTGAATGCACATATAGGGACAGAGGTTGACAATTGGAGTCTTTCTTAATTGTGCTACCCCTTATCTATTGAGGTAGCAGATCTCCATTTAAACCAGAGCTCAGCGATTTGGCCAGCTTGCTCATGAGCAGTCCCCTGTCAGAGCCTCCCATGCACTGAGATTAGAGGCAAGCTCCAAGTCTATTGGATTTTTGCAAGTGCTCAGGGATCTGAACTCTTGTCTTTACACTGTGTGCAAGCCCTTTACCCACTGAGCCATCTTCCCAGCCTGGTAATCTTAATACTGGATCCCAGATCTGACTTTAATCATATCCATGCTATTTGAACGATATTTTATCTTGATTCGGTTTTATCTGCTCTTCCCAAGACCTTCCAACAGTATCAGATTTACTCACAAAGCACTGTAGAAAAACAAGTCCCTGGAGGATGACGTTGCTAGCTTCATTCTCCATTACTGTGACCTTCAAGAATGAGTGCTTATGCCTCTTTATCTAAGGAAGAATTGAGTTAGGCTGAATTGAAAACTTTCGACGGGAAGGTCCTGTGTCCAAATTAGTGTTGGGGTTTTTAACATCAAATGAAGGTTCAAATCTGTTATGCAAATCAGCACTATATTATAATAAACTAAGTGGCTGAAATGTAAATTCAAAATATGCACCTTGTAGCGTGCAACATTCAGGCATTATATTTTCTTCACATCCGCATAAGAAAACCTGATTATACCAGATTTAGTAAACTTCACGCAGTAAATGTTTATCATTGAAACCTTAAAATGTTCCCCCCAGTTAAAAAAAATTGTTATTGAGCATTCCATTCTCATGAATTTTGGAACACAGGGCCAGCCCTGGCAATGTTCACCTGGGGATCTGGTCGTGCAGGTTGGAACACACTAATTCCTTGCACTGGAAGCTATCAGTGGGTGCCACAGCAGGGAAATTAGATTAGTACACCAAAAAGCTAAGTAGCTCAGACCTTGACAGTTAAGGCCAGTGTTTCTAGGAGGGAAAGGTGCTGCTGCTTTTTTTTTTATGGCCTCTTACCATTCAGACTGGCCTCAAGAAAACAAATACTCCCCACCCCCACCTATCGCCACCTGGAGATGGAAATCAGATTCTCCAAAGCTCGCGGCCACGCTTGGATAGATGAGCTGGTGGATCCCTTTTGTGACACGGGACATGTGTCTCCAGGGCTGGCTGTCTCCCCACAGATGCATCTCAGCTGACCGTGCTGTCTTTAAAGCCCTGACCCATTCCTTGCACAGGCCACTCTCTGACAATCACCATAGGCCTGGTGCCTCAGAACCTCAAAAGGAACAATGAAAGCAGTACAGGACTGAGGAGAAGGTACACTCAGTGCAATGTCTGCCTCGCACAAGTGAGGGCCTCAGTTTTATCTTCAAAACACACATTTAAAAAGCCAGGTGTGTGAATGTATGTGAATTTGTGATCGCAGAAGAGACAGGTGAATTCCTGGCTCTTACTGGCCAGTCAGCATAGCCTGTTAGCTCCAGGCTAGTGAGATACCCTATATCAAAATTATGTGCAGGGCTCCTGAAAAATGATATCTTGGATTGTGCTCTGGCTTACACACACACACACACACACCTACACGAAGGCTCACTGGAAAGGTCATTTCCTGTATGTCGCAGGCCCTGTGGTTCTAAGTAAGCAGAAACAGTGCCGTTTTTGATCCTATAGCCTTACTGCTTCCAGCCACATATTGTTACCCTTCTCTGTCCAGGCCTCCTCACAGGTGGGAACAGAAGGGCTCGTAGTGGACAGAGCTATAATGGACAGAGCTAGAGGACTCGTGAAGGGTCCCACTAGAGAAGCAGTCTCTGTGCCTGTCAGATTGGCATGGACTCTACGGAGGCTTCACAGCTGTTTCCTCAAGTTATGTAGGATGCAAGTCAGTCTTGGAATGTTAAAATGAAATGCTTGGTGTTCATATCAGTAACGTCTGTGGTCTGGAGAGTTATCTCTGATGGTAAAGCACTTCCCTCACAAGAACAAGAATTCGAGCTCCAGAACTCACGTGGAAAAAGCCAGATGGTGGCACACACGTAGAATCCTAGTACTGGAGAGATGGAGGCAGGAGGATCCCTGGGGCTTGCTCACTGGTGAATCAGCCTAGCCTACTGGATGCTTTCAGGCCAGTGATAGATGCTGTTAAACAAAACAAAACAAAAAATCAAAGTAGATGGCAGCTGAGAAATGACACCTAAGGTTGTGTTCTGACACACACACACACACACACACACACACACACACACACACACTCCTCAATCGGAGATCATTCTTGGTCTTTGTGTGGAATAGCAAGTAGACCTGTCTGAAAATTCCAGCCTTTAGTTCCTGCCTTGGCTTCCTGCAGTAATGAGCTGTGACTGAAAATTATAAGACAAATAAACCCTTTCCCCCAAAAAGTTATTCCTTAGACAGGGTACTCATCACAGCAACAGAAATGAAACACATGCGTGTGCGTTCTTACCTTCATGCACTTATACACAAAAGTGTATTATATTTTAATTTATTATGTATTCAATATGATAATTACTTTTTGAGGTCATTCTACTCCATGTTAGCAAACAGAATTTACTTCACTGAATCCTTACAAATGACCAGAAAAAATGCTATTTCACCTTAGCTAATGTATTTCACATTCATTGCTTTCTGCTTAAAGAGCCTCCTACCAGCCTATACCATCATTTCCAATTGTCACCTTTATCCCTTTTCCCAGCCCTGTAGAAGAGTGGATATTGCAATAGCTTTCAGCGAATCAACCAATTAAAAGGCATTTAAGGGTCTGTTTGTGCTTGCCAATATGCTTACACTTTGGACAAATTGAATTACACATATTTGGTTGATGTCCTAATAATGTGTTCATGACAACACTGCTGTGGACATAATGGATGTGTCCTCAAATAAGGACTTGGATCTAATAAACTTGTAACATGATCAAAACACTTACCCTATAAATGTGCTTATGCTCAGGAATAACACAATCATAGAATATTATATTGCAGCTTTCAAGATCAAGCAGTCTCCCCCAGCCTTTGCTCTTATATCAGCACTTACATCAATCCCTGTCTCATACAAGGTCACACAGGGGATTCAGAGCAGAGTGGTGACCAGGGCCTAGAAGTTTAGATTGCCAGTGTCTACTTTTTATGCTGTGCCACAGGGTAATGTTAGTTTTAACTCTCAACTTGATACAACCAGCAATTATTTGGGAAGATAATCCTAATGTAGGAGTTGTTTAGAATCATCTTTGCCTGTGGTCATGTCTGGACTGGGTGGGGGGGTTGTCTTGATTGTTCATTGATGTAGAAAGACCTAGTCTACTGTGGACAATACTATCCCCCAGGCAGGTGATTCCGAACTCTGTGGGAAAGCTAGCTGAACATAAGGCTGCCTGCCTACCAGCCAGCAAGCATCATCTTCCCTGGTTCCTGCCATACTTCTTTGGTTGTGAAGTGAGTTCCTCAATCAGAGGTAATTTTGTGTAGAATAGTAAGCAGGCCAGTCTGGAAATCCCAGCCGTTAGTGCCTGTCTTGACTTCCTTCAGTAATGAGCTGTGATCTGGAATTATAAGACAAATAAATCCTTTCTCCCCAAAAGTTATTTTTGTGGACAAGGTATTTGTCACAACTACAGAAATAACACTAAAACTGGTAATAAATTTAACTTTGTTTAATAAGGGAGAAATAATTTGGCATGAAAAGGATGCTTTTGACCTGATAGGTACCTTTAGGAAATGGCTTAAATGCAGAAAGCTGGCCGCATACCTGGAACTCTGAGGAGGGTCAGCCTCGCAGTGGTGATAGTTAGGACCACAGAGACTCCATTGAATTTGGATCCTGCCATCCACATAGACGAGGTGATGTAGTACCTGTTTGTGAAATTTCTTAGACTACTGCATTTTCATCTGAACAATGAAGCAGCGGAGGGGTTCAGACAACCCCCAGAACTGTTACCAAACAGCAGGAGCACAGACTGTATATCTCCTGTCTCTTCCTGGGAGTAGTCTTCCAGAGAAGCCTGTGAGGGGTGGCCTGGGAACAGGAAGGTGGAGCAGGTGGCCTGGTTGCATTGCAAGGGTGTATATCTGCAACTATGCATCATGCCACAAAACACACTGTAGAAAATCAATTCCTTTTCACTGGTGACTTTCACAGAGCTTCACAGGGAATTTGTGTTTGGGGTACTCTGCAGGGATGTTTAGCTCCAAGTGTATCCTTACGGGGTTTTGCTCTGTGCCCCAGAGGAAATGTTTCCTCAACGCTGAGTGCAGGTGAAAGCTGGGGTTGCATGTGTCAGAAATGACCCCTAGTTAAACTGCTGGGTTTGGTGCTAAGTATAGCTCAAGCTGGCTCATGGAGTCCTTTGAGCATTAGATCGCGGCAACAGGTTTGCTCCTACTTACAGAGAAAACTTTCCGGCTACTTCTGGATACTCTACTTCTAAAGATTGTTTGTGGGCTTTCTTAATTAAAAAAAATTGATCCCAAACTAGTATTGAAGCTATGCAGGTGATCTGAACCATGGCTGATCTGTCATTCATTCACATCATGTTGAGTGTACTTTCATCTAATATATGTTCCCTCGAACCTGTTTTTGTAAACTAAACAAATAGGAAGAGTCCTGAAATGCTCATCCCTGTAAATTCAAAATACAAGTTCCTCTGAAAGAGAGAATAGTTTCTAGCCTGTGCTTCAATCTTCTGATTGTTTCCCCCTCCGGGAATAAACATGCAGGAAGGGAGGATAAAGATCATGTCAATGGGACCGTATTGCACAATAGGTGTGTATTTATGTTGTGAAGATCATCAGAATTGCAAAGTAGACCCCAGTGTGTGTTCTCTGAGATGAAATGCATACAGATGTTTTCCGATAAGTTGTATTCATATTTCACCGTGCCATTTGATGGTGTGCGAGGCAGTCATGGAGATCTTTGAATTAATGTGAAAAGCTCATAATGAGATGCGTGCAGAGGGCCGTTACCATTAAGGTTGCAATAGAACTTGCCATGAAATGAGGAAAGCAGAATAAAGAGGTTCTGCAAGCCGGTGCCTTAGATGCAAAAATTGTCTTCTCATTATGGTGTTAGGTCCATTGCCATAAGAGGAAAAACGCTCACCGCATTAATCCATAAGAAAGCAGGATATCTGAGGTGCTCATGAGAGTCTTTTGTGGATGCAAAAAGATTACCACAACTGATTGTTCAGGAAGTTGAACATTTGAATATTTTACTAGCTAAACTGTGCTACCATCCTCTTTTCAGACTGTGGAAATACAGAAGTATTGAAAATATAATATAATACAATAATTAATATCATAATTTGTAAATTATCAAAATCAAGTTCTTAGCCCCTGCTCTATTTAAGGGAAGCTACTAAACTTAGATGCATGTCTGACCTGATCTTTTGTTTGATAGCATATTTTAAGTTTCAAATAAATGGGTTTTTTCAGTATATAGTAAGCAAAAATAGAGGAATAAATTTAAAAAATAGATATAGGAAGGATATACAAAAAGGCATAAAATATCAAATCAGGTGCTCACAACATCCAGCAGAAAGCTTCTGGGGAAGTTGAGGCCGTCAGCTGGAGTTCCTGTTGCGCTTTCTCTCTGGCTGAATGTCTCCGGTTTCTTTCTGCTAGGCGCTGTGTATACCCATTTGATGATATTGTCCTATCTGTCATGTTGTCTTTTGTTACTTAAAAGCCTCCCTGGAAGGGACTCTGCTCTACCTGGAATGCCAATAAAAACCTTGCTAGCTTCCTAGGAGTAGATTCTGTATTTGAATTCTGCTGGATATTTTGAGTATCAGTTTTGATAATTCATTGATATGTATCTGTCTGCTTGTCTGTCTGTCTATACATCTATCCCTCTATCCATCTGCATTTATTTATTCTTTAAATTTGGCTTGCAGTATGTTTAATAAAATCGCTTATGTGTCTAGCATAGAATATTTTCCAGACCGTAGAGAAAAGCTGTCTTTGGAAAAGTCTCGGCTCACCCTTATCTGTCCCGTGATCGTCCACTTCCTGGGCAGTCCCCATCATTGCTCAGCCGTGAGTATCACTGCCCAGGTTCCCATCACTCTGGATTAGTTTTGCCCTCTGAACGGTTTCACAGAAACAGAATTAATTGTGCAGGTGTGTGTTGGGGGGCTGATTTGCTGACTGTGCTCGATACTCGGGCGTGGTTACTTGCGTCAATTGGTTTGTAATAACTTTGGATTCTCTTGGGGAGTGTGTGGGTGTACAGTTCCACATGTGTGCTCATGCGTGCAGACACGAGAGATCTACCTCGGCATTATTCCAGAGGCTGTTCGCCTTGTTCTAGAGACAGGGTCTCTTATTTTTACCAGAATTTAGTGATTTGGTGAGGTGGGCTGGCCCCCAAGCCTCGGGGATCCATCTGTCTCTCCTCCTCGGCCTCTCCCGCTCCTCCTCCTCTACCATACTGGGATCACAAGCACATCAGCCTTCACCATCTTCTTAAAAACATGGATCTTGGGACTAGAACTCAGGTTTCAGGATTACATTGCAGCAATTCTACTGACTGAGCCATCCCCTGAGCCCATTTACTGTCTTTCCAGTGGCTCCGGTTCTCTGGGGTTTTGATAATTTCTTTAAAAAACTTTGGATATATTCATACACGATTAAAATGCAAGCATGATCACATGTTAGTTCCCCTTCCCATTGCTGTGATGAAGTATTCTGACCAAAGAAATACAAGGGAGACAAAGTTGATCTCAGCTCTCACTTCAAGGTACAACCAGTCACAGCGGGGAAGTTAAGGTAACCAGAGCTTGAAGGGACTGGTTACATTAAATCTACACTCAGAAGGAGAAACCAGTGAATGCTTGCCTGTGCTTGGCTCCTTTCTCCATTTAGAGCATCCAGAATCCCAGATAAGGAAATATGCTTCCTATAGCAGGGACTTCAGTTAACTTAATCAAGATAATTTCCCCAAAGACATGATCAGAGGCTATTCTCCCAAATAATTTAGATTCTGACAAGTTGACGATACTAACCATCACAGAGAATCTCTTACTTTTTAAAAGCATGCAACTGATATTTTCATGCTATAGACTCTGCCCATTTCGGGCATATTCATGAGACTCTTCACTGCTCATTGTATGGGATAATAAAATGGATGAAGTGATGTGCAGAATCTCAAACAACCTGTACAAACCCCAAGTTAAGCTGCATCAGTATTGTGTATATGTTAGAAAATATAAGGAATATTTTAGAAATCAATCCAATGTTCCCACTTTCCAGGTACTAGGTTGTGTTACCAGAGTCACTCAAATACTTCAAATCTTAGTAGACAGAATTGCTGTATGTACTGTGTGTTATAAAACTGGAGTTTTGTGCAAAAACTAGAGATTTTTTTTCTGAGAGTTTGTTGTGCTAAGAAAAAAGAATAAAGACTGTTAAGTAGTTGAAGATTGATTGAATATAAAGAATTAGTATAAAATACATGATGGGAACCTGCATTTGATGCTTAGGTCTAAATCCCAACTCCAAAATTTAATCAGAAAATCAAACATGTCAAGAATAAATGCTTATTACTGAAAAAATATGAATTTCATTAGCAAGGAAGAAATTGTGTAAAGAATTTCTGAAACTTTGAAAACTAATGAAGTCACTAGGTAGACTAATATTAGAAAAACACACAGGGCTAATTCATTTCTTTTTCTTTCTTTTTTTTTGAATTTTATTTTTTTCTTATCAGTTACATTTTATTAACTCTGTATCCCAGCCGTGTCCCGATCCCTCATTCCCTCCCAGTCCCTCCCTCCCTCCCTCATCTCCACCGTGCCCCATGCCAAGTCCTAATTCATTTCTTATATATCAATAAAAATGAATTGGAAAATATAGCTGACAAGAAATTCCATTTGTAAAGTAAATAAGAATTGTAAAGTACCAAGTAATAGGACCTGATAAGAAATGTGTAAGATCTAAATGAATGAAACAGAAAAAATATTTAATGAAAGAGGAAAGGAAGAAATGGATAAATGGAAACATTGTATATGCATGAGACAAGAACAGTGAGTGTTATGAAAACATTACAACTGAACAAGTCTAAAATTAAATCTCTTCTCAACAAAATTAGCATTTTGTGAGACTGCTCAAAAAGCCAATTATAAAGTATATCTGGGATATTAGATACATTCTCAAATAAAGAAAAATGTTTAAAAACAAAGAACTGGAGAGGACTGTGTGAAAATAAGTACTCTCCAGTACTCAAAATAGGCTGTAGCACCATAGTAGTTATGGGGCTGGATCTAGAGGAACACAGACAAGACTGATGGAAGATGAGTCCAAACCTCTGGACACTTATATGGAAAATTATTTTATAAGAAAAATGAGAATAGGGAGTGGTTAATTCTAAATAAATTACACAAAATTTTAAAAATAAAAAGTTGAAGCCCCAGCAAGTCCAGATTTCGGCTCCCAGTCCATAGCTGATCCCAGAATAGAGTCAACCAGGTGAAAATCTGCTGAGACAAATTCAGAGTAGAAACAAAATTTAAATTTTTTTCTAGGAAATGGGAAAAGTGAAGAATCCCAAGACCAGGGAAAAACTCATCTGAAGTCCGTTTGAGCTATGCTAGATCCATGTCTTGTGACTTTTTGGTTTCCTGACACTCATGAATTTTTAGTTTACAAAAGGAAATACATATAAAAAACTCAGAAAAGTAACATAACAGCAAATCTAATGTAACAACATTCTGAGAGTAACAGGTAAAACTACATCCAAGGGAATGAGCATCAGTTAGCTGTTTGTTTTGTATCCTTTATAAGCAACTTCATTGTGTCCATAGTCTGAAACTCTAACACTTTAACTGTGGGCACAATGTTGGTAATCACCCACCAATGGAGCTTGGCCACTTTTTGTACACTCAGCATCTACTTTTAACCCCCATCTCCATGTCACACTGGAAAGTTAGGCAGGAATAAGTTAATAGTTTTAGTGCTAAACCCTGGATGCTTGAACTTTCCTTAATCAAAGCAACTAGAAGGAATATGGTTAAGATATCCCTGTGTCAAAGTCTGCCTCAGAAATAGCAGATACTAAGAATATCATAGTAAAAACTATGGTTTTTGGGTCAGATATACACATTAAACAGATGATTGCTCCCTGCCTCTTCAGGTGGATCAACTAACCAGACACTTCTGAGGACTGCCCCATTGCCCAGCCTTTGACTGGCATATCAGCCTTCCTAGCCCCTGATGCCAATGGTTCTATTGTTAGCACTGAAATAGTTTCAGAAGATGAGACCCTCAGCCCCAAATCGCACCTAGCAGGCTGAAATGCTAAGTCAAAAGGGTCTCCCTGACATTAGATATTGTCTTGGGGATCTTCTTAGCTGGAATAGGAACTAATATTGCAGCAACTGGACTAAAAGTCTGGAAAGACCCTAGAGAAAAAAATTCCAGAGGATGGTTTAAATCCTGGCATAATAGTTCTCCTTGGCTTACTACCCCTATACCCACCCTGCAGGGACCCCTACTCATTTTGATTTTTATCTTTGGGCCTTGTATTTTATATAGTTTGGTGGCTTTCATGAAGGAGAGCTTGGGAGCGATGCAGTAATGGTACTCAGATCCCACTGCAGAAAGGTAAATATGTAGGATTCCAGGGGTCATGTCTGGAAGACCCAAGAGTGGGTCTTCATATGATCATAGGAAGTAGGGGGGAATGAGAGAGCAAAGGATTAAAAATCAGTGGCTATTATTTTAAAGTTTAAAGCACAAGCGTGAACCAAGGCCAGCCAAATGGAGATATGTCCAGCCTTAATGCCCTGAGGGGAAGGACTAGTCTTACTGCATTCTTTTTCTGCCCACTAAAGAGAAAGTTGCTAGGAAACTGGCCCATCCACATAGGGAGGGACACCAGATCATTAATGGTTTGGGGACCTTCCTATAGCCAATCAATTCAAAATGCAACATCCTGTTTGTGTTTCAACCAATAGATGCTTGCCAGGCAGGAATCGCCCCTGCTTAGGGCATGCTGGGAGGGACCAGAATCTTTAAACCACCCAACTACCTGAGCATGAGGCTCTGGGCTCACACCATTCCAGCCAGGGCTGGGGGTATGAACCCAAGCTACAGCTTGTAATAATTTGTAATAAAAAGACCCTCATGTGTTTTGCAACAGACGAAAAAAAAGTAGAAGTCCTAGTTTGCAGTAAGGCAGTATAACCCTTGCATGTGTTTTAAGTTTAATTTTATTACATTTATTTATTTAGTGTGTGTATGTATGTGTGCGTATGTGCACCCGTGCACATGCAGTGTGTACATGTGGAAGCCAGAGGACAGTGTACACACATGCCTCAGTGTGTGTGTGGAAATCAGAAACCGGAAGGAAGTTCTCTCTTCTTCCATCAAAACGTTGGGTTTAGCAAGGGCGCCTTCATCCCCTGAGCCATCTGCTGGTTCCAAATTTACATGAGTTCATTTCCTAAAATTTCAAAACAAGACAAATACCAAAAAAAAGTCCCACAATAAATAGAGGCAACTTTTTACTCATTTTAGTGGATTGGATGCTTTCTTTTTCAAATAGGATAGAACAAAAGTATTGTTACATTTTATGAAATCAATACATTTTTATTAAACTGATATTTTAAAGCTTTTGTTGACCAAATACCCTCTAACCAATAGGCAAAGACTGAAAGCAGACCAGAAGAAAACATTGTAATGTGTTGCAGTCAAAAATTAAAATCTGAAATATACAAGTAATTCCTGTGAATTATAGCTATGGAATTATGAACTGTAAAGCAGTAAAAAAAATAATAATAATACGAGAGATGTAGAAAGTTAAAAAGAGAAAAACACAAATAACTGAGAAATCTGTAAAAGGATACTGCTGCTGTCCCTTGTAATCAATAAATAAAATTATAAGACACTTTTTTCCCCATCCAACATACTGGCATAAATAGATCTCTGATAAGATAAAGTGCTGTCAGAGGTAGAGAGAAACAGGAAATCACATGCTCAACTGTTAAAAACAGAAACTTCAGGGATGGAGAGGTGGCTTTAGTAGAGGGCTTCAGCCCAGTTCCCAGCACCCATGTCAGGTGGCTCACAACATCCAACTCCAGGGACCCATGCTCTCTTCAGACCTTCATGGACACCTGCGCTCACATACACATGTCCACAAGCAGACACACACACATGCACGCACACACACACAAACACACACACACACACACACACACACACACACACACACACACAAATAAACCTTTCTAAAAAGAACAAAATATAATCCAATGCATTGGTGACAAGGCCTAAGTACAGTAGTTCCTGTGTGGTTCCCTCTGACCTCATAATCCTCCATGTTTTCTCCACAGAAACTGTCATTCCTGTCTAAAAGATGGCATGTAGCATGTAGAGTTGTTTCCGCAGTAGAAAAAGACAATGACCTTCCACGTGTCCAACATAAACTGAGCTACCTCAGATTGCACAGTGTCATGCCATCATTACTACAGTCATATTGAGCTATGTTTTCTGACCAAAGAAAACCTCCAAGATACTCAAAGCTGCAGAGCGTTACAGAGGATGGGAACTCAGTCACACTGAGCATATGTTTACACACGAACACAAAGTAATGACTGATGATTAAGTGTATATTACATATGTATAAATACATATGTATGCATTTAAAATATTCTGGAGAAGCAGATGGCATACTTACAAGAGTGGCTTCTTTAGGGGAGAATTTAAGAGGGGTAGCCAGAAGACACCTTATCTTTCTTGTAGAGTTTGTGGTTTTGCGGTGAGAATCTATTTACACATTGTTTAGATATGGACAAACCCATTGCCTAGAGAGGTGACCCGGTGCATGAGATCTTGTGCTGCTCTTACAGAAGACTTGGTTGGGTTCCAGCACACACATCTGGTGCCTTACCAGCTGCCTAGAACTCCAGCTCTAGGGAATCTGAAACCTGTTCTAGATCCCATGGGGATCTGCACTTGTGCATACACAATTCCACAGGGACACACACACATACATATCATCAGAAATATATATTTATGCATACATATATACACACATATAATCTGAAATTAAATTGAGTCTGGGTCAACTTGCTTGATGTTATACTTTCCATAAAATGGATGCATTTTCATGCAAATATGTTATTTAATTTTTCCATACATCTGAATGAAGTTCTATTGTGCATTATGTACCACATTTTCTATATCCATTCATCTGTTGATGGACATCTAGACTAGCTCAATTTCTTTGGTGTTATGAATAAAGAATCAATGAATATGGATATGTGCACATCTCTATAGTAAGATATAGACTCCTTTGTGCCTGGGATTGTATAGCTTGCTCATATGGAAGTTGCATTTAAAAAATTTTTTAAATCTCAAATAAGTACTGTATGCACATCATTTTTCATCCCTCCTGCTTCCCTCCAGCTCCTCGTGTGCCCCCTATTTCCCTCGAATCCATGACCTATTCTCCTTCACTATTGTTACAAGCACACATACACCACACACTTAAGTACAAGATGCTAAGTTCATCTAGAGTTGGTCACATGTTTATGTGTTTAGGGCTAACCACTTGGGATTGATAACCCATCCAGGGCTTGTCCCTCATGATGGCTTATTCTCTCTCAGTAATCATCAGTTGCTTGTAGTTCTTCACCTAGGGGTAGAACCTTGTGAGATTTTCCCCATCCAGGTTGGTTTAAGTGGGGTTGTTGTTGTGCAGGGCTTGTTTAAGTGACCATATCACTTCCTTGGTCATGTAGAGAAGACACTGTTTCAAGGCAGAGGCCCTCATTCTCTGGCTCTTACAGTCTGTCTGCCCCCTCCCCCTCTGCTGTATTCTCAGACACTCAAGGACTCCAGTTGTGTTGTAGATATGTCAGTTGGTGTTGGACCCTCCAGAGTCAGTTGTTCTGTGCATTTGGACCCATTGCTATTTCTGTAATGGCCTCCATCTGCTACAAGAAGAAGTTTCTATGCTGCAGGCTTTAATTTTTTGAATACCCACTGGTATAAATGACTTAGAGCCTGTGGTAGGTGGCTATATTGACACAAACCTAGACCTATCTGGGAAAAGTGACTCTTAGTTGAAAAAAAAAATGCCTCTGTAATACTGGCTCATAGTCAAGTCTGTAAGGATACTGTCTTGATTAATGGTTGACGGGGGAGGGCACCGCTCAGCTCTGGCTGTGTGGCTCTGGGCTGCAGGGAAAGCAGGCTGAGCAAGCTATGGGGAGCAGGCAGCAGCAAGTGCTCCTGCATGGCTTCTGCTTCCATTCCTACTCCCAGCTACTGCCCCAGTTTCCCTCAGTGCCGGGCTGGTACCTAGAACTGTAAGATGAAGTAAATCCCTTTGTCTCCAACTTGCTCTTTGTCATGGTGTTTTATCACAGCAACAGGAAGTAAACTAAGCTAAGCCAAAGAACAGTGCAGTGTTCAATTAATGAAGTAAAAAACCTGATAAATGTTGAATTCAGATGTGATGAACCAACAGTAGAAAATAAGAGGTCTAAGCTAAGATAGGAAGAATTAAGTTTATCACCACACACTGGCATACATGGTAAGGAAGGTGATTACAGAGGTGTCAGAAGTTAGGTTAGATATTCCTAGACCCGATGAGGAAGTTTTAAAAAGCAAACAGCAGGGGCTGGAGACTGGGCCAGCCTTTAACACTTGCTGCTCTTACAGAGGAGCCTGGTTCAGTTCTTAGCACCCATGTCAGTCAGCTCACACCTGACAGGAGGTCCAGCTCTAGGGACTATGACTCCTTCATCTGGTGAGTGCCTGCACACATGTGGATTACACACAAACAGACACCGACTCATTGAGACACACATGTACACATAATAATTATTAAAACAAAAAACATATTTAACAAAGCAAACAAAGGAGAACTATATTGAGTGAATTAAGCAAGTTTCAAAAACCATTGTGTATTTTCTTTCCTTTGTCTGTCCTGGTGTTAATAAACACACAAAATTGTGTGTGCATCTAGTTTTTGCATCACCCTGCAACTGGAAAGTCTTAAGTCAAACATCAGAAGTCAGGAATCATCTACTTACTGTTAGAAAAATATCTGATATGCAGTAGCTATGAGTACTGGTAATGATTGCTTTTTCCCAAACTAAACCCGAGCACCATGGAAAAGCAGGGGATTTGGAGGGACACTGTAAAAGTCGAAACATGGTCTAAGAAATCTTGTTGTTTTTTTTTTTTTAACTGCAAAGCGTTTAATTAAAGTTAAATTTTAAAGTTTTATGTATGTTATGTAGATAAAATTAATTGACATTAAATTAACCAGCAGTTAAAGATTAAAAGGAAAATAGAATGATCCTCTGATGAGGGTAATTTAAATGAAAATTGGAACAAAAAATTAATCAGTCCATTAAAGGCAGGAAAGTAGGGAGTAAAAGTCAACACAGACCTCCCCAACAAAGGAGCTTGAACAAAGCAAACCTTGGGGAAAAGAGAGTAGAAACAGAAGTAGCTGGCACTAGGAATTAGAAAATGGTGTGAAGTACAGATGAGGGCAACGTTCTCCTAATAAAACTGAAGGCCTGAGAGTCTAAGGAAGAAAAAAAAGATCCAAGGGGAGAGGAAGCATCTGTACCTAATTAGTACCAGAGATGCCATCTGGGAACTGGAGTGACCAGGAAGTTAAGGGCCTGTTCTGCAAGTATGAGGACCTTCTTTTTTTAATTTTTATTTTTTTAATATTAATCACAGGTTATTTGCTTTGTATCCCAGCAGTAGCCCCCTCCCTTATTCCCACCCAATCCCACCCTCCCTCCCTCATCTCCTCCACTGCTAGGGGAGGTCTTCCTCCCCTTCCATTTGACCCTAGCTTATCAGGTATCTTCAGGACTGGCTGCAATGTCCTCCTCTGTGGAGTGGCAAGGCTGCTCCTCCCTCTGGGAGCGGGGGGGGGGGGGCAGGTAAAGGAGCCAGTCATTGAGTTCATGTCAGAAATAGTTCCTGTTCCCCTTACTAGGGAAAACCACTTGGATACTGAGCTACCATGGGCTACATCCGACCAGGGGTTCTAGGTTATATCCATACATGGTCCTTGGTTGGAGAAACGGTCTCATAGAGGACCCCCGTGCCCTGATATATTTTATCCTTGTGGAGCTCCTGTCCTCTCCCGGTCATACTAACTCCCCCTTCTTTCATATGATTCACTGCCCTCTGCCAAAGGTTTGGTTATAAGTCTCAGCATCTGCTTTGATACACTGTTGGTAGAGTCTTTGAAAGGCCCTCCATGTAGGCTCCTGTCCTGTTTCTTGTGTTCTCCTACTTCCCATGTCCATCCCATTTGTCTTTCTAAGTGAGGATTGATCATCTTACCCTGGGTCCTCTTTCTTGTTTATCTTTCTGCTCCTGGGATACCTCACTCAGGATGATCTTTTCTAGATCCCAACATTTTCCTGCAAATTTCATGATTTCCTTGTTTTTAATTGCTGAGTAGTATTCCATTGTGTAAATGTATCTCAATTTCTGTATCCATTCCTCAGCTGAGGGACATCTGGGTTGTTTCCAGGTTCTGGCTATTACGAATAAAGCTGCTACAAACATGGTTGAGCAAATGTCCTTGTTGTGTACTTGAGCATCTTTTGGGTATATGCCTAGGAGTGGTACAGCTGGATCTTGAGGAAGCGCTATTCCTAATTGTCTGAGGACCTTCATTCAGTCCTTGGAACCTGCATAAAAAACTGGGCACAGTGGCACATGCTTCCAATCCCAGCACTGGGGAGGCAGAAACAAGGAGATCCTTGGGACTTCCTGGCTAGCCATCATAACGTATTTGGTGAGCCCCAGACCTGTAAACGTCCCTGTGCCAAAAGATTTATATGAGGAATGACACCCAAGGTTGTCCTCTATTTTCTACACACACACACACACACACACACACACACTCAAACAATGATATGCTCGTGCTGTAGTAAGTAATCCTTATTTAAAAAGCTTTTACTCAGGTTCTACAAGGAAGGTGTAATGTTAATGTTGTTTTAACTTTAAGGTAATTTTCTATTTTAAAAAATAAAATTCTATGGGCATCTCAGTGACTTCCAGGAGCAACGTGTTCATTCCTAGGTAAAAAGGAAGCCTGCCCGTAGCAAACTGAAAGCCATGTGGGAACACGTGTCTCTTCTACTCTTGAGCTAAAAATCACTTTGGCTCTGAAATCCGGAAGTATTCAAGTAAGACAAGATCATAAAAAGCGTAAAGATGTATCTACGGTCACATGTAATGCTTATTACATGTAATATATTGTATGTTAAGATAATGCCATATGCCTTGTCATTTTAAAACATAAATAATTAAAGAGATGCCATTTCAAGAAAGGAATCACAGTCCCTCTTCTGTCTGAAGAGTGTGATTTATGAAACTCAAGACAATACTAGAAAAGCTTTGAAAACTAGCATGCTGTCTAGTATGTAATATAGAAATAAAATGATCTGTAACACTTCTGCAAGCCAACAGTGACTAACTGGAAAGCTGTAGCAAGGGAAAGGGCATCTATCCTAAGAACAGACACTGGGATATAACACTCTTATAGAAATATAACAGCTTAAGAGCCTGGTGAACGTGAGGCAACCACAAAGCTTGGCTGGACTGTAGAAGTACAAAGAGAAATAAGCCCGTGTTTGTGGGGGAGTGATTCAGCAATGGAAAGACAGGCTCAGTTCCTGAAAACAGAAGGCAATCAAATCAAAGTCCCATCTGAGTATTAGATGAACTCTAATACTCTGAACAACTGATGGGAAGAAAGATTTTAAGAGCATGACGCGTGACCTGTCTGCAGAGTGTCATGACTGCCGAGGTATAGAGCAGCAGCTAGGACAGGAAGGTACTGCCTCGGACAAAGGAAAAGAGATGGAAGCTAGAAATGAATTAAAGGACAATTTTGCTAGAGCAATAAGACAGTTGAAGGAGATCAAGGGGATACAGATTGGAAAAGAAGAAGTCAAATTATCACTATTTGCAGATGATATGATGTATACGTGAGTGACCCCAAAAACTCCACCAGGGAACTCCTACAGCTGATAAACACCTTCAGCAAAGTGGCCGGATACAAAATTAACTCAAAAAAAATCAGTAGCCCTCCTGTATACAAAAGACAAAAGGGCTGAGAAAGAAATTAGGGAAACAACACCCTTCACAATAGCCACAAATGACATGAGGTACCTCGGAGTAACCCTAACCAAGGAAGTCAAAGACTTGTATGAAAAAAATTTCAAGTCTCTGAAGAAAGAATTAGAAGAAGATATGAGAAGATGGAAAGATCTCCCATGCTCATGGCTTGGCAGGATTAACATAGTAAAAATGGCCATTTTACCAAAAGCAATCTACAGATTCAATACAATTCCCATCAAATTACCAACACAATTCTTTACAGTCCTGGAAAGAAAAATTCTCAACTTCATATGGAATAACAAGAAACCCAGAATTGCTAAAACAATCCTCTACAATAAAAGATCTTCTGGAGGTATCTCCATCCCTGATCTTAAGTTGTACTATAGAGCAACAATTTTAAAAACTGCATGGTACTGGCATAATGGTGGATCAATGGAACCGAACAGAGGACCCAGAAATAAACCCACACACCTATGGACACCTGATCTTTGACAAAGATGCCAAAACCATGCAATGGAAAAAAAGATAGTATCTTCAACAAATGGTGCTGGTCTAACTGGATGTCTACATGTAGAAAAATGAAAATAGATCCATACTTATCACCCTGCACAAAACTGAAGTCCAAGTGGATCAAAGACCTCAACATAAAACCAGACACATTAAATCGGCTAGAAAAAAAAGTTGGGAATACCTTAGAACTCATTGGTACAGGAGAAAACTTCCTGAACAGAACACCAACAGCGCAGGCTCTAAGAGCAACAATCAATAAATGGGACCTCATGAAATTGAAAAGCTTCTGTAAAGCAAAGGACACCATCATCAAAACAAAACGACTGCCTACAGATTGGGAAAGAATCTTCACCAACCCTTTATCTGACAGAGGACTCATATCCAGTATATATAAAGAACTAAACAAGCTGAAAAGCAGCAAACCAAGTAATCCACTTAAAAAATGGGGAACAGAGCTAAACAGAGAATTCTCAATAGAGCAATATCGAATGGCAGAGAAGCACTTAAAGAAAGGCTCAACCTCATTAGCCATTAGGGAAATGCAAATCAAAACAACCCTGAGATTTTACCTTACACCCATCAGAATGGCCAAGATCAAAAACTCAAGTGACAACACATGCTGGAGAGATTGTGGAGAAAGGGGAACCCTTCTCCACTGCTGGTGGGAATGTAAACTTGTACAACCACTCTGGAAAGCAATCTGGTGCTTTCTCAGACAACTAGGAATAGCGCTACCTCAAGATCCAGCCATACCACTCCTAGGCATATATCCAAAAGAGGCTCAAGTACACAAAAAGGACATTTGCTCAACCATGTTTGTAGCTGCTTTATTTGTAATAGCCAGAAGCTGGAAACAACCCAGATGCCCCTCAACTGAAGAATGGATGCAGAAATTGTGGTACATCTATACAATGGAGTATTACTCAGCAATGAAAAATAAGGAAATCATGAAATTTGCAGGTAAATGGTGGGACCTGGAAAGGATCATCCTGAGTGAGTTGCCCCAGAAGCAAAAAGACACATACGGTATATACTAACTCATATAGACATACAACGTAGGACAAACCCACTAAAATCTATGCATCTAAAGAAACCAAGCAGGAGAGAGGACCCTAACTAAAATGCTCAATCCCCACCTGAAAGGCAAAGAGGACGGACATCAGAAGAAGAAGAAAACAGGAAACAACCTAGAAACCTGCTACAGAGGGTCTCTGAAAGCCAGAAGAAGAAAACAGGAAACAACCTAGGAACCTGCCACAGAGGGCCTCTGAAAGCCTCTGCTCTGCAGACTATCAAAGCAGATGCTGAGCCTGATGGCCAACTGTCGGGCAGAGTGAATAGAATTTTATGTAAGAAGTGGGAAATAGTAAGAGCTGGAGAGGACAGGAACTCCACAAGGAGAACAACAGAACAAGAAAATTTGAACACAGGGAACTTCCCAGAGACTCATACTCCAGCCAAGGAGTATTCATGGAGATAACCTAGAATCCCTTCACAGATGTAGCCAATGGCAGGTCAGTGTCCAAGTGGGTTACCTAGTAACGGGAAGAGGGACTGCCTCTGACATAATCTGATTGGCCTGCTCATTGATCACCTCCCCCTGAGGGGGGAGCAGCCCTACCAGGCCACAGAAGAGGACAATGCAGCCACTTTTGACAGGAACTGATAGACTAAGATCAGAAAGGAGAGGAGAACCTCCCCTATCAGTGGACTTGGGGAGGGGCATGCATGCAGAAACAGGAGGGAGGGTGGGATCGGGAGGGGAGGAGGGAGGGGCTTATGGGGGGATACAAAATGAATAAAGTGTAATTAATAAAAAATTTAAAAAAGTTTAAAAAAAAGGAGAATTTGAACTCAGGAAAGACATTAATAGGGTTCTTAAAAACATACAGAACAAATAACACAATCAAAAATAAATTTCAGAGTACATGCTTAAGGATAAAAACATCTTTGAAGAATTTTTGTAACATTTTGGTGGGAAAGTATCTTATGCAAGACAAAAATCTGAAAGTCATAAAGGAAATAACTGATATACTTAAGAATAAAGCTAAATCAATAAGCAAGAAGCCTCTGTAAAGGACATTTTACAGGTAAAAGGTAAAAAGCACCAAGGAAAGTCCATCTATTATAACATGCATGTTTATATCAAGTACATATAAGATATGTGTAATATATGTCAAATATAGGCTATGCCATCAGATGTATCATACATATGCAATGTGTATAAATCAAAAGTGACAACCCGAAAGAAAAATTATCAAATACTGGATAGAAACAAACTACAGGAAAAAAACAAACAAACTGGGAGCGACCCAAATGAAAATCAAAGTATTTTAGCAATGGAAATGAAATAACATGGCAATCAGATAACACTACTGACAAATATTTAAAAACTGACATCTAATGGATATAGTTTTTGACTCTGTGACAATTTTTTCTGGAAGACTGTTTAACTCTTTATAAACAAAACCAAGCATGTATCTATTGGAGCCCAGACATGCCATTTCCTGGTCACTCCCTGAGAAAATCCTGCTCTGTGGACACCTGTAAGGCCTAGGTGTGAGTTGTGGAGACATTTATAGAAAGAAAAGCGATTGTCAACAAACAGAACTGTCCGTAGTGGCGAAAGTCAAGAGTGTTCCATGCTGGAGAGAAAGGGGGAATGTAGGCATACATGGACTGACATGGGAGGAATGGAAGAGACTGTGGGACACTGTGGGGTCTCTGGGGGATAAACAGTAACTCGCCACATAGCTCTGTTTGCCAAGTGGGCAACTATAGGAAGGCACTGTAAGGCAAGGAAATAGAATGGAAGAGAGAAGGGGAGAGAAACTTTCAAAGAACAGTGAGAGGAGGTTAGACATTAGCAGAGTATTTATAGAATTAATCTGTTCCAGCAAAGGAGAAAAATGAGCCAAAGAAAGAAGGCGCAGGGTCAGCAAACAGGTCACACACTTAATATCGCACTGATTTGCTATTCACCCAAGGCGGGGGGGGGGGGTGGCTCCTCCCATGGAAATAAATAAAAAGGGAACATTACTGAACAGTATGCATAGAACTGAGCTATTCGTTTATGTTCATAGAGCAAATGTGTGCTGACTGTCTGTTGGTGAATTCCGGCACTGGAGTGTGGCGGAAAGAGCCACACACAATAAGAGCAAAGGTCGCTTCTGAGATTACGGCTCGTACTTTGAAGTGGAATATGGCCTGGAAAACATTCCACTTTCATTTTGTTTCTCCGTAACTTGAACGTTCACTGTTGGGCTTTTACGGTTTGCACAGTTTTTAGTAGTTGGAAGACCTGTTAAGTACCGTACTCATCGCCACGCTCTTTTGAGAATTTTCACTTTTTTCACCCCCACCCTTGCAAGCTTAAGGAAATGATTGAGGGTGACTGGCAATACAGGACCAGTTGTTTTTTGGGGGATAGAGAGAATTTCTTTCCCTGATGCTGATGAGAACCTCTGGGTGTTTTAGTGTTCCCCAATTGGGAAGAACAGATGAGCCTGTGCTGGCATCTCCATGAGGCAACGTTTGACTAGCGCCCTGGTGCCCACAGTCCCGCTGGCCCTTTGTGGCCCTTTTGTTGGTATAGGCTGTGGCTTTTGTCTTGCTTGGGTTGTGCTCTTGTTCTTTACTTTTATTAGTCTACGTGTCTGCGCATGTGTGTGTGGGCATACACCACAACACCGGTGTGGAAGTCAGAGGACATTCGGGACTCCTCTCTTTCTTTTAAGTTTGGTATGACAGGGTCTTTCTTACTTCAGCCATACTGCATACTCCAGGATAATGGCCTGTGTTTCGGGATGATTTTCCTATGTCCATCTGCCATCTCTCTGTAGGAGTGTTGGGATTATAGATGAGTGCCCCATGCCAACTTTTAAAAACATAGGTTCCAGGGATTGGACTAAGGCCTTTGGGCTTAAAGGGCAAGAACTTTGATCTACTATCCAGCTCCTTGAACCTTTTGGCTTGATTTTGAGATAGGTTCTCAGTGTGTAGCTCTGGCTAACCTAGAACTCCTAAGTGGACAAGGCTGGCTTCGGATTTGTGACATCATTGAGAGACCAGCCTCCAACCAGACAGCACTACAGAAAGGCACATCTTAAGCTACTCTCCATCCCTCACACCTTATGTAATTACTGGATGTATCTTTGAACCACTTTTGGTGTGCCTGGCCTACTCCCTTCATCTCTTCAAATTAAAAGTAATAACTGAAAGTCCCCACTTGTGAAAACATTTAATCTTTTGTTCGGAGACTGTGAGGTCCATGGGAATGCTGCTCACTCCATTACTGGAGATGAAAGCAATTGTGGTTGATAAGAAAATGACTGTGTCTTTGATCCAGAATCACTGCATTTGTAAAATCAAAGGTTTGGTCAACAGGCTGTAGTTGGCAAATTCCTCTCCTCTGTAGTAATAATAGCTGCTGTTTATTGAACATCCCCTGTGGGGAAGGGATCATTCTTTTTATAAACTCTTTTTCTTTCTTCCAACAGTACATGAGGCAAAGGCTGTTGACCCATTCTATTGTTAATAAAACAAGTCCTAGGCCTGGGAATATACCCCAGTCAGTGAACTTCTTGCTGTACAGCATGAGGACCTGAGTTTAATTCCCAGAACCCATGTAAAAAAGCTGAGTGTAGCCAATACCACCCGTGTAGTCCCAGCACTGGCGGGGACGGGATAATCGAGGATCCTTAAGACTCTCTAGCAAGCCTGTCTACCTGAGGTACCAAGCTCCAGGTTCATGGAGATGCCTTCTCTCAGAAAATAAGGTAGACAGCAATTAAGGATGATATCTGAAGCCCATCTCTGGCCTCGACAAGTGCCTGCACACACACACACACACACACACACACACACACACACACACACTCCCTCACACACACACACACTCCTTCACACACACTCCTTCACACACACACATACACACACACATGCACACACACTTTCCAACTTTGAGCAAGGCAAGCACTTGCTCTAAAAGTCTATGATTCAACCCTTTTCTCATTGCAGACACTGTGCTGTTGATTCTGATGCTTAACTAAATGCACACTGATTACATGGAACTTAGCACTGACCTTCAGGGAGTGCCACAGGAGCAACGGGATCTCCATTAGGTCAGCCATGCTTTAGCTCATGACTGTTCTCCTGCAACTGCTCAGTACCTTCACTTCCTGTCTGTGATGTTTTTCCTCTTAGGAGGGGTGCTGTGTTCTTTATAAAACATGCTTTGTATCATCATATGTATTTTAAACATTTTATTATCATATATTAATTATACACAATAATGGGTTTCATTGTGACATTTACATACATGTGTATAATATACTTAGATCATATTCATCACCATCACTCTCTTCACTCCCTCCATTTCTGCTCATCCCCTTCTTCTTCTGAACTAGCTCCCTTATATGCTCATGTCCCCTTTTTGTTGAAGTCTCTGTGTGAGTCATTGAGAGGAGCACGGGCATCTTACTAGTGGCTGCTGTACTAGTGAAAATGTGTCTCTCTTCTCTAGTGACTATTAATTACCTCTAAATGAAATGCCTCAGGGGGTGGAGCAGGCATGATAAGCCCTTCCCCCCTCTCTGATGGGATGTTTTCGGATCTAGTCTTATGCAGATCCCAGAGTCATTGTGAGTTTGAGTCTACTTGTCTTGTCATACTCAGAAGGCTGTGTTCCACGGTAATCTACCCCATCCTGGGGCATGTACATTCTTTCCTTGATGTGTCCTAAGCCTTCGAAGGAGGGATATAGATGTCTTTTTATGCTGAGCTTTCAATAGTCCCTGATTCCTCTTATAGTCAGGAGTCTGTAGTTAATTCCCCAGCATAAAAAGAAGCTTCTCTGACCAAAGCTGAAAGCAGTGCTAGTCTATGTGTAAAAACACAGACATTCAGAAGGCTGTGTGACCTGTCCCCACTTTTTGTAAGATATTAAGTCTCTTAGCTTAGAGGCGTCACTATGTCATTGCTAGAAAACAAAGGGAGGAACAGACCTGCTCTAGAGTAACAACCATGCCAAGCATATGCAGGCCTAGAAAACAATGGGTGCGTTGAACACCTCAGCCAGGGACCCCTGGAAGGGTGGATGGAAAGGTACCGCCTGCTTCTTAGTGTTGTCTTCTGAGCATGCACAGTTGTCTGTGTAAAGAAAACTACAGGAGGAAGGGCCTCTAAAGGAGAATGGGATTCTAGATGTGGATTCATCTAGGAAACAAACTCTGGGCATGTCTGTGATGGAGTTTCTAGACTGAGTTCGATGAGATGGAAAGACCCACCCTAACTGTGGGCAACACCATCCCATTGGTATCTCAGTTACTGTTCTACTGATATGAAGAGACACCATGAACATGACAACTCCTACAAAAGGAAACGTTTAATTAGGGGCTTGCTTACAGTTTCAGGGGACAAGTTCATGACCATCATGGTGGAAAACAGATAGGCATGATCCTGAGGCAGTAGCTGAGAGCTCTCCACCCTCATGTGAAGCTAGAGAGAACACTGGGCCTGGCATAGGTTTCACCCCAGGGACACACCTACTCTGACAAGGCCACACTTCCTCCAGCGAGGCCACACCCCTCATCCTTTTCTAGCAGCTTCACTAACAGGACCAAGCCTTCAACGTATATGTCTGTGAGATCCATTCTCCCTCATAGGACCACACCTGAGTTTCAGGACTGAATAAAAGGTAGAAAATAAGCTGAGCACCAGCATTCATCTCTCCAGGCTCTCTGACGGAGGATACAACATGGCCAGCTACATGGCTCCTGCCGCCATGCCTTCCCCACGGGGTGGACTGGACTGCAACCCCTTCCAGTGAGTGTAAAAAGGTTCTCCATAACACTAATGGCTATGTGTGGGCCAGGCTCTCCTGGTGGTCTACAGACACATCATGTGTCTTACTTGCACTGGCAGCTCTGCTAACCTCAACAAATACAATAGGGAGGCTGGAGACATGGCGCAGAGGTTAAGAGCAGGGGCTGCTCTCCTGACTTCAATTCCCAGTAATCACATGGTGGCTCACAACCATCTATAGTGAGATCTGGTGCGCTCTTCTGGTATGCAGGCATACATGCAGACAGAACTCTGTGCACATAATAAACAAATAAATCTTTAAAAACACAGTAGGGAAATATCTGTGTAGTTAATGCATAGATGTAAACAATATCACATAGCCGGTGCAGTCTTAGCTTGTTTGAACTTGACTCTAGCCTCAAAGGAAATGTTCTTGCTGTTGCATCTCAGCATCTCCCCTATTTATCAACAGTAGGCAAGGGGTCAACCTTGGACCTCATCAACGCTTTGAAAAATCCAAGTAGAAGCTCCAGTAGATGGGTTAAAAAATGTTTAAAGCTGTCTGTTTTCAGGGTCCTTTCAAAAAGAAGAATCAGTAAAAAAAATAAATAAAAATAAAAAAATAGAATAATTCAAGGCAACAGGAAAACATAGACTGGGCATTTAGTTTTGATGAGTCTAACTTGTCCCATTCTGAACATGTTTCATAGCGCAGGGGTTAAGACCCCACACTGTAGAACCAGACTGTCTAGGTTTTGAAATTTAAAGGTTGTACACCTTTTTCCACCACCATTGTCGTCTGACAGAAAGAGCTCATCGTGCCTACCTTCTGAGGTATGTGTAGGAACTGACCTAACACAGAAGGCTGTGGGGCAGACTGACACAGTAAACAGTAATTTTAAATGTTGCTGTATTAATTTTTGACAGTGTCGTGCTTATATTCAATGTGTTGGTTAGTAGATTCACCCATGTCCCTCTGTATTCCTTCCTTTCCTTCCCTTTCCCTTCCTTCTCCCTTCCCTTTTTCTGTTCCCTTTTTCCCTTCCTTTTTGCTTCCCTCTCCCCTCTCTCTTCCCTTTCCCTTCCCTTCCCTTTCCCTCCCCTCCCCTCCCCTCCCCTCCCCTCCCTTCCTTTCCTTTCCTTTCCTTTTTCCTTTCCTGCACTTACTTTTTTCAAACTAGTTTCTCAGTGGGCTCACCATTAAATGATATGACACACCTCCTTCTATAATAATTAATGATGAAGATGAACATGACTTCCTTGGCACATTCTCTATTTAGGATAGAATGTTGAACCTTGATATGGAGTGACCATTGCAATCTTGAACTCTTGTAATTTTTTTAATGACTGTACCTTTATGTATTGCCCTCACACAAATGAGAGACACCCCAATGTGGTCTTCTGTTCATATATGAAGAGCTTGCTCTCTCTTTTTCTATCTCATCTATCGATCTATCTATCTATCCATCTATCTATCTCTCTATCTATCATCTATCTAGCTATCATCTATGTATCTATCTAGTTATCTAATCATCTGTCTGTCTCTCTCCCTCCCTACCTCCTTCTCCTCATTTCATGTATCAGTACCTTCCTGAATAACCATAAAAAGGAATGAATAATCATTCCTGAATATACCAGCTCTCACTCTCGCTGGAGGCCTGCTTTGCCCTTCTGTAATAGCATGTTGGCCAGAATCCAAGATACTACTTCATGGTCATGAAGGGTTTGTTGAAGGAGGCAGAACCAAAATTTCAGTTTCACTGCTAAAAGGCTTCCTCTTCATTAATTTATTCTTTGATGTTACTGATTCCCATGTCTTCAACCTGAATATCTTAACATTGAAGCAAGTAGTAACTATTAGTCCCTCAGATTTCATGGACACATTTTCAGAGCCCAGTGGTTCCAAGGAGTACTACTGTATGCTAGAAACTAACATCTGGGCATGTTGATGGGTCCTGTGGTACTGGGAAGCAGGGCAGACATTTCCTGTGCTTCTGCCTCAGAGCCACCCACCATGTGTACTTTGATGAGTTTCAGGGCACTAAAACAGAGAGTTTGACACCATTCTATAGAGAAGCTCTTGGTATCTTGGCCATGAGTTCGGTGCAGATTATATGTACTCTGACTTCAAGGGAATAATTGGACTTTGCTTCATTTTTAATTTTAGCAGGAATGCCTCAGTGCTCCAGAAAGCCCATCCATTGTTTTTGTGGCTCTCGCTGTATTTCTCAGCAGCAGACATCTAGGAGTATCTCTATTTGTAGATATTGCCTTGGTGGTGCTTCTGCCTTCCAGTATGTGATCATATTATGTTTTGTGGAGAACTGATGTTTGAGCATTTTTCTATGGAAAAATCATGCTTCATATAATAAACTCTATTTGTGTATGTATTTTATATAGAATATATATGTGATAAAATACATGTGCATATAGTATATATATAATTTCTACTATATACACATACCAGATATGTAATAAATAGTTTTATAGTATAAACAATATATACAGTTTCCTATAAAAAGCATGTTTCTATGATGAGCAACATATGTATACATATATTTTATATAATGTATGTACAGTATATTTAGTACATGTACATATAGTATAATATCTAGCATATACATAAACTAGATGTTTATTGTGTATAGTATTATTGGATAAACTGTACAACTGTATAGTTTTTCATGTGGAAAGCATTTTTCCTTGAAGAAGTGTGCATGTGTATGTATTCACTTTATGGGAATTCGTGCACTGTATTTTTTAATTAACATTCCACTATGGGCTGAGGTGATAGGTAAATCAGTAAAGTGTTTCAGGACCCATAGAATAGAGCAGGCCCTCACTTGTAAGCTTAGTACTGGGAAAGGAGGGTCCTGTGGATCTTTGGTGCTCACTGGCCAGCCAGACTAGCCTACTTGGTAAGCTCCAGGCCCATGAGAGACCCTGCCTCAAAAGATGTCACTCTCCTCTAGCATCTATGTGCACATAAACATGCTTCGCTAGCACAGACACATGCACACACACATGCACGCATCAGTGTCTTGAAGGAGAGCAAGGCCACTCCCAAAGTTGATGACTTGCTGAGATGACTCACAGGACACAGTGATGTAGCTCAAGGTTAGGTGACATCGCAGTGTAAGGGCTCAGAAGGAAATGAGCACAGGAGGCGATGCCCAGTGAGAGACCGGGGAAGACCAGCTCCCGAGGGAACTCCTCTGGGAGAGTCAAAGAGGGTGTACCTGACTCCCTAGCAATGTCTGGTAGCAAAATGTGTGAAATGTCTCTCGCAAGACTCACAGTCTTGTATTATAGGGCTGGTCCTGTAGAAATCCTGTTCTGGACACACACCAAAATCCAGGACTTTAAGAAAGCAGCCGTTTAGGCTGAAATGTATTGTCCAAACTATATACGTGCTTTCTGCCAGTTTTCCTGGCAGGAATTCCTCTCACCGTTCACATGCTAGCCAACAGTATCCTTGCAGGTGAGACATCCTTCCCTGTCCTCCACACGTCTGTACAAGAGTATACTCACAAATAGGCATGCACATTTACCCATTCTCATATAGCACATAGATGTAGCACACACATACACTGAACACACACATGCAAGCAAATAGAAAAGTCCAATAGTCTAATTTGGTGTTATTGGTTAGCTATAACAGAATAGAATAGAACTTCGACAGTTACCAAGCACAATATGCAGGACAACAGGTGTGTTATTTAATTGTTTTCTCATCATGGTGCATATTTCACACCCCATAAATCCCAAATGAAATACCAAAAGAATGCATCAAATTAAATGCTTCAGAGAGTTAAAGGATTTATGCTACTTAGGGTGGAGAGAATACACTGGAGTCTGCAGAAGGAATGGCAGCTCTGTGGTTATTAACACTCCTGAATATGTACTGCTTATCTTTGCTTTAAAAACTGACACCCCAGATGACAGGAATAATGATACAAGTCTGTAATCTCAGCACTGGAGAGGCAGAGTCAGGAGGACAGATGCAGGTTCAGGGGCCACTTGAGTTCAGGCCGCACCCAGAGGCACGCACATACATATGTACACACACATTCAGCCTACCGAGATTTCCTCCAGATCCAGGAGAGTTAAGAAGCCACACATGGATTTTACAAAGGGAAGAAACTAGTGACCATAGTGAGCAGCTGAAATCTCTGTACATGTAGGATTAATTATTGATGTTCTAGGATTTGGGACTTGTTTGTTTGTTTTTATTTGAAACAGGGTCTTGAGTCCAAACTGACCAAACTGATTTTGGACTCCATAGAGAGCCATAAATGATTCCTGATCCCTCATCCTCCGCAGGAATGCTGGGATGACAGGCGGTGTCCCTGTTTTGTTATGGGGTGCTGGTAATTGAGCCCAGGGCTTCCTGAATGCTAGGCAAGCACTCACACTGAGCCACAGCTTACTTGGGTTTTATTGTTTTTGTCTTCTCTGAATTGGATATGGCGCCCTGTAAGAGCAAGGAGGAGGTCAGCTCCTTACACTGGCCTCATCAGCATTGGTAATTACTCCTGCAGTCGGGGTTCCCTTAATTACTCCTGCAGTCGGGGTTCCCGCCTCGCTGCTCCTCCAGTCATGGGGACACCACTCAGGTCCTATTAGGTGAGTTTAAGCGCACAAGTGTGTCATGTAAGGTGTTTATGTCCATCTACTACAAAAATGACTCCTTCCTTTTACATTTTTATCCTCGTTTTTAATGTGGACGTGTGTCTTGACTGCATGGATGCCTGTACCACACACCTGCAGAATCCATGGAGGCAGAGGAAACTGTCAGACCTTCTGGAAATGGAGTTGAGTCACCTCGTGGGAGCTGGGACTGGAAGCTAAGTCTTCTGGAAGAACAACCAGTCCTTTTAACCCCCGTGTCCTAGAACCAGCTCCTTTGCTGATATAAATCCCCGTGATTTGCAGCTCCCATGTAGCTGAGATAAGCACCAGAGGCACATGAAGCAGCTAGTCAAGAGTCTGACCTCTTTGTGCTGAGTTCTGCTCATATCTCCCTCCCACACGGCACACCATGCCACAGTGCTATGATGCTGCTCCCGTAGGGGCTTGTGGACATGCGTGCAGTACCCAATGGATTCCTGTGATCTTGCTGGGGATGTGGACAACAGTACTCACGTGTGTCTTTTTGTGTGTCTACACACACACACACACATATATGTTCGTATATGTGTATACATTTTCACACATATATGGTACATGTGTGCTCACTTGCGTAAGGGAGTACGCAACGCTGGCCTTAGATGCCTTCCTCCGTCTGTCTCCACTTTGCTTCCTGAGACAGGGTCTCTCACCTGTCTAGCTAGCCTACTGCTCCAGAATCTCCTGTGTGACTCCAGCGTGCTGGGCTTACAGGTGGCCAACATGCCTGCTAGGCTTTCACATGTGTTATGAGGATCTGAACTCAGGGTCTCATGCTTACACAGCAAGCATTTCACCCTCTTAGCCACCACCCTGGGCTTGTGAACCTGCTATATTTAGTGATGAAAGCAACACTTAATGTAGCAGAAGTATAGCTGTTCCATCTTTCTCTTCAGGGCAGATGTGACATCCTAGAACTATGTCATTAACGAGGCTTGTCATAAACCACTCCATTCCTCATTACCATGCATTAAATGATTGCAGATGGTCATCTCAGAAGTTCATATTAAATTGGCTTACCTTGAACACGCTATGTCTCATTAGCCACTTGCCTATGTAGAGACACAGGAAAGAAGGTAATTTGTCTATGTCCCATGGGCAGTACAAGGACAGCGATAACACTATGAATTAAAGACCACTTAACCGTACCCAAGGTAGAGAAAGTTGGCTTTAGGTAGAATCCTGTGTGAGACTCCATATGTCTCTTGAACATTTCCTCACACTGACATTTCAAGTTCCCTCAGTCAGAACAGGGTGCTGTGCCCACCCCCACTCCCTTGGTGACAAACAGACACAAAGCTATAAGAGTTTAGTTCTTGGCCATACTGCGTGGATTCAGTAAGTCAGCAGGAGCGTATTGTACATTCTACACACTCAAGAAGCCAGACTGACAAGCCCTGTAACATCTCACGCACGGCAGGTCAATAAACAGGAGATAGAGAACAACAGGCCAGGGTGGACATGGGAGGATATCATCTCAATATTGAAAATACTTTAGACTGAAACATTTGACTCACACCAAAGTTGCCATGTTTTGGGGAGAAAGAGTCATATTCAATAAGCAGCATTAATGACTTAGTTAATACCCTTCTTTCTTCTTCAGAGTCTAGAGAGCAAATATATTCTTTCCTCCACTTTCCTTTCTTCTAAGGAATATTCCCATAGTCTTGGTTCTGGTCTAGAAGACCTAAATGCAACTCCTCCAAGGGAATTCATGGGAGAGTTTTGGCTTTGCTGATTGAGTGAAAACAGGCATGGTGACAGATGATTGATTCTTCTTCTAAACTGGGTAAAAATAATAAAGGCTGTTCAACAGCCATCTTAAAATGAGTTCCATGACGGCCATCTTGGAATGAGCCATATATCAGCTATCTTGGAATGAATAGTTCACCAGCTATCTTGGTATGAGCTGTCAGGCAACCATGTTAGAATAAACCCACAAAGTATGTCAGAATAGAGAGCTTGGAGGATAGATGTCTCAGTTGGTTAAGTAATTTCTAATAACAGGTTTCAGGGCGGGGAAAGAGGGAGAGAAAGAGAGAGAGAGAGCAAGAGAGAATGAGAGAGAGAATATTCTGTTAAAGTTTCTCAATATATTCCTAATGGTCACTTCATCCAGCTGAGGAAAATAGTCAAAAGTGTCTTCTATAGTATTTTTCTTCTGTGTTCTTATAAATGGAAAAAGCATTCTCCAAAAAGAACATTTAATAAGAGCGTAAAGTTTCTTTTCTTTGATTTAAAAAATACTGTCTTGGCTTCAATTCTTATTGGGGTACCTGAAATGTTTATAGAATACAATCTGTTGGAAATAAAATGAAGGGAGATGAGAGATTATACGTGACTCTGGAAACGATATAAAGCCTCGTAGCAACCTCTGAGAATATCTCCCCTGCTGGCAATTTTATAGAACGTCTCTTGAGTTTTTCAAAATGCAAAACTCTTTTGAACAGATAACTTTGGAGACTTGGGAAACAACTCACGCAGTAAATGCCTGCTCACATGGAAACAGCTATGCACGATGGCACAGGCTTGTAATCCCAGTGCAGGGAGAGAGACAGGCAGTTCTCTAGTGCTTGTTGGGTAGCCATCTTAGACCACTCAGAAAATTCCAGGCTTGTGAGAGACTGTGTCTCAAAAAAAAAAAATAGATGGTGTCTGAAGAATGACACCTAAAAATGTTCTCTACCTCCTACACACACACACACACACACACACACACACACACACACACACATACACACACTCACTCACACCAATAAAATAAGCAAATAAGAAGCTAAACAAAATTTTAAAAGAGACCTTTCAGTTGGCAGATTCAGGCTTCTTCCTGGGGATAGAGAAGCATATCCACCCTTGTGAGGTAGGTGTTGTGAGCGTCTACCCTGACATTGGGCAGCCAGAATGACCTCTGTCACTCTGTCCCTTTGTACTTTTTCATCTGCCTTTGCCACCTGCATGCCTTCTTTGAATTTTTAAGAGAGTGAATGAATGGCATTTCAAAACCTCTGATGAGCAAGTCTCTTTAAAAGCCCCATGGACCTCTTGCTCACTTCTGTGCATGCTCCTTGGAAGGACGGCTCTCCACTCTGTGACCACGTATTGATCGCTCATATCCTTCTCCAGTCCATCTCTGCTTTACTTCCTGCGGGCAAAGGGTGAGAGGTACATAATGGTATTAATTTTCCAGACATCTGCACATGTATAAATGGCCTCTTGAAGGCTGCACACAGTTTCTCTGTGAGCCCACCACAGGGCTAAAATGCCATTAAGCTATAGATTGCAACAATAGATAACAATCGTAGCTGTAGTGCTCACCTTAGCAAGAAAAAGAAAGCCAATTTATTTCAGCAGAGATTCACACTAATGCCCGCTCCTACCCGGCCAGAACCAGTGCCTCTGGGTTTTAGAGGTAAATGGTAGGTCTTGGGCTTGCTGAGTCTGCCCAGACACTCAGGAAATCAGTGGCACAGTAGAAGGGCTCCGATGTAACAAGAAATGGACGATTGAAGAAGACAAGGAATTGGAATATGTAACCACATTATTTTAAAGTCATGTACTTTTTTATAACAACAACAAAAAAATCATATGTTAGTTTCATCTGAATGATGTGTGGGGCTGGGGTTAGTGTGCACCAGGCCTCTGGAGGCCAGATGAGGCCTCAGATCCCCCTGAGCTGGAATGATGGACTCTGTGAGCTACCTGCTGTGAGTGCTGGGAACTGAGCTTGGGTTCTCTCCAAGTGTTCTAAATTTCTGAGCCGTCTTTCCAGCTTCTGTGTGATGCAGCACGTGGCATGTGTGTGTTCCTGTGTGTCTTTGTGTGAGTGTATTCCACTGAGCACTTGCAGAGGTCGGAGGACAGCTTGGGTTAGCCACTTGTCTCCTACCACCTTGTGAGGCCTGGGAATTCAAATCACATTGTCAGGCTGGATGGCAAGTGCCTTTGGCTAAGCTATCTGTAGTTCTGGCCTAAGCTGGAAGATGAATGTCTGACACTCTTTTAGTTTGTTTTGAGGCATGGTCTCACTATGCATTCTAGCCTGGCTTTGAACTTTTAATTCCTCCCCAAGTGCTAGGATTATAGGCATGTACCAAGATACCAGGCAACATAGTTTCTGATAATTATGTATATATATAGCATTGAGACATGTTTTCAAAGGTAGTATGGTAATGTGTCGAGGTTTCCTGCTGGAGACAAAGTCACAGGTCTACACAACTATAGTTTGATGTGTATGCACATTACTGAAGGATATGCTTCATTTTTCTTCAGTTTTACTAAAACTGAAGATGCTTTCCAGTTCACAGATGCACTGGAGTCTAGGCTTGAGCCACAGATCTCATATGTCTCAGAGGGGCTCAGGAGATGACTCTGCAGGAAAAGTACCTGCTGCACATGCGTGGTACTGGTCAGGGTTCTCTAGAGTAGCAGAACTTCCATAATGAATCACTGTATTTATATACAAGGGGGATTTATTGGAATGGCTTACAGGCCTCAGTCCAGCAATTCAAACAATGGCAGGCTGTGAACAGAAAATGGAAGGATTCTTGATGCTTGATCCATGAGGCTGAATGTCTCAGCTGGTCTTCTGTATACACTGAAATCCCAAAGGAATAGGCTCCAAAGGAGTAGGCTCTAATGCCAGTGAGGGGCTGGACTGGCCAGCAAGGCAAGGGCAAGCAGGCAAAAGCAAAAGCTTTCTTCTTCTATGTCCATATATAGGCTTCCTGTAGACAGTGTGACCCAGATTAATAGTGTCTTTTCCCAGCTCAGAAAATCTGGATTAAAGGCATATCTTCCTATTTCAAAAATCTGGATTAGAAGCAGAGCTTTCTACTTCAAATTAAGCAAAAATTCCTCGCAGTGTGCCCTGCACCTCATGGATTTTAGTCAATTGCAGACATAATTCAAGTTGGCAACCAACAGTAGCCATCTAGCTTGGGCACTAGCTTGAGTTCATATCCCCAGAACCCATAAACTCTGGGTGCATATGGTGGCCTGCCTGAACGCCCCTCCCAGGAAGTGTGGACTGGGGGTCACTGGAACAGGGCAATGCTGAATTCAAGTGAGAGACCCTGCCTCAGTGTTTAAGGTGGAGAGCTATTGAGAAGATGTCTGACATCACCTCTGGTCTCCACATGCATGCGTACTCATGTGACTTTAACATACATACATATATGCATATATATATATACATATATGTGTGTGTGTTTGTCTGTGCTCCTTCATATGTTGGTACACACATATACATGCATGCATACATACATACACATTAAAAATAAGGAACTACTGATAATCCATATTATTTTTTCTTAGAAATCATAAATCTGTGGAGGCACAGGATCAATATTTGTACCATGTCAACAATACACTGGTTTATATAACCTTTAGAAAAGCTTTTGATTGGATAAGCTGCATAGTTGATGTTGCCCTGGCCATGTCTTCATCTTCATAGATTGTAGATTTTTACTTGTGTTCCCAGGCAAAGGCACAGATGACATGAAGACACCATTACTTTTCCTTGGCTCTCTTATCATCCATCAGTTGTTGGGTGTGATAGTTTGAATAACATGCCCTCCCCTACAGCCCTGTAAGCCTCAAGCACTTGAGTATTTGGTTCCCACTTGTTGACTGGGAAGATTAGGAGGTGTGGCCTAAGTATGTCACTGGTGATGGGCCTTGAGGTTTCAAAAGACTCTTGCCATTTGGAGTGTGCTCTTTATACTTCCTGTTTGTGAGATGAGGGCTCTTAGTGGCTGCTCCAGCCCCCTCACCTGCTACTCCTTCTCCCCCATCATGGACCCTAAATGAAACCTTTCTTCTGTGAGTGGTCTTGGTCACGGGGTTTTATCACAGTGATAGACAAGAGCAGCCGTGGAGGCTGGCTTATCTTCCTCTGTGCTGAGCTAGCTTGCAGTAGCGGGCCCTGGGAAGTGTACACTTCTGGTAAGGATCAGCATGTGGACAACCCCTCTTCTTATTATTTTAAGCCTTGTGTGTGCTGTGTGTGCATGTGTGTGCATGTGTTTGCCTGTGGACATCTTGTTCACCATTATGCACACTGGGAAACACTCTGGGGATTCTCTTATATTCAGCCCCCTTCTCCCTGTAGGTACACTGGGGGTGCAGTCATGTGTACTGTGGCTGGCTCTTGTGTGGGTTCTGGGATCTGAACTCAGGTTGTCAGGCTTGTGCAACACACCCTTTACCGATGGAGTCACCTATCCAGCCCAGTACATGCCTGTCTCAGATTTGATTAAGCAAAAGTACATAATGTCATTTCCATGAAAGAATATGCCATGCTTTGAGCATACCCACAACCCCCTGTGCCCTCGCTCTCTCAATCCTGCTCCTCCGTTAGTCCCCTTTATTCCTCTGGACCACATTCTTCCATGTTCATGTCCTTCATGGTTTATCAGTGTAAAACCGAGACTCTGTGATACTGGTCTCTCTGAGACTGACTTAGTTCACTTAACGTGATGTTTTTCCTCCAGCCTCATTCATTTTCCAGGACAAGACATATGTTCATTCTTCTTTGTGGTTGGAAACTGTTCTAGTATGTGTATATGTGTGTATGAGTGTAATGTCTGTGCAAACGTGTGTATCTGTGCAAATATGTGCAGGTTTGTGTGTGTGTGCGCATGATGTGTGTTTTTCTTATCCATTCCTCTGTTGTTGTCACACAGGCTGGTTTTTAGCTTTTGTACACAGTGAAGCAATAAACAGGGATGTGCAAGTATTTCTGACATTCTGACTTGGGAGTCTTTTAGGTAAATAGCTAGTTATGGTATTGTTGGGCCATGTGGTAGGTCCAGGCTCCCCCAAATGCTACACAATTTGGCATCTCCTTTTTTCAATCTGATACCTAAAATTCTCTGAAAGGAAAGGAAAAATGGTTTCACAGAGGCATGTGACCATTTCTCTTAGGATTCAACATTGTTTCTCCCAGGGAACATCATTTTAAAGGAGAATAAGTTCAAATTAACCTCTATATAAATGTAATTATCTGAGAATCTCTTAAGACTTGAGAGAGTGAGATTTAAAGCCAGGAAAACTTCTTATTTCTTGTAACAGACTAAAGGAGCTGATTTCACTTGTCCCATTACATGGTGATAAAGCAGTGTTTGATAGCAGCAGCCCATGTGATAAAATGATTATGGCAGCAGAGAGTGAGAATCTAATAAGGGAATTGATCTGCAGATTCCAATTCTGTAAGAGCCATCATCGATCAGCATAAATGTCAATAATGAGATCATATCAAGAGCTACCTAAATCCTTCACAGGATTCCAGAGTCTGGCAACAGAGTCAAGAAGTAAATGTGAAATGGAATGTAAAACTCTCACAATCGCTCCCACTGACTGATGGCAGGCTCCAGGGCAGCCCAGTGCTACAGGACACAGTCCATCATGGTCCTGGAGAAAATGACTGGAAAAGAAGTTATCAAACTATTTTCATATGTTAAGATGTGTACTACCAGTATTGTTTGAAAACAGAATAACTATAATTTTATAATACGCAATAATTATGGATAGACACTGTGGTTCAAGGAGAGGGACAGAAAGAAGCTAATGTCCCTAGATATTTGTGTGTGAGTTGCCATGTTTGCACAGTGCTGCGACAAGGGAAAATACCACTTCTCAGAGACAGGTCAGGAAAGATTATAGAGTAGCATGCTTGAGTTTTCATTTATCATTTTTTCTTTTTAAGATTTATGTATTTATTCATTCATTCATGTATCTATTTATCTGTGCATATGTGCTAAGGAGTGTATGAGCATATGTGTGAGGTTATATGCACCTGTGTGCATGCAAAGAAGCCAGAAGAGGAAATTGGGTGCCTTTTTTTCTTCAGTTTTCACCTATTCGTTTGAGTCAGGGTCTCTCTTTAAACCTCGGGCTTGCATTTTTTTTTCATCTAGGCTGGAAGACAGCAGGTCCCAGAAACCCTCCTGCCTAGGAACTAAAATTACAGCCATGTACAGGATGACCAGCTCAGTATGTGGATTGTGGGATCTGAATTCAGTTCTCATCACTGTGAATCAAATGCTTTTAGCCATCCAAACCATCTCTCCATTCTTTCATTTATCATTTTATGCCTTGACTAACAGCTTGTCCTAACGCTGTCATGTTTAGGATCACAGGTAGTCAGAAAAGTGTCTCCACACTTCAGGATCAGGAAAATGGGGGATGGGGGCATCAACGCACGTGGAGCTGCTAAGGAACAAGGCTGGGAGATGACTCGGTTGATAAAGTGCTTGCAAGCATGAAGCCCTAAGTTTAGCACCACCTATTTAAAATAAATAAATAAATCCAGGTGAAATGCATTTGTAATCCCAGAGCTGGAGAGGCAGAAACAATACTAAGAAGAAGAAGACTCTTAGTATTTGTTGGCCAAATACTCCTAGTCTCCTCAGCAAGCTCCAGGTCAATGAGAGATACTGTTTCAAAAATCAAAATGGATAGTGTCTTAAATACTTGAGTTTGTCCTCTGGCCTCTGGGTGCACTAAAACATACATCCATGTGCACTTGAGCACACAAATGTACTTTCACACACACATAAACACATATGCACGGACACTCATACATGCATGCTTTATGGACGCAGAGAGAAAAGTGAATGTGCACACTGGCGATGGCCATTTCCATGGGGCACATCTTGGCATTCAGTCAGTGTTTGCTGTTAATGGCTTCTCCCATCATTGCGGTCTGAGAAGCAGTGTTATGCAGGACATGTATGGACAGCCCCCTCTGGAGACAGGAAAGGAAATATATTAAAATAGGTAGGGGCTTAGAGCAGGCCATTCCTGACATTTTGATAGTAAAGCAGCTGTGACTTAGAAGTACTGCTTTAGGGACTGAAGAAATGGCTCCATTGGTAACACACATACAACGATTCCATGAAGACCAGCGTATGAATCCCCAGAACCTGTGTAAAGCAAGGCACAGAGCATGCATGTCAGGGAGGTGGGGACAGAAGAATCCTTGGAAACTCGCAGGCAAGTCTGGAGAATGCCATGGTGACCAAACAGAGCCTGCCTCAAACAACGTGAAAGGCATGGGCCAACACCCAAAGTTGGCCTCTGACTTCCACATGCATTCTGTGGCATGCATTTGCACATACGCATACTAATGAATGTGCACACACTCATTCACACAAAAATATCTTACATACTGCCTTTTTCTTCTTCCCTTGCGGTCACATGTGTTTCAGCTCAACTGGACACCCTGCCAGTGACCTCACCCTTTCTAAAGTTTTCCACTAAAAGAATGAGTCTTTTATTGGATGTTTATTAGGTGTTTTTCTATTAGGAAACTGTTTGGGGTCTTCTTTTATATGTGCAGTAGAGGACATTCATCTAACTCTGAAACTAATTGAAGGTAAACAGGATTTTAAAATGAAGCAGGCTGCTCTGCTTCTGCAGACATTGGGTTTGGGGGTGACTCAGCTGGTAATGTGCTTGGCCTGCAAGCATGAGAACGCGAATCTAGATCTGCAATGCCAACATGAAAGCTGCCCACAGTGCTGCCTAACTCCTCTAGCTTTGGATCGCAGAAACAGGTTTATGGAGCCATGTCTACGGCTCAGTTGGTATAAAGCTGCTGTAGCACACAGGGTCCCGCGTTTGAGCCCCAGCACACAGAAAGCAGGCATGATGGCATGCTTGCAGTCCTAGAACTGGCAATATAGAAGAAGCAGGAGAATCAAGAGTTCAACTCTTAATCAGTTGCATGTTGAGACTGAGTGTAGTCTGGGATAGATGGAACTATTTCTTGACAAACTAAAACCCAAAATAAACTTATGGAAAGAAATTTGCTTTCTCACATCAAATAGCTTAAAATTACTATATATATATATATATATATGAGACATCTTAGGCTTCTGGAATCATTAGCATGGAGCAATCAAGGACAAATATTGATAAGCTTTACCACGCAGACTGAGACAAAACGCCGTTGTCTTTAACCCAGCTGATTGTCAGCAAGGGTTCAAAGCGGAGCCTCAATTTTATCACCTTAATTACTTCTTGGGAATTTTAATTTCTCATAGTTGTTAAAATAAGTCTGAGAGCAGTTTATTTTCTCTCTGGGCTCATTTCTTTGTAATAGTTATTTATAGATCCATAACCAATTCCTTTGAAAAATAAGAACTCACTTTCAGCAGACTCTGAGGCTGGAAATGCTGCCCATGATACAGAATGAAAGAAGAGCTCAGAGAAAGATTACTGTGCATCTTTGAGGAAAGTTTTCATCAAAGCAGTTTATGAAAATTAATAAATCTTTGGGGATTTGTGAGTATGGAATAATTTTAGGATTATGGTAGCCAGCAACTGTCTCGAAGAAAATTCAGAGATTATGTTATTTATATTTATGCATCGAATATCTACTTAATACTTCAGGATTTCCACCATAGGGGATTAGGAATTTCCCTTTTGACCTTCCCCCATGGCTGGTTCACAAACACAGTGTTTACTAACTCCTCCAGGCCAGCGTGATGGGAATTAAGTGCAATGTACTTGTAGACACTAAAGGAAAGCCGTGGAGCCGGTTTATGTCTTGGAAGATCAGTGTGTTTGCTGAATTTGTGTGGATGGAAATTTGTGTGTAAGACCGTGTTGGTGGGTTATGTGTGCTCATGTGTAGGGAGTGTATGTACTGACGCAGGTCTATGTAGAGGCCAGAGGTCAGTGTCCAGGGTTTTCCTCACTGACTGTCCTCTTTAATGTTTTTGAGACAGAGTTCTCACGGACCCTGGAACTCATCAATTTGATTAAATTGGCTGCCCATTGGGCTACAGGATTCCTCCTTCTCCTTCTCCTTGTCTTCACCTTCCTTCCCTTCTGCTCTCTACTCTTCCTCCTCCTCTCCCTCCTCCACTTTGTCTTCTTTCTCATTCACTCCCGCCTTCTAGGGTTACAGGTTTGTGCTGCTGTGCAAACTTGGGTGCTAGAGATATGAACTAGTGCCCTGATGCTTGTCCAGCAAGTCCTTCCCCGTGGAATCATCTACAACTCCTTTTCTCTCAGGCAGGCTTCTGTAGCATCATGTTCTTCAACATCACCAACATGCATTTGTTCCACTGATGTCATGGTGGAATTACTGGAAAGAGGGTTAGCTGGGAAACCCAGGGCAATCTGAACAGAAAGCCTGGCGTCCTTTTCTGTCTCAGTTTCTCCTAATAAGCCTAAAAAATTACAAATTTGAAATTTAAATATAGAATCTATTTTGCGAATAATAAAAATCAATCCATTCGACTTGAGTCCTACACAGTGCTTAGAAGCTGCCTTTTGCCAAGAAATGATTTAGCCTCCTGAAACATATTTCACAGCTAATCCTTTAATGCCTGTTTTACATATTACCCTTCCCACTGCTAATACTGAACAGTATTGTATGCAAGTAATTCCATGCCCTATATTTCAAATTGCTATTAGGACGCCACATAAATAACAATTTTCAACTGCTTGTTTATAATATTGTAAAGCATTTCTTACCGTGCGGGTAAAGGAACAGTGGATTTTAAAAATTACCTTGGGGACAAAGCTGCAGGAAAGCTGTGGTGCCAACTGTCACTAACAGCATCTACAAGAAAAATGGAAGTCGGGTTTGAAAACCTGATCATGACCAACTTACTGTGCATCACTAAGAGAAGCGAGAGAATGGGCTTCACTGAGCATTTAGCCAGTACGGCTGTGTGTGGCACACACCTGTGCAGACACTGGGAGATGATGGGAACTCAGCAGTTAATCCCACCTGTTAAAAAGGGACTGTCTCCCCCTCCTCTTCATTCTTTCCTTCTCTTTCTCCCCCTCTTCCTCCTCTTTCTCTTATCTGCCCTTTTCTGTCTTCTCTTTTTGATGGCATTTCATTTTTAGCCAACAAAATCTTACTGATTTCTGTACATGTACTCATGTGATATTTTTATACATGGACACATTGTGCGGTGTTTAAACCGGAGGAGGCCTGTCTATCTCCTCAAACCTGTCTCACATCTCTGTTGAAAGCATTTGAAGCTTGTTCTTTCAGGTGTGGAAGAGGCAGCAGAGCACACTGCCTTCTTCTCTTGAGCTAGACTTAACACCCTCAATCAGCCTCTGTACTTTTGGTGTCCAGATTCTCAGCACATGGTTGATACATAAGACCCTTTTCCATTCTCACCTGACTTTAGAGTGTACGTCTTCATGTAGCTCAAGCACAACTGAAGACCGAGGGTTGTACCCTTTGCCCCTCTTTTAAGGAACAAACATAGCAAGAGGGAGTAAATGTTAGACAAATGCCTAGCACAATCCCTGTGAAGTCTCGTCTTCTAGACCAGTGGCTCGCAACCTGTGGGTCTCAGCCCAGATATTTACATTATGATTGATAACCATAGCAAAAATACTGTCATGAAGTAGCAATGAGATAATTTTATGGTTGGGGGGGGGTCACCTCGACACGAAGAACTGTAATAAAGGGTTACAGCATTAGGAAAGTTGAGAACCACTGTTACAGAACTTTTATTTGATATGTAGAGGTAAGGCTAATACAAAGCCATAGCCAGGTTCATTATCAGGGGAGCAGTTGATATTGATAATGAGTATTTAGGAGAGTAATTGAGTCATGTCCCAGCTCTTTCACTGTACTTGTTCAGTGTGTGACCTAACACAGGGCTTTGTCCTCCGCAGTACTTCCCCACATTCACATCCCCAAACTCACCTCCGTGGCCTTGCTGTGGTTCTTTGCAGAGAATGTCAGGATGCCACTCACCTTTGAATGTGGACATGGACTTGCCTAGTCAGCCCTTCCTTTTGTCTTCCAGCCTCGGAAAGGTCTAGCTATGCCTATGCCCCCAATTCTTGTTGATATTTTCACTTGAGGCCTGGGTGTGTAGCTCAGTTGGTAGAGTGTCTAGCATGCACAAAGCCTCGCTTTCAATCACCTGGACTGCGTAACTGGATGTGGTGGCACACACATGCCTCCTGTACTAGGATAGGACTCGGGGCTTGGAGACAGGAAGATCAGAAGTTCAAAGTCATCCTCAGATACACACTAAGGTAAACCAATATGTAAGATCCTGTCTCAATAAAAAAAAAAAAAAAAAAGCTAATGAATGTATAATTGGGACATTTGGGAGGCAATTACGAGGGGTGGTTAGACCCTCATGGCTGGCTGGATGCCTGTTAAATGAGGCCGTAAGCAGTGGCCTCCTCCTCTGTCTCAGAGGATTACAACAGGAAAGTGCCCATGTGGACCAGGAGGCAGCTCAACCCAACACTTTAATCTTGGTGTGATTAAATTGTGTGGCCTACAGAATTAACTTTATTTTAGTTATAAACCACTTGAGGTATGATGCTGCCTTGTAGCCACTGAAATAGCTACCTTGTTTGATAAGCATTTCAGTTCTTTAATTTGTTTCTTTTTTAATTTTATACACATGTACAAGGAAGTATGATTATTTCCATGCCTCATATCCCCACTCAAGCTTCCTCTCATATCTCTCCTAGCATGTCTCCCTACCAACCTCCTACCTCTTTCTTTATAACTCACTCCAAATAGTGCTCTCCATGAGTGCCTGGGTAAAGCATGGAAACATTTGGTGGCCATGCCCTCGAAGCAGAACGATCTCCTTCCCCGCTGTTAGCATTTGGTGGGCGAGGATCTTCCTCCAGTAAGAGGTGGGGCCTGAGAAAGCACCTCTCTCATCACTGTCAGGATCTTGGCTGGCTTTCCCTTGTTCTTGTTAAGTCTCAGCTAAGCTAATGCTTAACTATGACTGCTGAGAGAAGAGCTCTCAAGAAGCCCATGCTGAGGCTTCCTGTCACCCACTGCCCTGTGAGGAGCTAGTCAGGGTGTCCTTCCATGAGCCCAGGTGCCAGGGACCATGTTATCCATGTGCATGGGGAGTGAAGCCTGGGTGAAACCATCTAGGGGTACAAAATGTGAGCCACACCAAAGACAGGGACACTCTAGGACGCTTTGGGAATAGGAAGGGGTGAGCAGGTGTGAGAAGGGACAAGAGAGTACGATAATGGGATGAATATGGTCAAGTACATTATATGCATGTATGCAAATAGCAATGAAATCATTCTAGATATAATTAATAAATGCCAGGAAAAACCTTGTCAAACAATCATAATATAACAATAATGGTAGTAAAATAGCAATAAAGCATTTTTTTAATTAAACGAATGAACTGTGCTTGAGTCTAGACAGCAAAGATATATGGATCTGAAGATATTTCTTAAATTCTATGCAGTCCATTTCATTGTCTAATTAATTTATATTGTTATTTTAGTAAATTGTCCCCCATTTAGTAAATGATGGCAAACCATCATTAAGTAAATTTAATTGAGTAGAATTACAAGCATGAACTCTGTAATCAGGCTTCCTGGGCTTCAACTACTAGTCATGAGACCTCCATTCAGCAAGACATTTTAACTCTTAGAATAGTTTCTTCACCCACAAGGTATGGGTGAAAATAACAGTTTAAATCATCTAGGCAAAAAAAAAATAAAAGAAAAACAGAAATCACCATGACAACATAATTCATCCAATGAGAATGGACCTGAAACATAAGCTTAGCATTTTAGGCTGAAATAAGCAACTTTTATGAGACTTGTTTTGTAAAAGATACCAGTGGGGTTATTAATACCCTCCTGCCACAGGAGAGGCAAAGCTGGGTGTTAGGGGAAGTGTTTGGACCCCAGAGAAAGGCCCAGTTTCACTCTTCCTGGGATAGACACAGTCCTATGATTTTGAACAACCCCTTAGCTTCCTCTTTCCTAAAAACTAAGGTAACAATTTCTTCCACATAGTAACATGGTCCTTTATAAGATAAACTCAGGCGAAAGACTCCACACAGTGTCTCTTTCCTGCCCCAGAGCAGGAGGTAACTTATTTCTTTCTAACAAATGGTACATTACACTCCAGGGACTATCAGTATGGTTTCCATTAGGTCTGGGGGAAAAAAAAAGAAAAACATTTGTCCTTTTTCCTTCTTCTAATCTGTGTAGCTTATTGAAATCTGAAGGGAAATTCAGTCCCTGAAATATAAAAAGCAGAAAGCTTCTGGAAAATGAAGACTTTTCAAAACTAAAACGTGATTAAAAATGCAAAAAAGCAGTGTAGATAATTTTACAGAACAGCAGGGGCGATTGGGAGGCACTTATTAAGGAACCTGTTAAAGCAATTAGCGATAAAAATGGAAATTTGAGGCATTTCTGTATCTCTTAGATCCCAGAATAAGTTCAGGCTGTGCTGAGTCACTTCCTCCCTCTGATACGCTTCAAAGACAAAGGGGGCACTCAGGGAGGACGCAGGGCAAGGCTGAGCCACCTTCAGGAACTGGCCCACCTGCCCACAGGCCTGAAATACCGGCCACAGGAGGCTGGGCCTTCCATCAGGTTGCTTAGACGCTAATACTCTGAGGTTATACTGTGTCTGAAACATTCCTGGTGGGTTTTCATTTTCTCAAGAGACCTTGACATAAAGATCTGGAGGCTTGCCTGTGAGAGCAGAGTCCCTCCAGCACAAAGTTGCTCTTCTGAGTACTTCCTGCCATACATTGGCCTGTGCTGTTCACGCACTGCACACACCTCACCCCACAGTCTCTGCCACTTCCACCAGACAACTCCTATTCTACCGTCATTTCTTTGTGAGATGGGGTCTGCTGTAACCCGGAGTGGCCTCCAACACTCTGCTTGGAACTTCTCATTCTCCTGCCTCTGGTGGTGGGAAGACAGGCATGCATGACCATGCACAGTTTATAAAGTTCATGCTAAGCTTCTACACAGGGCTTCACGCGTGCTAAGTAATGCTAAGCAGCCCACCGAGCTGCAGCCTAGCCCCTCTGCCGTAATCTGTTTTGCTTGTTATGCCTTTACAGTGCTTTAGAATTTTCTCCTTCCCTGTGCAGTTGGACACTTCATTGATCTCACAAACTGAACTAATGACCTTCACGTCTCCTGTAGTTCATCGTCAGCATTCTGTACTCTTTAGAAATGTTCCCTGACACACTAAGACCATTCTCATGCATCCCAACTATGCTTGGAGACCTCAGAGAAACTTTGTAGATAATCAGGTTTTCATATTAGTGGGGAACATTGAAGAAGGTTTAGAATGTAGCTGTGGAATAATTGTGTTCAAAAGCATTGGAATCCCAAAGAAGTAAATAAATAAATAAATAAATAGGAGGGTAAAATAATGCCACATGCCAATGCACCATCCAAAGTGAGACGGAATACTCGCCTAAGATCACGTATGCGGTGAGGAAGGGATGTTGTTAGGGAAAAGAACCATTGAAGCAAGAATTGTGATAGACCTTAGAAATTATGATAAAAATTAAACTCAAGTGAGATCGCACCATGCTGGGTATATCTGTGAAATGTCTTTCAAAAGAACATTTGAAAGACAGTCTCTCTGCATCTATCAGCAAGATGTCAAGGTCGGATAGTGTATTTTTTTTATCTTATATCCCAAAATGGAAAGGAAAGCATAATTAATTAAACATTAGCTTTTACCAAAAAAGATTTTTGTGTCCTGGGCTCAAATTTTTGTGAATCTAAGAAATGACCATATAATACTCTGTTATATAATATAAAGTTATGTAATATTTAGTTTTATAATAAATTCTTAATGTATTAGACCAAAACCCATGAAATGAAAACCCAAGAATCTGCTGCAATCACTCTTTATAGAATTTAGAATAGCTGGTAAAAATTGTATTTCTGAGAAGGGCAAAAATATAAGTGTAGTATGCAAGTCAAAAGTATTAGAGGTTTTGTTTGGTGTGTGTGTGTGTGTGTGTGTGTGTGTGTGTGTGGTGGAGGAAGGTTGTCTGATAAGTAAAGCTTCTATACAAAAATTATACTCTTCAGACTAAGCTATTTGGGGTAATTTTATTGAGCTTACTTTGAACAATTCTTACACATAACTATGAAAATTGCTCTATTACCCTACAGAAGGAACAAAGTGTCTCCATCTAGCTGTATCTCATTTACAACCATGTTGGGAACACTTCCCTTAAATATACCACACAGGTATTTTCTACATCATGCAAGATGACGGGACACTTGGATGTTGGCCAAGTGAGTATCAAAAGATACTCAAAGATATCCTATGACCCCTCTCCAGCTTTTCCCTTGTTGTGTGGGATTAGAGGGTAGAAATCACTGTGCACAGGGAACCCAGGCAGAGCAATAGAAGTGGGGCCCCGGCAGCTTGGTTAGAGCCGTGAATGGGATCAGCTCTCCGAAGTAAATGCAAGCCCATTTACAACAAAACTGTGGCCAAAATCAACAGTCACAAGAGACCACTGACATTGTGCAGTGGATAATGGTACTTGCCACCAAGTCTGACCTTTCAAAATCAGGTGGTTGAAGAAGTAGACCAACTCCTGACCAATCATCCTGACTTCTACATATGGTCTGTGACACATGTGTGCCCATCCGCAAGGCACACAGACAGAGTAAATGACTATAATTTTAAACGTAGGGTCCAGATCACAAGATGTAAATGAAGCTAAGCAGTAGCAAGTCCAAAGGTCACACAGAGCAGGGGGCAGGTGAGGAACAGAAGCCCATGGCAAGCAGAAGACCAGAAAGACAGAGGCAGGAGCAGGTGAGGAACAGCTGCCTGAGAAGACAGGGTGGCAGGGAGCAGCTGAACTGTATTCCTGCTCGTGGATCAGGTTCAGAGCCATGGAAATAGTGGTTAGTGGACAGATCCAAGAAATTGCTTCAGTCCTCTACATTTCCTGTCTACTTCCAGTATGTTTCCATTTTTAGGCAGTTTTCCCATTGCTGTGACAAAACACCTGGCAAAAACAACTCAAGGAAAGAAGGGTTTATCTCTCTGTCTGTCTGTCTATCTCTCTATCTGTCTATATCTATCTATCTATCTATCTATCTATCTATCTATCTATCTATCTATCTATCTATCTATCTCTATCTGTCTGTCTATCTGTCTGTTTTGGCTCACAGTTTGAGAGTACGCTTTCTTTCATGGTTAACAGGGCAGAGCAATGGAGTAGGAGACAGCTGGTCACATTATGCCCATCAGGGAGTACAGAGGGCTGAAGGTCGGTGCTCAGGAAACTTTCCTTTTATTCTCTATCCTGGTCCTCAGCCCATGGGACGGTGCTGCTCGTACTGATGGTGGTTTTCCGAGTTAAACCCTTTTTTCTTTTTTTGAAACACCCTCATGAAAATACCCAGAAGTTTGTTTCCATGGTGACTATCAAGTCCATTAAGTTGACAACAAAGATGAACTGTCACAAGCTCCTTGAGAGTGTTGTTCAGGCACTGGGTGAGGTAAACATAGCACTAGCTCATGTGGCAAGAGCACACCATCTCACTTTGGAATTAAGACAGAAAGTCAAACAACTGTGGCAAGAGAAGACTCTTTCAGCTGAGAGCTTTTCTCCAGCAAAAGGGGGAGAGAGCAACTAGGGCTGAACTTTAGATAATTATAAAACAGCACTAGGGCTGCACTTGGGATAATTATAATTTTCACCAAGTTAAATAAATCAGGGTGTGGGGTAATAACACATTAAAAACATTAGTCATAGGGCCGGAGAGATGGGGCAGTAGCTCAGAGCCCGGACTCCTCTTGCAGAGCCTGATTTAGTTCCCACCACACACACGTGGCAGCTTACAGCCACCGGTAACACCAGATCCAGGGAGATCAAGGTGTCTCAGCCTCCGCAGGAACCTGCACGTACGTGAACACACATACATAATTAAAATAATGAAAATAAACCTTTGCGAGCATTTACATCCACCCTCAGCTGCTGAACCTAAATACATGTTATTCTGTTGTAGTCTATGCTGTTCATGCGTGCAGATATTTGCCTTTGCGTGTGATACATACATGTGTGCATGTGTATGTGTGGACGCACTTGTCCACATCTGCGTGCAGGATACAATACACAGGACTTGACATCCCAAAGACATCCCTCTGTACTGTTCCCCACCTATTTTAATTTTATTCTTACTGTTTTTAATTTGTATGTTTGTGTGTGTGTCGTGTTGTGTTTTGTATGCATGTGTGTGGTGTGTATGTGTATGTACATGTGTATTGTAGTGTGCTGTGTTGTGGCGGGTGTGGTATGTGTGTTGTGTGTGGGGGTGTGGGTATGTATGTGTGGTATTGTGTTGTATGGCGTGTGTATGGTATGTATTGTGTGGGGTGGTGTCAGGGGAAAGCATGGCATGTGCTTCTGTGTGTACAGTCCACCTTAGTCTTTAAACAGCGGTTGGCTCACCGATCTTGGTACTCAACATTTCAACTAGACTAACTGGCTAGCAAGCCCAAGGGATCCTCGTCTCCATGTCCACCGGTCAGCCCTGTGATTAAAGATGTGCAATCCTGCTGTGACTGGCTTTCCACATGGGTCATCATGCTAGTGTCTGCTGAGCCATCTCTGTGGCCCCGGATGCTCCTCTTTAATCAAGGAAGGAAATTTCGTACAGGATTACAGTGTTATATTAGTTATCTTAAGGAATATGAATGAGGAAGTGGAAGTCATGCTGCCTCATCCTTTTGTTTTATTGTCTTTGCTTTACTCTAAAGCTAAGCTACTAACTTTTGAAATCCTAGCAGAGAAAATGTCCTCCTTTCCAAACCTGAGGAAGTACAACAAAACTAAAAGCTGTTTATCACTTTCGTTCTGTGGTTTGCCTAGCACAGTTCCCCGTGTTCCCCAGACTTCTCAGAGAAAGAGCTCGGCTTTGACCTCTCCTTCTACCACTAAATAAAGTCATGGTGTCTTCCTGGCCTTTGCAGTTACTACCCTAAAGCTATGACATCATTGGATACTGAGCCCAAACGTGGAGGCAGATTTCTATTAAATGTAATAAGCCTTCAGTGTGTATTGGGGAAACTGTAGCATGGTAAAAAATGGGAGAGGCATAATGGAAAACTCTGGCCCTGCAGCCTGGCTCTGCTGCTCTGACTTCCACTCTCCACAGCCCTCATTAACTACACAGCTGCAGAATCGGGCCCTGCTGCTCTCAAGGGAGCACTCACCTTGATCCCACCAGATAAAGGACAACCAGTCCTTGGCACAGTCTGTTGAGGAGAGCATTCCTAAGCCTTGTCTTAGAGATTCAGACCTGTGCCGATCATAGAACTACTACCTGAGCACTACAGAACACACACACACACACACACACACACATACACACACACACACAGAAAATATTGATCTGATGTACAACTTGGAAACCATCTGCCCTTACATTGCTGGGTATTTGAGCCTGGACTTGCTATTTTATGCTGGTGTGAGTGGTGTGTCTTGACTATGAATTATGATACAGCTTAGCTCTTCAAGAACTTCTCCACACCAACTCCTGCACACAATGACTGTTGTTGATCTCGCTGCAATAAAGCTGAAATTTGTAGTATAAGAACTCACCTGCTGGTGTAGTCTTATATGAATATATAAATCTGTGCATGTACATTTAATATACACACATGCCTATATATCATCCTTGTTAGCATTAACTGCCAACTTGAAATAGCCTAGAATCACTTGATAAAAATTGTCTTCACTGAGTAATTGTCTTTCTCAAGTTGGTGTGTGGACATTCTATGAGAGATTGTTTTGATGGATAAAGGAGAACCCAATACACAATGAGTAGCACTATTTCCTGGGCAGGTGGTCCTTGCTATGTGAGAAAGATAGGGAAGCCTCTGAGTAATCCAGTTAGCAGGCAAGACTGAGACCTGGCAGCATAAGCCAAGTAAATCCGTCTTAGTTGTTTTTGGCCAGAAGGTTTTTATCACAGCAACAGATAGAAAACCATATATATATTAACATTTTATTGAATACCTTCCCTGTATACTGCAAGTGTTTATCTTAGATGAGAGAAATATCAGCCCGGTAAATGTTATCTGTGATAACAAATGAACCCCAAATGAGTCATGGCTCAAACAGAGTAGGCATTGTTCCTCTCATGTGAAGTCTAATGGAGATATTTTTGTCCCAGAGTAGCTTTCTTCCAGCTGTTGACTGAGAAATACAAGTTGCCTACACTTGGTTGATTCTATTTCCATTGATGGGTGTTGATTTTGGGTTGGTTTTATCAAGCCAGTTGAAGAGGAAAAAATACGTAGTAAGAGAACCATGTAGGAGATAATCCTGAACCAGAGAAGGAAGGCACACATCTATCTCAAACTCATGAGCTAAAACTCCACATGTCACTTTTCCAGCTCTACTGACAAATGAACATCAGAACTGAAGTCCACCTGTGTGCCCAGAAAGAAGAGGGTTTAGATTCTGTAACAACTAGCCAATTTCTTCCTCAGGGACAAAACAGAAATGTAGGCCTAGACCTTCATTCTCACGGAGCTGGTCTTCTGTGGGAGAATGGAGCCTAGGGTAGGAAGTCTTAGAAGACTTGTTCAGGTCCAGGAATGGTGTACAACAGATGACAGGGCCGAATATGAGGGCAGTGTGATTGATACAGATGGGGAATCCATCTGCCTCGAGGATGGATAACCTTTCGGATGGGGTTGCTTGCAGTACAGTACTAAATAATGAGTAGCAAGAGTAAAAAGGTTTGCCATGGAATTGTGGGTGAAGGGATCAACTCAGAAGGGAGAGGGTTGCTTCCGACTTAATGGGGAGCAATTTGGCAAGAAGGGAGGGTGGGACTGTCCTGATCAAAGAAGGAACTTGAGCCAAAGATCCTTAGCTCTGCTCTGGAGATATTGAGGCTGGGAATCTCTGTTTCTGAGTCCAAGTGGGATCTTGGTTATTAAGATCAGGTAAGATAGGGTGCAGTGCAAGATCAATATTAAAAAAAAAAAACAACTTATTTTCCTGGTGTACAGTTCCAGGATATAGTTTGTTGTAGTGGGGAAGTCAAGGTAGCAAGAGTATGTGTGTGCACACATCTTTGCCCGCTTGTGTCTATTTGTTTGTCTGTCTGTCTGCCTGTCTGTCTCTCTCTCTCCTTCTGTCTGAATGTGTGTGCATGTCTGCCTCTCTGTCTGTATCTGTCCCTGTCCCTCCTTGTGAGCGAGTGAGTGTGTGCATTCAAGGGACATTGTTACCTTTTAAATCTAAAACAAATTGTATCTAGAACTCTTCTGGATTTTCAGTTAGAGATTTGAAAGGTAAAGTGGTTCACATAAGAGATTGTATCACAGGGACTCTAACAGTGAACATGAGCTATAGATAATTGTGACAGAGAATTTTCATCTAATTAGGTAAACTTTAATTAGGTTTATGGCATTCTGGCTTACTATCTTTGACAATGGTTTTAGTTCAATTTCTCATAAGGCTTGGGAAAGTGGTTCGGTAGATAAAGCACTTGCCATGCAAGCATGAGGACCTGAGTTTGAATCCTCAGAACCCATGTGCAGTTGGACACATCTGTAATATTAACATTCCTACAGGAAGCTGAGAGACAGAGGCAGTAGAATCTCTGAAAGATCTGGTGTAGGCCATGGAGAACAAGAAGCTTGGTCCCCAGCCAAGTGGAAGGAGAAGATGAGTATTAGACATTGTCCTCAGATCTCCATGCATGCATTGTGACACATTTCCTCCTGCAGACTCTCTCTCTCTCTCTCTCACACACACACACACACACACACACACGCGCACACACACATGTGCAGACACACACACACACACACACACACACACACTTGCTGTCTTCACTTACCCACCACACTGGGCTATCAACAGGAACTATGTATCAAAAAGTTCTTTCTCCCAGGGTATGCTATCAAAGCAACAGCAAAGAAACTAAGACAAGTTCCTATAACAAGGGAATAAATTGTCAGTTAGATAAAAACCACTGGCACAATGCATCATTGAAGAGCGTAGGTTTTGACACACACATATTCATACAGTATGTGAAATGATGACATCATATCTCTGAGAAGAAAGAGAGTGAAACGCAATCATGAACTGAATGAGAAGTTAGATATCTAATCTACAGAGGACTCTTCCCTCAAATCACGTGATCTACCACTCCAAAAAAAATCATCATTTCTTTTGTTTAATGTCATTTCCCATAACTGCTGCTACTGTTTGCATATTGATAAATGTATCCTTAGGTCTTAAAAATATAATTCGTTTGGCACTCTCTCAGTCTTTTAAACCTATATGTGGATGGGAAAAATCTAAGAACATCTTTTTCTTTCTGACTATAATGAGCACTAATTGGGTACTTATTGAATATAATATCTATGACAGGTTCTGATTAGTTAACAATAGGGAAAGTTCTATCATTACCCACAGGAATCCTAGATCCCAGAAAAAAACCTGAGAAAGGTATTATAAAAATTATGAAGAAGCTGTATCATTGTGCTAGTTACCACTTGAAGTGTTAGTAGTCTTTATAACTTTGAATTTTTATAGCAACTAACAGCAAGTTTTGAAAGTGCCTGTATGGACAGACAGATAGAGAGGGAGATATGTGAAACAAACAAATAAATACACGTTTGAACCTCTGTTCATAAGGACAACTGGTCTACCTAGTACGGAGGGGGGAAGTAACCATTACCATTGTATTAGGATAAAGTATAATCTCCTAAAGTATACATTGTTCAAGAGGTAGCTGCAAAGATTTATTTAGTACCTAGCTAACCAAATGTACAGGATTCTGATGGAAGTTTACCCTGATAATTGAACTAGATTGATGATAGTCTTTTAGTGGAACTTACATTTCTTATGACAATATGGCCAATTTTCTGGGACAAAATGGCCTGCAAGGCCAATACTGCAGTCTCAAATGGTCCTAGTATTCCCCAGTAGCAGAGAATCTTAAACATTTTTTTCAATCTCTGTCTCTCTCTCACTGTCTCCCTCTCTGCCTTTCTCTCTTTCCTTTCTCCTCTCTCCTCTCTATCTCTCATTTCCTTCCTCCTCCCCATGTGTGTGAGGTGTTGTGATTTGTGTGTTGGGAGGAAATAGGCATTCTAGAGCTTACATATGAAAGTTAGAGGATGAATTCAGGTGTCAGTCCTCACCTTCCAACTTGCTTGAGACATGGTCTCCTATTGTATGTGTATGCCAGGCTAGCTGCTCACAAAAGGTTATCCTTTCTCCATCTCCCATTTCACTATAGGATTATAGAATTATAAATGTATGTGCTACCATGTTCAGCTCTGAGTGGGTTCTGAGGAGCCAATCTCAGGCCTTCATACTTTTGCTGCAAGAATTTCATTCCATGTGCTATGTCTCCCAGCCCTTGGATCAGCCTCATTTTGCAACAAGTCCACTCTCTGATAGAAAGGATTTTTTTCCATATTATTTAGCCACTTGATAGATTTGTTTTTGCTGCCTGAAATCATAAGAGTTGTGACCAAGACAAACCAGGATACAGATATCATTTTTAAAATACCACCAGCCTGGCAGAAACATGACACATAAATCATAGGTTTTATTGTATTTGCAATTAAACAAATCAAATTTTATTGTCCACTGGAAAGCCTTAGCAATTAGTATAAAGATTAATATAGTGAAACATCTCCACTGTTACAGGTCTCCCAAACAAAACTGAAGTTAAAAAAAAAATCGCTGTATAATTGAATAGCATGTAAGTATTAATGCACAGAACCTTCTGAGTCCCCAGGTCCCTGATGCAATTATTTTCTATTCACATTAATTGTTCCAAGCAGATGACGCTAATAACTTTCAGTTAAAATGTGTCCAAAGGAAGATTTCCTAAGATCAGTACTGTTAGATATAAGGTCACTTTTATAATTATTCGCTTAGCTTTTTAACCATGCCTGAACATAATAAAATTAACCTTGTGACTATTTTTATGTTTTTAATCAGAATATCAAAAGGTAATTTTTACACTAGCCAGCAAATATTAGGGTATAGATGGTTTCTTTATTATGTATCAATATTCTAACTACTTCTCTATGGTGTATGTCTGAGTACATGTGAAAGTCAGAGGCCAACTTTGAGGGAAACCACTACAGTAGAGTTTTTTTGTTCTTTGTTTTTTTTGTTTGTTTGTTTGTTTGTTTTGTTTTTTGTTTTTTGTTTTGTTTTGTTTTTGAGACAGAGTCTCTGAGTGGCCTGGAAATAACCAAGTAGGCCAGTCTGACTTACCAATGAGGCTTACTGTCCCTCCTGTCTCCATCTCTTCAGCCCTGTGATTATAAGCATATACCACCAAGTCAGTCTTTTAAATGCTTATTTTGTTTTTTGAGATTATAATATAATTACATCATCTTCCCATTTCTTTTCCTCCCTTCAAACCTGCGCATTATCCATCCTTGTTCACTTTCAAATAATAGACACATTTTAATTAATTGTTTTATATATATATATTCCTAAATATTTCAGTACAATCTGCTCAGTCTATATACTTAATGTATGTTTTTTAGAGGTGACCATTTGGTATTAGGTAATCAACTGGAGTTTTCTTCCCTGGGGAAGACTCTTTATATGAGACCTAGAGATCAAACACAGCTTCACACATTTGTACATCTGAACTTTGCTAACAGAGCCATCTCCCCAACCTACTTTATCTTTTTATTCTTCTTCTGAGAATTTTTTCCAGGCAGACTGTTGGGCTTTAAAATTGTGACTGTTGTCTATGAAATGCAACTTGCAAATACAAACACACCCTGAGAACTCTGATGAGCAAGAACAGACTTGCATGGGTTCTGACCTGTTTTTCTTCTAGTGGAACATATCTAATTCTTTGGAGAACTATTGGTCCAAAATCAGATTTTGAAACAAAGAATTAAAGTAATGTGACCCAACACCTCTGCTTGGTTTCACCTGAGAAGCTTTGCTCATGTGTCACACTCTCCTGTCTGCAGATTTGCTCTCAGAGGCAGGAGGAAGCCAGACTGTGACACTGTCACAAATAGATGTTGAGCCGCATGGGAGTCTCTTGTCCAGTGGAGCTGTGTCCATGGAATGTTTAGGTTGTTTTCTTCCTTCCGTCAACTCTCATGTCACAAGCAAACCACAAGATACACCTCTGAAGCATCCTCAGGCAGAGAGCAACACCTTCCTTTTATGTGTTCTCTGAAATTCAATAACATGTTCCCCTGCTGATAGAGTAAGCAAGAAGTGTCACTCTCTGCAAAAGTGTTGTAAATCTTGGCTTTGTGCCCAAGATAGCCTTTTGGGTATTGATTACATATCAGAGTCTCTGAGTAATGGGCAAGGGGCTTTTGATTAAAGTCCATGTCCCATATTATCTCTTCCACTTTTATGATATATTATGTATGATCTTTTAAAAAGTCACTTAAAAAAACATAAAGGCCATATAAATGTATACGGAAAAATGTTAGGCTTTAAAATGGCAAGAGCAGTCATGGATAACTAGATTTCTATTTTTGCCATATAGTTTTGTTGGTTGCAGATAATATATTCCATAGCTAATATAAATATTCTCAAGTTAAATAGAAATGACATTTCAGTAAAAGACTGTCATTTTCTACATCTGCACAGATCTCTCAGCCCCTGATCTATACTATGACCTTAAGATTACAAATCTAGCAAATTTGTAGATTTTGTTAAAGAAACTCTTTGTTTCAGTCTCTGTGTTTCTTTATGTCATGAAACTCAAACTTTAGCTTTTGTTTTGCCTTTTTCTCATAGTAAAAATATCAGAGAACATGAACCATTCAAGTTTGTAATGTAGAACAGAAATACAAAGGATACATTTATAACAAACAGGGCAAGCTATTAATTTTACCAATTAAATGGATATACATGCGATAATGTTGGAAACGAAACCAAAATACTCTTTTCACAAAGATGGTAAGTAATAATTATCATCATATGTCTCCATTGACAGCTGTGCTCAGAAGGGTGCATGTTGTTCTGTGGGTCTCTGGTTGCTTGGACACTGTAACATTCTTGGCTGAGATCTGGACTTAGAATCTTCTTTGCCCTGTTGCTGTGACAGAATAACTGACAAAGGCAACTAAAGGGTAAGATGGTGCATTTGGGCTCACGGTTCCCAGGGATGCAGTCCGCAGGGACACCATGTACCCAGCTTGGGTTATTGTCTTAAAACTTATGTGCAAAGTATCAGATACTGGTGGGACCCCAAGAGATGTAAAATAAGGTTGTGTGGTGTGTGTGTGTGTGTGTGTGTGTGTGTGTGTGTGTGTGTGTGTAGCAAGACCTAGTACTTCTCAAATCCACCATATCCTTGGGGATTGCTCAGCCTTCAAAATTACCTGATGTAGCTGGTGTCTCAGTGACCGCCACTGATGAAAAAGGGAACCGTGGTACAGTGCGGTTAAGTAACTTTTCCCCCAAGTTCAAAGAGCAAGGATATGGAGAGCCAAGATTCAAGCCTCATAAATGGCTCCAGAAGTCAAGTGCTTGACCACAGAAGAGCTGTTAACCAGAGCACATAATGGCTGCCTGATAATAGCAAACATCAGAGGAAAGCTGACTTTACAGCCTGTCAGCAGAATTCTGTTCTGCTCGCCTTTCAAATTAAGCCATCAGCTGCCACAGTAGGGCGAGCTTGGTGTTTCCCAAATGGAAGATTGGCTCTACCTCTCTTTGTGGATAATTCCCTAACCAGTGCACACCTATGTTCCACTTCTTCTCCTACTCACCAGTGTTAGAGATGAAGGTGGGTCCATAGAAATGAAGCTGAGACAGAATTACCTTTCAGAAGAACTTTATTAGGAGAGGTGTAGATTTCCAGCCATAGCCCTGAAATTGGAGAACAGTGGGGGAGATAGTCACTTGGTGCCTTGTGATAGAATTCTGAAGAAAGAGAGCCTTCATTCTCTTCAGTTTCCAACATATTAAGAAAGTTATGGCATCATACATATACAGTATGACGGAGTCTTCAAGGAAGAGAGCCTTCAATTATATAAGACAAACAGAATTCCCAGTTCTTAAAATGTTGTTGCACACATCAGAGGTGCTGTTATGGAACCACTATATGAACCTGCAATTGAACGGGATCCCCATATGGTCTGTGTGCACATGAAAAGCATTTCTTAATGCATCACGTTGCTTAACCGCTCCCATCACTGCCAGCTTTACATGCCATGAGCTGAATTTCCTCACCTCCCTAAAGTGTCTTATACAATGTGTCTCTTGTCACTCAAGGTCAACTCCAAAGCAGAGCCAGCAGTTCCTTCTCAAGGCTCCCCTTCTTCTATATTCCTGTCACCTAAATCCATTCTCTAAAGAGAATATGCACACGGGTCGTGCCTGAGCAAGAAGGCTTCTGCTTTCCCTGGCCTAGGCATTGAGTTGAGCTGTATGGTTTTGCTAGACTGAGTGGATAGGGACAAATGGGCAAGAAGGAATCACATCTAAACTGTGGCACCTGGGAGAAAGAAGCTAAAAACATTCCCAGAACCATGTAGAGCATGGAAAGCCATTTAACTATAGGTCAACTGGCAAGATGCAGGCACAGTTGCTTTCAGGAGAGTGTGTAATTCAGAGAAGAAGCTGTCCTAATTAACTGCTGCCACCAGATAAATCCCCTCACAACACATGAAAGGCGGGGATAGAGACACTGGAAAGCATTAAAGTTCAAGTGGAAGCTAATATGATGTTTCTGGAAGTTTATATGGGGATGGACGCTCGGTGTCTACACTGGCAGAGGCATTGATAGCAGGTTATCCCGGAAGATGGAGCCATAGAGGGGGAAAGGGCGCAAGTCAGCTGGTGGAATGTTAGTGCACAATGCCCTGGGTTCCATCTCCAACACCATATAAACTGAGCGTGGTGGTGTATGCCTTCAAGCCTCTGCAACTAGAGGCAGGATGATCAGAGGTTCAAAGTCATCCTTCACATTGTGGTTTGAATGTAAAAGTCCACCCCCCGCCCCAATAGGCTTGCATATTTGAACAATTGGTCCCCGGTCCATGGCACTGTTTCCGAAGGTTGTGGAACACATAAGAGGTGGCATCTCCCTGGAGGAATTGGGTCATGAGGTGTGCCTTTAAATTGTGTAGCCGAGGCCCACCCATATCCATCCTCTCCCTCTTGAGCATGGAAACAGGAGCTGCCAGCTTTCTGCCTCCTCCTCCCATACCCCCCTGCCCTGAAGGACTAGGTCACTTTAGAACTGTCAGACAAAATAAGCCCTTTACCTTCCAGGTTGCTTTTGTCAGAGCGGTTTGTCACAACAACATGAAAAAGTAATTGAGAAACTCGGGTACATAGTGAGTTCAAGGCCAGCCTGGGCTACATGAAACACTATCTGAAAAAAAGGAAAATGAATAGTGCTGTTGGCTGGCTATAGATATCTGTTATGATACAAGTATAGACTTACTTTAGCTAGGTTATAGCTAACAATATATAAGGACATCATTGTTAGATAGCAGAATCCAGAAAGCTGGATTCTTCCCAAATTTCAGCAGGGAGAAGTAGAATATTAAACAAAAAAAAATTCTTGGCATTTTTTAAAAGATGACTTAAAGGGATTATTATGCAACAAAAATAAAGTACCTATAGGAAGGCAGATGAAATGATTGACTGTTATAGTTATTGATTACCACACAAATTGATGTGCCCTCTGTACTCTGTGAAGGTTTAAGGTTTACCACAAGTACTCTCCCATCATGGCTACATGCCGGGGCCCTGGCTGGGGTGTTTCTCATCGTCATTTAGAATTGCATTTGCAGGACAGTGATAAGTACTCAGGTACTAATGGAACCCATAAAATGTCAAGAAATTGCATAAGTAAGAGGCTTCACACCTCTGCAGGTGACACCAAGACGGATGGCTCCTCACTGGAGAGCGTTGGAGACAAGGCTTGCCAAAGATAGGCTAGAATGAGGCAGGAGTAGAGAGCGCCTAGTCTCCATCACGGTGCTAAATTAACCTAACCTGTCCAGTCTGCGGAGCAGCATCTGCTACACTTGCAAGGTGGCTGCCAGGGTGCACAGGGGTGATTCCCACTTGTTCTGCTGCTCACGCTCTATATGGGCCCCCTCGAATTCTAGCCACCTGGGCCTTCTGCGTGAGGCCTATCTGTGAGGGTCTAGGGGCCGTTATCACTCACACAGTCAAGCAGCTATGACAAGCTCCCTGGCGGAGAGTGTGACACCTGAGCGCGGCGCCTGCCCGTGGCACATGTTGTTCTACAAGGCTGCATAGACGGACTGGGCTGTATCTGATAGCTGACTTAGAGTAACCTCCCAACCAGAGGGAACCGGCAGTGCTGTGGTAGAGCTGCCCACTCTACACATGAGGCCACTGAGAGAGATGAGCACAAGACTGCAAATTTTGTAGCAGTGCATAACCTGATTTGTGGCATTAAACTAAAGCCTAATGCTGATGCTCTTGAATCCTATAGCCAAGAATGTGTCTTCTTCCATCTGGTGCAGGGTGTGTTATTGTTGTTTTGCTTTTTTCTTCAGTGCTGGGGATTGAAGCCTAGATCTCATATGTGCTAGTAAAACATTCTCCCACCAGCTGCACTCCCCACCCTGAGTCTTGCTTTGATATTGATTTGCTCTCTGACAGTATGGCTGGATAAAATGAGAACCTACTGTTATGATAACAATAGCAGCCTGAAAAAATCTGAGCACCCTCTGTAGATTAGACACTAACTATAGGCTTCATGTCTAGAACCTCGTATCACCCTCGCGGTAACTGTTTGTGCTTTACCATACGGTTGCAATTCATTTTAAGGGGGAAATGTGGCTAGCAAGGCTAAACAACTTCCCTGGGGCCACACAGTAAAAGAGGAGCTGGGGGGAGTGGACTTAGCCAGTACATAAACTGCTTTCCTTGCAAACCTGACGACCGGAGTTTGATCTCTAAAACTCACACTAAAAACCAGGAACAAATAACAATGAAAACTAGGCTTCGTGGTGTATGCTTGTGACCTCAGTGCTGGGAAGGAAGAAGTGGGTCCCTGGAGCTCATTTGCTGAACAGACTAGTCTATTTGGTGAGTTCTTAGCCAGTGGGAGGTTCTTTAAACAAGTCTCCCAAAGAATGACACCCTGAGGTTGTCTTTTGGTCTTCGAATGCTTGAGCATGCATATGCTCATATAACCCTCCCACATAGGTACCCCAAACATGCATGTGCCAGCTTGTACACAAGCATACATATATGCATACACACACACACACACACACACACACACACACACACACACACACACACACAC